>NC_139894.1:31087648-31687648 GCF_905171665.1 Trachurus trachurus
TCTGAATCGTGAGATTCCCCGCTTTCCGAGGGTCCTTGAATGGTGCTTTTGTGACAACAAAAGACAGGGTCTGTGTGTAATTGCGTACGGGAACAGACGCCAGAGTCTGCTGGCCTTTAAACCAGAGACATTCTATATTGTTTAAATGCAATTTTCTCAGGTTTTCAATTGGAAAAAGAGAGTGGAAGACCATAATTCAAATGGCCATATCTTGAAAACCATCCAATGGATGACTAGGGTATCATTTTAAAACGTATTTTCTCCTCTTTCCATTGATACCAAAACCTCAATTTTGAAATTTGGGTCACTGTGACTCATTTTTGCTGGATCGATCACATTATGTTCTGTTTAAACCAAACAAATGTTGGGAGTTGGTTGAATGTGAGTTAACATGCTAGGATCGGTGCAAGGATTAATTGTTTAAAATGAATGAAATGCAGAAAAACTAATTAAAATAAATGAGCTTTAAATGACACTTTCAAACAAGCTGATCAAGCGGTTTAGTTTGTTTTCCTTATTTGCCTCTGACCTGACCAATGGATCGCCATCAACGTCAGCAGTGTAGAACATGCAAGGCAGCACACACACACGCGACTGTTTTCATTTTTATAACACATCTCTTTTACTGCATTCACTCCTGCATCCTCACTTCTCGAGCCACTTAAGCAGAGACTTTTTGGAAAACAGGACTGGACCTGTTTGAATATGAAAAGCTGCTCTCTGATTGGGCCTTTTTGCTCACTGCCACCACAAGTCAGTGCAACATGGATAATGAGCCCTGCTGTCCTTGTTATCTTTGTCAGCATGCAGCTATTGTGAACTTAAATCATGCATTTCATCTCAGTACAGCAGGCTTTGCTATTTCTTGTTTACTTGCTGTCACAAACCAACTGAGTCCACAACCTGACCCCGTGTGTGTACACCAGCGGTCATGTGAGATGGATATAGATGGAGGTCAGTTCTGATCAGAAGAGAGGTGTTTGTCTTCAATTGAAAATGTAATGATGTGGTTTGCAGCCGAACTCAAATCAATAGAACTTTATATTAACACGACAGGGAATATCAGAATATCACTAATGGCTGGATGATACATGGACTGCCTTCCCATTCATCTGCTTTACGATTTCACTTGAGAGTTAATAACGGCGAGTGTAGCATAAGTTAAATGTTTGCTGAAGTCTCTCCTTCACTGGAGGATGCAAACAGAGACAGACCGAATCCTCAGCTCTGTGTGGGCTGATAGAGAGACTAATCTTCCACAACCGAATACATGAAAACACCTAAATGTCATTTTAAAAAAAAAATCACATTCTGTACCTGGTTTTCACTGTTTGAGGTGTGAGAGGAGCTCCTTTAAATGTCATCGCATGTGCCCTCGTCTTCTACTGTAACTAAAGTGGGTAGAAAGCTGCATTCATTTGCATTTTCTTTTGGTGATTCTCTGTCTGAAGACCAGATACCAAATATTGTGTCAAATGTTCCAGTAAATTTTGAAATATCTCAAAGGATAGCTTATTCCTAATTGTGCCGGTGCATATTCTCATTTGCCCAGGTCATAGCCTGGTCAGATGCGTACATGAACTGACGAAGCCTCTTGGATGAGAGGTGAAACGTCTTCCTAGACAAATAACTAAGTCCAGTTGCTTTCGATTTAACCTCCTTTGAAATATTCCTAATTGTGTTTTTTCCTGTTTGGTTTATTAGTGGGACTGATAGGAATGTCCAAGCACTTAGATATCAACGATTCTGATTCAGGGGATTGGTCTGAGGTGGAAACTGACAACAACGGTCTTCATGTGGTTCACTGTTGCCAGCGGAGTGTCCATTCTGCCCTTGGAGTCATCTCAGGCAAGGATGGGATGTGGAAAAGGTAAGGATGGTCCGGCGTGGACGGTCCTTCAGCCAACTGAGTCTCCAGGGAGAAGGTAGAGCTTGCAATCCTCTGACTGATGCTGCTGGCTCGATGGCGCACACAAAGCTCAACACCGATAATGGGGTCAGGGCGAAGCCCCAGCGGGTCACTCAGCAGAGCGCAAACCACAAAGGCTCCGTCCTCTCTGCAGCAGCAGCAGCAGCAGCAGCAGCAGCAGCAGCAGCCAGGCTCTGAGTCCAGCCCCAGGCTGTTTGATGCATGTCAACCCTCCTCTCTCTGCCCCAACTTTCATGTCTCTGTTACTGCAGTCAAATATATATACGTATATACTATATGACCTGATCCATCAAAATGAGTCACAGTGACCCAAATTTCAAAATTGAGATGTTGTTATCAATGGAAAGATTAGAAAATAAGCTTTAAAATGACACCCTAGTCAAAGTCATACATTTGATGGTTTTCAAGATGTGGCCATTTGAATTACGATCTTTCACTCTCTTACTCCATTCTAAAACGGCAAAAAAAAACATTGCTCCATTTTTTTTTTTTGCCGTTAAATAAACATGTGCGCTGCGATATCTGATCAATGCCACATCCATTGTGCTCTGTCTCTGCTGATCGCGCTCATATGGAACTTTTCTTATTGAAAGTGCAGCCAAACACCAGACTGAAGAGAGAGGAGCAGCAGAGCTCCTCTGTGGAGCTGCAGGAGAGCTGCCACGTCTTTTTTTATTTTTTTTTTTATTGCAGCGCCGTTATTACAGGTGATGCACATCTATGTCCGTGTAGGCTACAATTATTGTCTGATCTTCCTTCATGGTGCAGTGTCAGTCCTCCTGTGAAACTTTTAGCTACTAAATAATATGACTGAAGGCAGTGGAAGTCTGCACATGTCGACACGCCCCCATGAGTTGACGACATAAGGAGCTAATAAATAAATATATATAAATAACTGATAGTATTATTCGGTCAAGTTCTTGTTATAGGTTAATGGTTAAACGGTTAACCATGTGCATCCCTAAAATAAACCTTTTAGGGAAAAAAGGCCAACTTGACTCCTTTATTCCACACAAAAATATGCTAATAGCTATGATATGTGACCTGATCCAGCAAAATGAGTCGCAGTGACCCAAATTTCAAAATTGAGATTTTGGTATCAATGGAAAGAGGAGAAAATAAGCTTTAAAATGATACCCTAGTCAAAGTCATACATTGGATAGTTTTTAAGATATGGCGATTTTAATGATGGTCTTCCACTCACTGCTTTCGATTGAAAACCTGAGAAAAATGCGTTCAAACAATTTAGAACGTCTCTGGTTTAAAGCCTTCCGTGAATCTGGCGTCTGTTCTGTACCATGTGATTACACGTACCTTGTACAGGCACCGTTCAATGACCCTCGGAAAGCAGAATGTATCTATTCAGATGCTGTTTACAGCTCGTCTCTATCATAAACGGTTCAGAAGATATTTCATGTTTAGTAAAACATCTGCAAGCGTTAGCATGCTACGTTCGGTTTAGCATCGATGCTAACGCTCGGTTTAGCATCGCTGCTACAGCTCAGCTGAGCATCTGGTCCCGTACTACGTAATTTCACGTGGCTACCCTTGTTGTCATAAATGCACCATTCAAGGACCGTCGGAAAGCGGAGAATCTGACGATTCAGATGCAGTTTACAGCTCGTCCCTATCAGGTTCAGAAGTTATTTAGCCTCATGTTGTGCTCCTCTCTAGAGGGTTAAAAGTTGTAAGTCAACTTTAATTGTCATTTACGTGCCTTTCCTCAATTATCTGGACTTTGAAACTTTGAGAGATTGTTTTTGAATGTCATTTCTTTGAAATTAGCAAAAAATTTTTTTTTTGAGTTTTTATTGATTTTCCACGTTATCAGCTGATTATCTAAAAATAGAACGTTGCGACTTCCGACTCATTTCGCCAGAGCGGGTCACATATGTGTTAAAAATGCTTATGAGTGTATTATAACAGTTCAACACAATGAAAAATATACAAAACGGCTATACATAATTTTTGGCCAGTAAAAAATCTTTCTGGCCAGTAGATTTTTAAAGCTCACTAGCCAGTTGGCCAGTGAGCAAAAACGTTAAGTTTGAGCCCTGGATGCACCATTTAATGGCCCACGGAAAGCAGGGAATCTCACAATTCCGATGCTTTTTACAGCTCGTCTCTATCATAAACGGTTCAGAAGTTGTCATGTTTTGTTGATGTTTTGTAAAACATGTGCAAGCGTTGTGTCGATGCTACGTTCGGTTTGGCATCGATGCTACGCTCTGTTAGCGTCGATGCTACTTGGTTTAGCATCTGTTGCTGTACCCGTCCCTTCTTGTCATAGAGGCACCATTCAATGACCATCGGAAAGCGGAGAATCCCGCGATTCAGATGCAGTTTACAGCTCGTCTCTATCATGAACGCTCAGAAGATATTTCATGTTTTGCACCGAAGCAACACTCATTTTCAGAGGGTTTAAGTTGCAAGTCAATTTTAATCATCATTTCCGTGCCTTTTCTCAATTATCTGGACTGTGAAACTATGGGAGATTGTTTTTGAATGTCATTGCTTTGAAATTAGGGTAAATTTTTTTTTTGATTTTGTATGGGTTTTCCAGGTTATCGGCTGATTATCTAAAAATAGAACATTGCGACATCCGACTCAATTTGATAGAACCGGTCACATATGAATTAGAATTCTAATTGGCTGTGTTCGAGATCATAGAATTGGGGGGTCAAAGGGTCGAAATTACCAGCCGCTCTGGTAGTTATGGAATTATGGTGCTATATAATGTTACATTAATAAAAAATAAAGATAAAACTGTTGGAGTGTAGCTTACTACTGCAAACTGTCATATGCTTAGGCTCTCATGTAACTTATTTGTACGAGCTTTATGGTCTGACACAGTGTGTAACGACCAGTAACAGACGTCCGTGATCACCTCTGCTCTCCAAGTTCACGGTGCCCTTCAGCTGCTCAACTTTAACAGTGTGTAATTACAGTCCCTGCTCTCTCACAGCAGCAGGTGTGTGACGTGAGTGGAGTGTAATGTTTTCACCCAGATCGTTCAGACCCTGGCCTGGAGCAGCAGAGAGAGAGAGTGCATTTAATGTTATTTTATCATTTCCCAAGCTATCAGTGTCTTGATTTCATATGCATGTAATGCATATAAAATGTCAATTATGGTCATCTGCATGAGAAATGAAGGGGAAAAAATCAGTTATAGCAGCTATTATTGTCTGGACTCAAGTAGACAAGGGGAGAAAAACTGTATTAACTGCTGCTACCTCCGTATACAGGAGGTTGTATGCTAATATGTCAGCAGGCATACCAGACAGAACTGAAATACTGTTGAACATCATTTGAAAATATTCAGTGCATTAGATTCAGATGGAGCTGTAGCCTTTTACAACTGTAGGAACTTAATAACCCAGAATCTGAGGAGCTCTTATGAACCCTTATTTGGCTGTGGTGTTAAATTGTTCCTCACATTTGCACTGTATTAAACTTCCATTAAACCAACATTTTGTTGTAAATGTGGGACAGGACAGGAGACATTATTTTAGTCATGTTAGCAGCCTGGCTCTAAGCACAGCATAAAGCAGTTAGGTGTCACTTCAGAATATCTGTGGATTGCAATGGAATTTCCTGCAGACAGAATGAATCACTCCAACTTTGCTGACCCCTTTTATCTAGCATCACTAATACAGCATGGCTGAAGTGTTGACAAACAGTGAGATAAGTTCAGAGGATGGATATTAAATCTCTAATCAATTTGTTGCATGATCAGTCATAGTTTTAACAAATGAGGAGGTGAAAGATGAACAACAGTCCACTGAAAACATGACAGACCTACTTTATGGTTCAGTTTTGAGCTCTCATACTCATAGATATTCTTATAGATGTACACACACATTTCTGAGGGATAACTGGCAATGGTCCATTTGATGGTGATGCATTCAATTTTCATCACATTTCATCCAACAACAACAACACAATTCCTGACTCAAAGTCACATGTCAATTAAGCTGCTTCTTCTTCGTGAGGTCAATTTAATCACACCTACTGGTTGAGTTACTGCTTCAAGAGCACAGCTGGAGACTTGAGGTTAAAATCTTTGAGACTAAAAATGAAAACCTTTCACTTTCTATTGTTTGGTCCAGTCAGAACAAACTCGTCCTCCTCGCTAATGCCCCTGAGCTGCTGGCTCCATTTAAGCTGTTCCGAGGACTCATTTGACTCCCATGGGAAAACGGGCGAGTGAGCTGAAGTGTCAGCGTGGGTTGGGAATAATACTGGGTAATCCACTTACTCAAACAAGCCAGATGGACAGAACCGGGCCATAAGTTCTCTTTAATAATCTAACTCATAACAGCTGAAGCCAAGATGACTTATTCTAGCCAGCTGGCTGCGTGTCCCGGGGTAGGGACACGCGAGGCAGCTTTAAAACGCCGTGACCTGCGGGAGGCTGCTCAGCTGAGCAGGAGACGCAGAGAGAGAGAGAGAGGGAGGAGATAAGCAGAGAGTCGGTGGGGAAATCCCATTTGTTTTTCAAATCTGATGCTTCAAACCGACTCGGAGCGGTCAGATCAGATTTGCGCGTCTAAACGCATTTGCGTCGAGATAAATGTGTTTGCAGTGAGTGACTGCGGTCGTTAAGGTAATGACACACAGGGGGCAGGTTTTCCAGACAATGACCGATGACCGCGGGAGCGTAATCACCCGGTCGGTACGCTGTGGTCGGATGATATTTCCCGTTTTACGAGTTAATGAGGACAACCTGAATGCACCGTTTAACAACTGAGTGACTGGCAATGACTGTCGGATACTTAAGGACAGTGGACACATCAGCTTTGTCCTTGAATATGGACAAAAAAAAGAAAAAAAGATGGCTGCACTTTTTGGCCACATTTCTCAGAAGCATCTTAAGAGGAACTGACCTATTCAGCCCATTATGAAATGTGCAGATTTAAAACATGGCCTCTTAATGATCTCAGTCTCCTCTGGTTTCAAGTACCTTGTCAGTAAGTGGCCTTGTCGGAAGTTTAATTCAGCGTGAGTCGATTTTCAAATAAATAAATTTATCAGAAAGAGGAAATTATTATATTTCAAGGGTCCTGCTTTATTTTCTTGCATCAGTTTAATGTGTCTCCAGCTGGACTTCAATCAAGAAATCAGCCTGATTCATTAATGACTCAGCACAACAGGTTGTTGACATACGAGGTTATGCACATCAACTTTATTGCACATTAACAACCTAATGTGTGTCTGAAGAGGTTTTTACATCAGTCTACGGAGAAATACAATTACAGCTTGACTGTGTTGTTGCTGGTTTGTCCCTTTTTACTACCAATTATACAGTAATCAATGTAGGTGGATTGTTTGATTCATACTTTCTGAGAATGTTAGAGACACATTTTGTTGTAGATCTGCACTGTGTTTCAAAGAAACCATGATATTTTTCCTTTTAGATTTGTTTTATCACTTTTGACCATAAAGCAGCTCTAGGTTCTATATTATTACTGTAAAAGTATCAAAGCTTCAGTCCACAGTCTGTCAGACACTGAGGCTTATCACCATGCCCCAAGCCCCGCCCACCTGGACCCTCTAGCCAACCTGTAGGATTTGATTTCTTTTGAGTGTTTGAGTTATTAGGAGTCTTATTAGACCACTCAGGAAACAGTCAGTCAACCAAAAGGAAAGGCTTAGTCCAGTTCTGTCCAGAGGCAGATATGTAACTGAAAAGAGTGTGTGTGTGGGTGCGTGTCACCTGGGGCTGGTTGCACCAACTGGTCTTAACTAAGCCTGGTCGTAACTGCTAAGTTGGTCTTAACTAAGACCAGTCTTAAGAATGGACTTTAGGCCAGTTGCACCAACTGGACTTAGGCCTGGTCTTAACTACGCCTGGTCTTAGCGAGGCGCGTTCATGTGAATGCCTACGTTGCGTGCGTTGCTAGGATACGTTGTAACAACCTTCCGCTGTCTTGCATCTTTGTATCACTGTTTGCGGAAACTATGGAGGAGAGAAAAAGGAAAGGAAATTTCACGGACACTGAGATTAGGAAGTTAATTGAGCTGTACAGTCAACACCGGGACACACTCACTGCCAAGCAGTCGAACATAATGACGAACAAGAAGAAACAAACGACTTGGTCCGCAATAACGGAGGAGATCAACAGTTGCTCGGACTCTGGCTGCCTTCGCTCAGAGGCTGATGTTAAAAAGAAGTGGAAAGACCTTCTGAGTAAGGCAAAGAAGGATGCTTCGGCCAAAAAAACACACCAAACCGGCGGAGGTCCTCCCCCCAAAACATCGGTATACAGTGACATAATTGTCGATGTCTTTGGTGAAGATTCACCGGCATTTACTGGGTTGGCAGGAGTGGAAAGCGGCGGTTGTAGTCAACCGCTGGAAGACGTCCATCCAGAAATCAGCAGCGACCACAGTGATGAGAGCAGCAACACTGGAAACTGCGAAGGTGTGTGTGTGTTTTTTTATACATTTATTTATTTATTTACTATTTATTTAGCCTATGTAGGCTATTAGTAGCCTAATAGCTGAATAAAGTTATACTAAAATCTGCCAATAAACACTGCTTCTTGCGAGAGTGTAATAACGTAGCCTTCATCTTTGAAATTGACAACAGTTGGCCATTTACTTATGAAATCACTGATTACAGAGTCGACCGATGATGCCACATCTCCACAGTCCCATGACAGCAGCGGAGCAACACCGGCACGAAAGAGGAGGAGAGACGACGATTTGCAGCAGCTGCTGCTGGAGAAGGAGGTCGTCAGGGTGGAGGCTGAGACGAAAAAGCTCATAGTAGAGCAGGAAAAGTTGGAGCTGGAGAAGCAAAAGTTGAGTCTTGAAATTCAGCTGCTTCAACGGAAAATGCTGGACACACCATCTATTTTTGAGGAGGAGGAGAGGTCTTATCATGTTTTAAACTGAATCTAAATACGCTATTAATACTAATACAAGTAATCAGCCACAATTAATGTGCTTGTTTTGTTGTTGTTTTTGTTTTTAACCTTTTTTTTAACATTTTGAATCGAATATTATAGCCAATTTATCAGCCACAATCAATGTAAATAATAGACCTATACTAGTTTATTTTTCAAGCGCCATCATTTTCTTTCTTTGTGCTTGATACTGTATATATATTTATTTCTTGTTATCTCATTTTGAATGAAATGATAATAATAATAATAATCAACCACAGATTTCATATAAACAATAAAATATTTATTCATTTACAATCATTCTTTCTTTATGTTTTTCTTTATATAGCCTACTGTATATCTTTATCGTTATTATATTTGTATTTGGTTTACAACGAGCAGGCATTTAGACGGGAATCGAACAGAAGCATAACAGTGAACAATTACAACGACAAGGAGCTGAATGAGATTAAACAATAGGAGAGATCTGTATGAACCTATAGGGTGTTAACAATTTGTGCACGGACTAGTCGTCCACCGACGTCCTCATGCACTGCAGGCACTGCAGCGTGCACATCCTCCTCCTGAACCGGCTGATGGTGTTGCCTGGGCAGGGGGATCCTCTTGGTGACGCAGATGTTGTGGAGAACAGTGCACGCCGCCACCACAGTGCAGACTCTTTCCGGCCGCATCCGCATCTCCCCGTGAAGGCAGTGAAACCTAGAGAATTATTATTAGCCTATATTAGTATTAATTTAGTCTTTCATGTAGGCCTGTCCAGCTATTTCTCACACACACACACACACACACACACACACACACACACACACACACACACACACACACACACACACACACGCGCGCGCAGACGCACGGCGCATAAATTATTTTCCAGACATCCTGGTAAAAATATTTGTGTATTGGTGTGCATGCAGGGGAAATTATCAACATTATGATATCAAAAGAAAACGAAATTCGTTTCATAAAGCCAGTATATGAGCAAATAGTGGACTTCAATGTTGACGGCACTGATCAGCTGTTTTGTGAGGTGATCTGTCCTAATCAATGTAATAAATAAATAAATAATAATAATAATAATAATAATAATAATAATAATAATAATAATAATAATATAATAGCCTAATAATCACACTTTGTAGTTTACCTGCGCTTGAGGACTCCGATGCATCGCTCCACGATGGACCTGGTGGCGGCATGGATGGAGTTATACCGCCGGTCTTGCTCAGTCCTTGGAGCGAGTATCGGAGTCATCAGCCACCGTTTCAAAGGGTAGCCACTGTCCCCGAGAAGCAGCCCGTTCACCCTCCCAGCCTCAAAATCTTGGTACAGCATACTCTCCCGGAGGATGCGTGCATCGTGGGTGGATCCAGGCCATCTTGCCACCAGGTTGATGATACGATAACTGGCGTCACAAGCAATTTGTACATTGATGGAATGATAACCTTTACGGTTCACGTACAAATACTCATGATCAGATGGAGCCTGGATCTGGATGTGAGTCCCATCAATGCAGCCCAAGATTCCAGGGATGCCGGAGGTCTGGCGGAACCGTTGCTTCACCAACGCTGACTCTTCTCCGGTTGGGAGGCGAACATACCGCGGAAGGCGGCGGCTCAGGGCCAGTGACACCCTGCGGATGGCCCGGCAGGCGGTTGACTTGTGGACGCCGATCATGTCTCCAACGGTGTTTTGGAAAGCTCCATTTGCTTAAAAACGCAGAGCGATCAGCAGCTGCAGGGTTGGTGACAGTGCTGCGTTGTGGTCCGACACAAATTCTATGTCCGGTGACAGCTCGTCAACAAGTTCATACAGATCTCTCCTACAGAATCGAAACCTCTCAATCAGCTCCTCGTCGTTATAAATATCTAGTGGGTTGATTCTGTCCCTAATTATTCTTTCCCGTCTAAATGCCCGCTCGTTGTAAAGGCGATGTATAAGACGCGCCATCTCTTTCATTAACAGAAAGATGAAAGTTGTTACTATGGAAACAGGAATCTTTTTCAACTTTACGCCTGCTGCCGACCAGGCGTAATATTTACGCCTGGTCTTAGTTAAGCCTGGGCTTAAGACCAGCTGGTGCAACTGGCGTAACTGTGCGACTGGGCTTAGAACGCCAAGTTAAGCCTGGTCTTAGTTAAGACCAGGCTTAAGACCAGTTGGTGCAACCGGCCCCTGGGCAGGTGTTATGCTCTGGCTTCTGCTAGACTGATAGAGTGTATTGCCAATTGTGCAAGTACATCACAGTACAGGCACATTGGAAGTCTTGTGCATGCGTCTCAGAATCAATTAAGATAAGTCATTAAGAAACTTAAAACAGTACAGTAAAGTTTAAATTTTATTAAAAAAGGAGTAAATAAAAAAGAGCAGCTCGATTAGTGCAGACAACAACATACAAATATAGTCATAATAAAAGTGCAGGTATACCCATAATGTTTATCCATATGAATGCTGGTCAGTCACTGCACCCATATTGCACATGCACATAGAAAGTTAGTTTATAATGCACATCGTGGAGGGACATGTCTGTCTGTCCTTAATGTCCTGTGCCACTAGCCTGACCGTGGCTGGAAAGAAGCCTGCACTGTCTCAGGTTGCACCCACTGCCCCTCTCTCCACATCTTACACTCCTAATTCCAGTGACATTAACACTAGACTGTTGCTATAGGTGATAGACTGGCGACCTGTCCAGGATGTACCCTGCCACCGCTCAGTGTCAGCTGGGATTGGCTCCAGCCCTCAGGACCCTGAACGGATAAGAAGTACAGACAATGAATGGATGTTTGATGTCTATTGCTTTTGTGTCACAAGCCAGATTGTTAGGGTCTACACATAATGCAGTACATGCAACTTGTTTTGCATTTGTGTGTGGTGAATGTTAAAATAATGATAATGACCATGCCATGAATATGACACATGTCAGAAAGTGGCAGTAGTGATGTTGTGTAATGTGGCTGCACTCCAAACCATGATGACAGCCTCTGAAAACATAACCTAGATACTGATGGTTTAAATGTGGTGCGAAAACTGTACGTTTTCTGTTCAGACATGAGGAAAACCAGTCAGATTTGAGCGATCTGGGTGGTTAAAGAGATCGAGACAGCAACAATCTGAGAGGAAGGGACAGGCGGGAAATGAGACAAAGTCAGACGAGACATTAGAGAATGAGAGGAAGCATTAAGAAGACAGAGACAGAGGGAGGCAACCTCCTATTGGAGCTTTGTTCTCAGCTGAAAGTGGGTCACGAAGGGCCCCAGGTTAAAACTGTGACAACAGCACTCTGCTTGCTTCAATAAAACCTGTTCTTCCTCTTTTTTTTTTTGCAGAAAAAGATATTTTGTGAAATTGATTTCTGAGAGAAGGAGAAAGTGACAGAGTCAAACAGCGGGAAAGTGGAGCACAGGGAGGGGACGTGCGGGAAGAAAATGCTGGAGCAGGAAAGAATAAAGAGTGAAAAAGTAGCATAGCAAAGGAGAGAGAGGAAAAGTGCAGACATTATGTAAATGAAATTGTTTCAGTTTGTGAAATAAATTGAATGAATTAAGCTTTACCCAACCCCTGGGCACTCTGTTACATTCTGCCATTTGAGTTATTAAGTATGTTTATATAACTTTGCCTTTGTGCAGGTGTGGGTCAAATAAGCTGCTGAAGCAGTTTTTCTTAACACCTGGAAATTTAACTTTTTGAAACTTTATATTATTCAGTGAAGTAATCGTAGGCAGTAAAGAAAACAGCCCTTGAGGAACTTCATTTTAAATTAGAAGCCTGTTTCTATACAATGCTCATTACCTGTGAAATAATTGAAGGGAGAGGAAAGGCGGGGGTCAGCACAGTGCGCTGCTTTAATATAGGAGCTGTAGAAGCAGCAGGGACCTTCCTGGGGAATGAAAAACACCTTGTGAGGAAGTGATGAGAACAGATTCAAAGGGCTGCTTTTTAAGTCTAGGTCTCGCAATTACATTTACCTTATATCTGTATTGCACAGCCTGACCTGGTGACCTTTGTTGTTGAACATATTTACATTATGTCATTTCTAACATAATGTAATTATTATTATTAATTTAGGTAAAGAGAGAAACAAAAATGCTAATTATGTTTCTGATATGTGAGCTTTACTCTCTGTACTCCATACCTCACATATCCAAACTCTTGGTCCATTTTTGCATTAGCTGGGAGTTGGGCACAGTTAGGCCAATTCAGTTCAATTCCTTTATTGTCATAAGCTGTGCAAACATCAAAATTTGAGGTAGCAACCCTTATGGTGTTTTTTCTTTTCTTTTTTTTTAAGAAACACAGGGCAATAACAGCTAACAGCTATCACATGGTCAATGCTAACAAGCTATTGAATGGGAAAGTATAAAATTGTAACAGTTCAGTCTGGCAATGTCGATTTATGCTTTGTAATTGGCTTTGTTTATGAAACCGAGCCAATTACTACCACGAAGTGTCTGGCGCGATACGGCATGGATGCTCGTAATGCTAGTTAAACTTTGAGCAGCTAAGCTAAGCATGCTAACGGTAGTTAAACTTTAACTTTGACAAACTGTTTAAGCATTCTTCACCTCACCTCTTCACCCCTATGAGTTATCCATGCAGGGGAAATCCTACCACTGCCACCAATGCAACCGTGCAATATGGACGCCTGCACTTCATTAACTCATTGAGTGCCAACCACGTAATTTCTCGTTTTTCGTTCCCATGCGTTGAGTGCCAAAAACAAGATTTTACGTTTTTTGCTTTTTTTTTAAATTATGAAAATAGACACTTTAACACACCTTGGCCCTCATTTATCAAACTTGCGCAGGATCTGGTGTAGATTCTGGTGTAAATATCAGTGTACGCCAAGTGTCACGTGTGATTCACTAAAAGTGTGTACGCTGCTGATTTCGGCGTAGAACCGGCGTGGTGGTGATAAATCCGGAGGCTGAAAACCAGCGTCATTTAAATGTCACGCCCCGATATATTCCTGCTTTAGAGGCGTCGCCCTGCCCCTTTTACGACATGGAGACACGGAAGACGGCCAAGAAGAGGGACTTTACTGGCGTTACCGCGTTGAACAGGGAGAGGGCGGCAACATTAACTATCTGGACATTGATAGATTGATAGTTTTTGTGATTGATAAGCATCATCCTGGTGGATGGAGGCTGCAGACGCACGTGTCACCGACCACGTCAGGAAACCCAGCGACCTCATGAAACGCTCCTGCAGTTTACTAAACACAAGTGACTGAGGAGAATCACGGCCCTAATATGCCTCATCATATAGGCATATTACTGCTGCCAACGCGACTTTATGACCATCAGCACCGCTGGCATGGTTCAGCATATGGAGGGATGTGAAACACCGGCCCGATGTCCCGCTGACAGGTCCTGGTGACGGTGGAAAAAAAAAAAACACTCCGCCGCGGAGATCAGCTGCACCTGGACAGGTAGCGGAGCCCCCCACCGCCCCCGCCCCACCGGGGCTCCGGTGTCCGGCAGAGAGAGAGACTGAGGAGCCGTACGGTCATGCTCTGGTGCTGCAGATGTTGGAAGTCTGTGTGTGTGATCTACAGTAACAGGTCTGTCTGTCATTGACTGTTTCTGTTTACACAGCTGATTATGAATTAACGAGCATCTGTCACATCGTGGTTTTTAATTCATCTCAGTTGCTCAAAATAAAAGTTGAGTTAAATTTTCAACACGGACTTGGTGGTATCGTTTCTCTTTTTTTGGCTACTTTTTATCTTTTTATCAATATAAACAACAACAACATGTGGTCCACATCGCTGCGTTATTAGACTATGGTTTAATAATCATTTTGACACAGCAGCACTCGTTCCTGCATGTTCTACCTGGTCAGAGCTGGCGTGAGATTTGTGCGTACCGTACCGATCCTTGCGGTGAATTTGGTGTACACCCTTTTTTTTGGTGTACGCAAGTTTCATAAATGAGGGCCCTTATGTGTAAATTTGGGGACTCTACGACGAGCAGAACTGAAATAGATGACAATCAAAAACTCATGACAGCTCATGATCTGGAAGTCTTTATCATAACTCGGCTTTTGCAAACGGAGTTCTGCATGTGGATGCAGCGCAGCTGCTCCGCTGTCACTGGCGAGGCTCCAGCAGCTCGGAGCCGAAACAGGAAGCTCTCAGCCGACAGTCCCGCCCGGTCTTCATCTCGAGCAACACCGTGTCCTCCCGCGGTAAAATGTGATGGTCTCTGGGCCAAAGCAGGCCGCCATCACCGACCCGTACCACAGAAGGACCGCGACCACCGGTGAGGCTGGTGTTCCAGACCTGCTTTTGGCCCAGAGACCATCACATTCCGCAGTGAGAGGCTGTGACACGGCACGGTGCGTCTGTGTTATTGTTGTTTAGTGTCGCCCCCCCCGCCCCCGATGGTGGTTTTGTGAAGAGAACAACAATTGTTGTATATATTTATCTTACACGAGCCCTTTGATCCAGAAATGCAAGTGTCAGAAGGGTGACAGGCACAAACAGAGCACCTTTCATAAAAGACGCTCTATCTCCTTTTCTTGAAAAAAAAGCAGGGATTTTGATGAAAACCAGCCATGTTTAGCTTGAGTTTTCTCAGGAACGGAGGCACGTAGAAACAAACGGTTTGTGGCCATTTGAAGCATAAAGTTTCACCTTTCAAATGAGTCACAGTATGTGTTGGTGGCAATAATATAGAATACACTGTGGCTCTACAAAAATCATCAAAAATGGTCTAAATTGCCGGTACACTTGACAAAAAATTTGGAAAGGAGCGCGGCACTCAATGAGTTCATATAAATTAAGAACACTGCTGAACTGGACTTGTGCTTCTTTTTTTTTCTACGCCACCTGGTCAACAGCAGCACATCAACACACCTCTTTTACCACAAACCCCACACATCCTGTCTAACTAGGCTACTACTGAAAGAACACATCATCAAAGCTGTATTGCCAGACTAACAAACAAAAAAACAGGTTACAGGTTAAAAATACACTATAGCCTATACTGCAACCTCTATCTTAGTTTAGTGTGTTAGCATGCTACTGTACCTATTAGGCTACACCTGAGAGAGTGTTGGGAATGTCATCGGATGTGCAATTAGCACAGTTCCCATCAGCATCTTATGCTTGGGTATCATGTGATGATGGCCGAACAAAAATGTAAATCAACCATGTATTTTGAGTATAGTTTACATGACCTTTCAACCAGAAAATGCACTACGACGGTTTATAACACATTATTTTTGCTACATTTACTTCTGGCATCCACTCTGGAGTTTTGTAGTGGCTCAAAATGAGAGATGAAGAAACACTGCTGGACACGTTTTAGTTTAAAAACCCAAGAGTTGTGATGTCATCTGGATGGGAAGAAATACAGACTTTGAAAACATAGACACCCACAGTCATTCACTGATTGCAGTCACCACTATGAGGCTGTTGAGATTCAATGTGAATAACAAATTGGTGTTGCTGATTTTTATGCAACTAACCATTCACAGAGAGGACAGTGTGGTTCCTGTTTACACCAACCTCTGCATGCTCAATGCATATCAATGATCGTCAGTGGTGTAGTCCAGGGTACTTATTTTTCAGTCAGCATTGCGGATAGGCTACCCACTTCTAAATGCCCCCTGATGCGCACTATTCAGTAATATCTGTGAGCCAGATTGCCCATTTTTTCCTCAAGGATGGTGAAGCCATGACCCACCCTCCTCTGCCTCTAATTGGCTGCCTTCACTGATTATGTGACAGTTGACGGTTCCTGTCACTATGCGTCCAATTGATCATGCGCCCTGGCTACTTGGCCAGGGGGATGTCCCTTTGGGTGACTGGCAAGCGCGCATGACTCTTACCCGGGAGATCAATCCCCGCCCGGGCCCTCTTCACCTTGCCACATTCTGGCGTTGTTGGCAGGATCCATGTAGCACTAGGGGTGGGTCCATGGATTCCTAATGTGTGGCAGCCTGCACGGAAGCACGAGGACGTGCTTGTGAAAAGAGGGGGAGAGATGCAAGCGCGCATGACTCTTACCCGGGAGATGTGGGTTCAATCCCCGCCCGGGCCCTCTTCACCTTGCCACAATTAGATTGGTTAACTTTAGGCATGTGGACTAATAAGCCAATCAGAGGCAGAGTAGGGCGGTTCATGCCGAGGAAAATATTGCTAACACCTCAGGTGCCAGTGCCACCCCAGTTGATTGACAGGTCACTGCACGTCTCCTTGAAAGATGAGTGATTATTGGAAATGCGAACGAGAGAGGCAGAATAAACATCTTTCAAGTGAGTGGCACGTATCGAGAGAACCTACTTTCATGGAAGACATAATTCTGAGGTAAGTTTTAAGGTGGTTTCCAAATGAGTCATTGTTTTAAACTACTGGAAATATGACTACACATTTAGAGGAGAAGAGATTTTGTCGCCAATAGTTAAACTGTGCGAAGAGAATGATTTGTGTGTTTTATTTAAGATGAAACATGAACAAACTAATCAAGTCATGATAATTTTATAATAGTGAGCAAGAAGAAATGACAGTTTTTTGGGGTAAACTAAATAGAGTAGTCTTACATCTCAATGTTTCTAAAACAGGGCGTATACCCACTTCTCCAGGGACAACTACACCACTGATGATTGTGTATGTATGTTGTATGTGTGTCAACTCTGATACAGATCTTTAATGGTCATACTGACAGAGATTTTAATGTAAAACTCTCTAATAAACTGTATTAGAGTGGATGTTTCCTCAACCACAAGGCTTTAATGGCTTTATTTAAGCCTGAGCATGTTGGATTTTCCCCATTGATTTAGTTTAGTCGTGGTTCCAGGGAAGCTCAGCTATGATATGATCAACAGAAGTAAAAAAAACAAATGCTAATACAATACCTGCAGAGTGCGGGGGGAATGAAATAGCCTACTTGACGGTAAAAACAAAGACAGAGGGAGGATGGTGAAACTGCTGCATGCAGAATGCAAATGAAGTTGTTTACCATGCATGAATCTCTGGCCCCCGCTTGTTAGCCTTTGACAAATGCTGCGAGCAAGTGAGTGGATGACGTTCGCAGCCGCAGGTAATCAATGGCCGGCTCCCTCATTACCGCTGCAATAGCTCTCGCACACGTTCTCACATATAAACTCACCGGAGGCGGAATCTTTGTCACACACAGCGCCGCTCACGGAGTCGAGCTGGGCGGCCACTGTAATTATCCAAAGTGTTATCATTCATTGAGGCCGAGCCGGAGCTAAACCTCTGTCCACTTAATTCACAAACAATTTGAATTAAGGCGATAAACATTTACATTTCTTTGGGGAGGTCTGTGGTTTACTTCTCTCCTCTTCTCCTCTCTCTTTTAACTCCTCTCCTCGTCTTCCAATCAATTTAATCATTTCTTCTTCGCTCGCGCCAACCCCCCTTTCTATCTCACTCTTCTCCATCTTTCCTTCATGTCTTTTAGCCTTTGTCTGCCTTCTGGGAATGGGGATTACCTCTTTGCCAGCCAGAGCAGTATTTCCCATGTGAAAAGTGACTCATTCAGTGCTTCAACAGGCCCATACTCCTGTTGATTCAAATTTTCAAGTCATTCTCCGTTCTCTGCCTCTTGAACCTTCGCTATTTCTCCCGGTGCCACCACAACACAACACACACACACATACCCGGCGGTGGCGAGCCCTCTCCCGGGCGCCCGCCCAAGCTCTCTTTCCCTCCGTGAGCTAGCAAATGCGGCATATGTCCTCCTGTGCCACGGCATTAGAAAGAAAATTGCATTTGTGTTGAGAGGGATGATCCGTCTGAGGCCCTGTTGTTCCTCTTCCCATTCATGAAACACATCTCCATTGATTGCCAGTGTGTTTACTGTAAGGCCAATTGTGCTTGCGCTCCAGTGCTTCCAGTAATAAGCAAGAATGTGTCCCATTATGTGGCCCCCTCTCAGGCCGTAGATTCTCAAAAGCCTGGCTCCAATCAGAATGACAGATGAGAGGGAGTTTGGGAGCCAAGGCCGTAATAGTGTTACACTTCCACTCAGCCATAGTACTGGAAAGTCGGTGCAACCCTTAAATAACCTCTGAAGCACACACCATAGGAAAAGTTTACTTTTTATGTTATACACTTAGAATACTTGATGACCATGCAGCATGGTCTTTTAAATTGTGTTTAAATTATTCATAATGATTATATCATTTTCTTGACCCAGCAGTACAACTAGTTTATTTATCACTGCTTAACCATGTATTCTGCTACTTAGTCATGCTGATCAGGATATGTGCATTTGCATCATATGGTAAATGGTGTTTTACTTATCAACTTTCTGCAGCAGCTGTTTTGTCCTGCTGTAAAATACAATGAAATCATAGGTCATCTGCAGCTTATGTCTCAACCTGTAACCAAATGTGACCGCTCCATAAACTGACTATGATTTTAATCCTGATAATGAAGGTTTAGTCTAACTCCAATTGGTCGTATAAGACATGGCTTAATTTATTCATAATTTTTATCTAGGCCTATGTATTTACATCTGAATGTACATGAATAGTGATTCCCAACCGGGGGTGTACGTGTACCCCTAGGGCAACATGGAAACCTTTTTTAATTTGTTTCCTAGATGATAAGTAAACATTCCCATTACTAAAATGGTATGTGTGTGCCACAACTAGTTACCCTATAGGGAGACAACAAGCCGTGGCACAACTCTGTGAACACACACACCAAAACAGCAACACATACTGTAGGCTAGCTGTGAGCAAACAGGGATAAATGGCACAAAAGCCCAGCTACTGTTGCTCTGGACTCAGGAGAGGCCAAACTTAAACACAGGCAGTTCAGGGAAAACTGTGTATGGATTCACTTGCACGTCTGCAGATCCACCGCAGCCTCAGTGTTTCTTTCACAGTGAAGTCCTGCTATAGAGTTATAGTTTTACATGTTAGAGTTAGAGTTAAATGGTACAAAGGAAGACTGATTAGTATTTATTTTCATGAATTATTTATTCTATTTTGGAGGCAGACAGATTCTTATTTATTTTTATGTTTAATTTGAGTTCAAAAGAACAAAAATACAGGAGATTTATTATTTAAAAGGATAATTTTGTACAACTTAAAGGGGTCAATTAAAATGATTTTCAGTTCATAATCAGTTTTGTTAATCAATCAATCAATTTTCTGTTACTGTTTATTCTTGTTGCTACAATTTTGGATGATGAAATTATTCAAAGAGTTTTAAATGCCTTTACATGTGAAATATTTGTGATTAGGTTTGAAGGAAAATAGAGATGGGACTGGAATATACTTTTATCACAAAACCAACAGTTAGAAAATTCTGATTTCTGGACCTCGTTTTTGTATAAATTGCAACTAAGTTTGAAATTATATCAATCAGATCAGACCATTACTATGCTGATGATGCCCGACTGTTCTTTGCTGTCTCTGCTCCATTGATTGCTGCATTCAGGCATCACAGTAAAGTCTAGTCTATTGTGAGTTGCAGTGAGTTCTAACCAGGATTATCCTCTTCCTTTCTTCACTCTCCCCAAATCATCATTGATCAGTGGTGCTGGGTAAGTCTTCTGTGGAGCTGTGGTAAAATCTATTTCCACCAAACTCTGTCTCTATCAAAAGGATGTTGGACCTGGCTGTAAACCGGGCGCCCAGCGGTGTGAAGCTGAGTGAGAGCTCTGTCGGACAGACGACCTCTTCATCAGGCTGCCAGGCGTCCAGCTGAGCTGCAGTGATGGACACCGGAGAAGACCGACACCACACCGCACAGCCTCACCTCTACCAGCACCCCTCGCTGCGCACTATAGGCCCTGTCTGTCCATCACGTTAAGCCAACAGGGCATTTCAAGGTCTTTCTCTGATCGATAAGAGCACTCCTGCCTTATCCCTCAATGTCAGTTAATGTTTATTTCTGTGGATCTTCATCATATGAATCTCTTCTGGTTTCATCCCATGATATTAAAGTTAAAAGTGTGGGTGTGAGCTTCTATCTTTATGTTTGTAGTATTTCTCCCATTTGTACAAGTACTTGATAAACAGTGAAATGATGAAAAGGAAAAAGTGCACACACTGGGGAGTTCTTTAATGTGTAATTAACTTTTCAGAGGCTGACAGAAGATGCCTTCCTGTTGAACCGCACCGAAGAGAGACCTATTTTACACTTTTAAGGGATTTTTTTTATTTGAGGTGTTGATCCGCAAGAAGATATATTTTTTGTAGTAAAAATCACCTATATGCAGTTTGTACATCTCCTTTCTCAAACCTTCTTCTGCTTAACAACAATTTGGTAAGCCAATCAGGAGAGAGGAGGCTCTGATTGGCCTCTGATTGAAGAATGCTTGGGGGGGTGGGGTGGCTGAGGCCCTTGTTGTGACATCACACATTTAGTGGAGTGTGTGCATCTCTCCAGTATGAAACCTAGACCTGCTTTATAATCAAAAAAGACATGGAAATCTACCTTTGCACAAGACCTTTAAGAAATTAGGTTTATCAGTCTATTTTCCAGGTGCAGAGAATTGACTAACTGACTGTGAAAAAAACTGATGAAAAATGATTTTATTTATTTATTTATTTATTTTTTGCTGTCTTGTTGGGTTTAATGTGGAAAAGATGCTCTGTTATATTTTCAGATCAGGTCAGTGGGAGTTTATCTTGCTCAAACAAACACAGCTGTGGAAAAATGCCCTGTTGCCTTGAACATTTGCAAAAAAAAGTTTATAGATAGCCATAGAAACCCACATCAATGACTGTGTTTTATTGATTATTATCAAATTTATAAACATCCATCCCATCCTGGCATTACCCTGATAGTCACACTCTAATAGGTTTGCTTCATTTGTCGACCTTGACATTGTGAGCGCCAAACCAAGAGGGCTGCAGAGCAACTTTGATGTAGTGGACACACAGGGTACTGTAGTTTTCATCATGTGATACACACTAGTCCAGAATAGAATAAAATAGAATAGAATAGAATAGAATATACTTTATTAATCCCTTGTAGGAAATCACAGTTCGTCACAGCGCTCCAGTGTACAAAGGTAAAGAATATTATAGCAGAATAATACAATACAACAACTTAAAATAGGAGAAAAAGAGAATTTACAATTTAAATAAACAAAAATTACAAAGTTAAATATTACCAGAATTACAAAGTTAAAAACTATAAGAATAAACCCCAAAATTTGCCCCTCCCCCTCCCCCCATCTTAACAATATATACAGAAGAAAACAGCATACAATGAAATGTCTTCACCATACACAATTTATACAAGAATGAGAAAAAAAATATGTGATCTATGTACAACAGGAATGTGAGTCATTGGGCTTAATAACATTTGAAAAGCATAGAGGAGCCACAAGATTTTTCTTTTCTTTTTACTTTTAAATGCATCCGATTACATTCATGTTTGTTGGGGCCCAATCAGTCATGTTTGGAAGGGTGAAGGAGTTTCCAAATATGGAGTATCATATTGGACATTTTTCTCCCTCAATTCACCCATGGTTAAGTTGGTTTTGTTTTGCTAAAACCAAATATTACTGATAAATCCTCTCTGATTACATAACTGTTAGTCAGCACAAGGCAAGGCAAATGTTTTTGTATAGCACAATTCAGACTGAAGGCAACTCAAAGTGCTTTACACAGCCACTTATACAGAGAAAAGGGACAATTAAAATGGATAATTAATAATTAAGAATGAAAATAATTAAAAAGGCATAAAAAAACAGGAACATTTTCAGCCTGGATTTTAAAAGAACTAAGTGTCTGAGCCAACCTCAGGTATTCAGGAAGTTTGTTCCACAGGTGAGGGGCATAATACCTGAAAGCTGCTTCACTCTGTTTGGTCCTGATTCTGCAAACACACAGCAAACCTGTCCCAGAGGACCTGAGGGGTCTGGATGCTCCACAGAAAACTAACAAGTCAGGCATGTATTTTGGTCCAAGACTGTTCAGAGCTTTATAGAACTCGGTTTTGTTTTATTGTTTTAGAAAACAACTCGTATTGACCCCTTGCAGCTATGTCACAATTATCACGTGACGCGAGAGGCGACGCCATGACGGATGGCAGAAAGTGCTCAGTGATAATGTACCGTCTATACAGACTGTATGGTGCCGTCCAACAATGTGGCTCGATCACTTCACATTACAACCTCACAGCATTATCACTTATTTAAAATAGAATATCTACTCATCCGTTGCAATATTCTGTTTGTTTTTTTGTTATTCGCCTTAGAATATCTCAGTTTTCTGTGCTTTTTCCACTGCTAAGGAGCTAACGTCCAGTCAGAGCCGCACTCCCCATACAGCAGCTACTTCTGTCTTTGCTGCTGCTAACTACAGTTAACGGACCTGGAAATTAAAACCTGGTCCGACTCGTGGGTGTTGAAGACCTGTCTAATTAGTGATCATTCTCTGATTAAAGCCAGCTGAAAAATAAAAGAAAACAGGAAGCCGTCTTCGTTGTAATCGCTGCGATCGGCCGGCGGCAAATACGTTGTGACGGTGCTATGTTTAATACGAGCGTTAGCTGTTGTTAGCCACAGCATGTAGCTCAGCTAGTTAGCTTCAACTGTGTTTACATCACTGTAGATAACTTATAATGGCATCGATAACGTGTCTGTATATCTTCGCACTGGTCCTGTTGCTCATGTAACCCCGCTGCCGGTGGCCAGCCCCCGGTTCTTAGCTCTAGACCAGCAAGGAGTTGGTGCTTGGGACCAGTTTTAAGAACCAATAACCGGTTCTAAAGCGGTGGAAAAGCAAAGAACCGGTGCTAGTCAGGCTCTGGCTCCGAACCAGCACTCGAACCAGCTCAGTGGAAAAGGAGGGGAAACCCTACAACCACGGTATGTCACAAAACTATAACGCGCCCATTGAATTAAATTGACGTTCACTGTTCTTTTGCCGTCCATCATGGCGTCCGTAGCTACCGCGAGTGGAACGTGACGTCACGTGCAAGGGGTCAATAGGGCAAAAAACTAAAACAGAAATGTAAAAGTTTTAGTGTGACCTGTACAGGTCTGCAGGTTTGGAATGAGGTTCACAGCACTACAAAAGAGTCAGCATACAACTGCTTTTAATATATGTTTCATTCTAAACCCTGTGCAGCGGGTTCAAATTATTAAAACGTTTCCCTTGTATGTATGTTTGAGTCCTTTGTACTTATTTTAAGTAAGAAATTCATTCATAATTTATGCATGTTATTTGATGTCTGGGCCCCTGTTGACAAGCTACCAGGGGTGGGAGAAAAAATCGATTCACATAAATATCGCGATATCTTTTTTGACGATTTTTAAATCGATTTTTTTTGGGGGGAAAAAAAAAAAAAGATTTTTTTTTTGAATATTGTGCAATGTGCATTTGTTAGCCTTTTTTACATACAGAGAGTACAGGTTTTGAAAAGGGCTTACGTTCACTTTATAATGGAGTATGTTAATTTATAGGCTCCTACAGTATTAGTGTGCAGATAAATGTTAAAAATGCAGACTAAAAATCGAGAGAATCGGCAATATCGTAGAATCGCAATTTGAATCGAATCGCCATCCAAAAAATCGTAGAAGAATCGAATCGGGAGAAAAGCATATCGTCCCAGCCCTACAAGCTACAGTACAGAGAGATTCTGGGGGGTCCCATTTTACAAATAAATTATCTTGCTGGAGATCATGAATTAAAGCAGAAGTAAGCGATCCGGTCATTTTGGCTAATGCTGCGTTCCAGGCAGGCTTTTGAAACCGTAAGTTACAGCTTCAAGTCACGACTTAGTAGTGTTCCACGCAACCCGTAACTCGTGTTTTTCCGACCTGTTGCCTGTGAAAGTGCACTATAACGGCCACTCGTGTTTTTCCGACCCGTGAACTCGTACCAGATCAAACTGGTACGACTTCACAGGTCGGAAAAACACCAGTTATGGGTTGCCTTGAACGCACCATAACTTCTTGTCAGCCGATGGAGTTAGCAGCCCCCGCCCTCGTCATGGATCTATTGGTCCTCGTGCCTACGTCACCACATTCACGCGCATCCCTTGGCTGCACACACAGCCCTTCATGCTGTTCTCTCTCCTCATTGGATACAACTTGTAGGATACAAGAAAAGTTTTCTCCTCGGCTCAGAGCAGAGCGTGAACGTGTTTCGGACCAAACACTCTATGTAAGTGATTGCCGTCGAACTATTTAAGACTTATGTTTACACAAAAATTCCGCTTACTTCTGCTTTAATCTGGATTCTAAATGATTTGTAAATAAACTCAACTGACTGACTGATAGTCCAGTAGTAATAAGAAACTGCAGTCAGCAGGTCAGATCAAGGTGGAAACACTCAGTTGTGGGGTTGACTGATTATTTAATTCATGATATATCCAATTAAAAATAAAAATATAGACCTGTACAAGGTTAAAACCTTCAATTTTATAGAAGAGGATATTTAAATTCAACCGACTTTATAAGTGGTTGATGAGCTAATAAACGTTAGGTGCATGTTGATGAGCAGGTGGGTGGAGGAACAGTGTCGTTCCCAATTTAGGGGAAAAATGACTAACAAACAGAGTGAGGGAACATTAGTAAAGAGGGGAGAGCTGCTGTCTGATCTAATCCTAACAAACACTCTCAAAGCTTTGTGAGAAAACGGTATATTGATTAGATTTTGAGGTCAGGATCTGTTGCCTTAAATAAGATATCAGGCCACACACTGCAAGGTGGTCACACATGTACTGTGTGTGGGTGTGTATGCTATAATGTAACAAACCCCCGTGTGTGACAGGAGTGCCTCTCCTCTCTGCTCTGTTGTTTTCACCAGTCCTCTGTGGACCAGTGCAGATAACCCAGCTTTGAACTAACATGATCAAACTTTAATTGTTTATTGCCACAGTCACAGTCCTGAGGGGGGAAAGTGGTTTTGGGGGAACAGAGAGGAGCAATTTTCATTCCCCAACATGAGAAAGTGGAGTGGTTGTCAGGGCTTTGTCCTGACTGTTAGAGGTTAGACATGCACAGGGAGTGCACTTGTTCATCCAAGCTTGTCAATTTTGTTTGCCCATGGGCAAGGATGTTTTTGTCTGTGTTTAAATGTGTGTTTGTCTCTGTGCATGTGTGTGTGTGTTTGGAGAATAATGGGAAGTAACAGGACAACACTGGGGTCTGAAAAGATCACATGCTTGTATCCAACAAAGTGTGTTTACAGGTGTTGGTGGCAGTTGGGCTGAGTATGTTCTTATTTAATTTTTACTCCAATTTTTTATTTCTTCATTCTTGTGTCTTGTTGTTTGCACCATAGTGTTGAAAGTTGACCTTGACTTTGAAAAAACGTTGTATTAAAGGGATAGTTCAACATTTTGGAAAACTGGCCAATTGCCATAATCCCAATAGTTTTATGAGTAGGTTTGTTACTTTTAATTGTCGGTGCAAGCTATTTTTAGAACGGCGGAGCAGAGCTGGAGCTGCTCAGAGCTACGCTACGGAGGCTCGTGGGATTTCTTGGTTTCCCTCTTCAAACTCAGGTAAATTAATGCAAAAACGCTGATGCGCGTTCCCGTCGGGGGCAGTTTTTCAGCAAGCAGTCTCTGCATTTGCCTCGAAAACAACTCTGTCTTGTAACGTTCCGCTATTATCTCATAGCATGATGAATGTGCAGGTCACAACTTGTCCACCAGAGCGTTTTGGAGTTGTTGGATTGTGTATTTGATGAGTTTGATGATGGAAACAAAGAAATCCCATTAGCCTCCGTAGCATAGCTCTGAGCAGCTCGCGGCTCTGCTCCGCTGTTCTAAAAATAGCTTGCACCGACAATTAAAGGTAACAACCCTACACGATGGGCCAATTTGCCAAATGTTGAACTATCCTTAGGCTTTCTTTCAGGTGTGATCATTGCTTGACCAGAGTTTCGGTCACAATACAAGAGGTTATATATAATATGCCATCTGAGTAGTGCTACACCCTCAGGTAGGAAATGACGTGATGCTGATCTTTGATCATATGATGACATCTTTCTCAGATTATATAGCGATAATAATATTCATGGGTTAATATTTTAAAGGCTTAAGGTAGTGGAGTCCCCCTTTCATTGTACTGTGATTTTACACCACACTTTCCTCGCTCCCCTTCCTCACAGACACAGCTCCACCCGTACTCTCCAGCAGCCTGACCTGTGATTAGGAGTTATTTTGGTTTAGATGAGGCGGATGCGGGCGGAGAAAGACAGTCGGCCTATCTGCACCTGCAGATCCTCTGTCACTGTGACAGGTTGCCGCTCTGCTTCACGGTTCATCACTCTCTCTCTCTCTCTCTCATAGGTCAGACTGTTGCAGCTGTGATGATATGAAACCTGAGCTGTGAGCAAGGAGGAGGAGGACGAGGAAGGATGGCAGAAAGTTTAGTTTACACTCCACACCTGCCTCATACAAAGACAGAGCACACGCACGCTCACCTTTGCTCTGTCTAGTTTGTTATCCTGGAAAAGCAATGCTGGCCAACATGATGGAAATGTATTGTTTCTGTTTGTTTCAGGTATTGATTTGAGGAAGGTTATAGGGTCTTCATCACCTCACACAGACCTGATGTCTTTGTTGTGTCTTCAGTCAAGCAGATGCAGTGGTGGACACCATGATTCCATGGTACCTTCTGCTTTTAGCAACATCTTTTACTTTTTACTTTTTCCTCAGAAAAAAAATCTAAAATGTTCATAGAGATAAGCATCATACCTCCATATATAGTTTCTTTAGTTGGTAGCCTATGTGTATTGCTGAGCACCAACCACTAAGTGTTAATCAAGTGTTTTGCACCAAGCTCTTGGTATTGATCTACTAAAATAGTTTTTTCCTGCTTTCTATAATCAATTGTGTTATTTTTCTCTCTTCGATGTTGCTGTAGATCTCAAGATGTGAATATATCTGCAGTGAACTGATTTCAACACACAGTGCAATAATTAGATTGATAAAAAGTTGGCAATTAAAGCCACAGCTTTTCTAATATAGTCATATCCTACGTGTGCCGCCACAGTTGTAAACATTGAACATATGGCATTTCATACAAATTTATGAGACACAGATGTAAATCAGTGTTTTGAACAATATGCAAAAGACTGAACAAGCTGTTCCTCAGCAGGAAAAATCACAGGTAGAGTGAGCCTGACAATGAAGACCATTTGTAGAGACAACAAAGAGTTGCCATTTGTGGTTTAGATTCATTTTTGAGTTTATTTACATTTTCTCTTGATTGTCAGCCAACTCAACCAGAAAGAAATCTGTTATTAAGTAAATTACACCACAGAGTTTGTAGTGCAACCACAAGGAAACCTGAACCTGAGACCCTTCTATCAAAATCAACCACATGTATACCTGCTAAAATCAGCTGATTGACTTTTTTTTTTTTTTTAACCTCTTCCACTCCCACCCTATTTTGAAGCAAAAATGCATAAAATTCCATTCTCAAATTATTATAGCTGTAGCTTCTGAACCACTTTGACTATATCCATAAATGAGGGCTTGCCAGGAAGGGGACACTGTAGAGTTTCTTATGAAAGTGTGAGAGTTTTTTGTCCGCCTAAAAATTAATAAATGATTAAAAAATAAAAAACAGCCTTTGTGACTTTATCCATGAAGGTAAATGAAAGTATGAATCTGTAAGCACACTATCAATGAACACCTGGTTCAAATTTGAAGAAGATACCACCAAGTATGACCATCCTGCAGTGTTTTTTTCATGATAAGATCCAGGCGGACATGAGAGTCAAAATGGGAAAAATAGGCTGAATCTGAATCCAAGTCAAGCAAGTTATTGAGAATCAAATCACTCAAATCAATGAATCAATGAATGATTCATGATTGATTTGATTGTCATCAAACCCCCCCCCCCACACACACACACACGCACACGCACACACGGGAGGAGGGGGTGGGCTCTGTGTTTTGGCCATACAGTCTATGGTTGTGACATCGTGACGTTCCGTTCAGCTACAGTAACACCGCGACCGCGAGCAGCCGTTACAGCAGGGACACGGAGACACACACACACACGCACACACATACACACATACACACACGTGTGACGATCGTGACGATTTGCTCCGTGTTTTGACATGACGTTCAACAACACCGCGGATCTGCACACACTTACATTTACAATTCTTCCTCTTCTCCATCTTGTACACATTTACGATGGAATAAGTTAAATCTGTATTTATATTGTCCATTGACCTTTCCGGAAGCTGGTAACATCAACATCCATCTTCCTGTATCTTCAAAATAAAATCATGAGACCGTCTCCCTCGGTTGAACAGCGGTTGAAACGAGGAAAAACAAAAAAAAAGATTTATAACGACGGTTATACTTTTGGACTGATATTTTGTGTATTCTTGCACAAAATAAATGATAAATGAAATAAAGACAATGCTAAATTTGAAAAACATAATGAAGCCACAGATACCAAAAATGCCATGTTTAGTGTTGTAGTAAGCCTGGGCAAGCTGAGACTGCAGAAGGGGCGGGGCTTGGGGACGCTGGCGTCCCCCGGGAGTTGAAGAGGTTAAATACGAGCCATTTGGAGGCAATACAGTATAAACACATACTGCAGAGTTATTTGATTGAGGTGTGACTGCTGATTTAACACTTTTCCATGGCTTAAAGTTGGTATTTTTTAAGAGACTTAAGAGAAAAATGTTATCCAGCTCAGTGTGGATGTTTGTTCATTCATTCATTCTATGTTTGTTCCTTCATGAAAGTGTAGAGTACAATACAATATGATGGTAAACAAATCCATAAGTACATTCAAATCAACAGTTTTCATGATTGGAAAGGAGCAGCAAGATGATGCCAATTTAACCCATAAACTTCCATTTATTCCAACAATTAAAAATGTAAAGAAATGTGATCAAAACACTGACGGTTGTTGCATCGCCATTTGGTAAGTTGCAGTTGTGTGTATTTGATTCTATCATCAAAACACAGAAACAATTCCACCTATAAATCATATTGATCCTAATTATTAACAACTAAATACTAACATAAGCACAAAAGATAAGTACTAACATTTACCAAGGCTAGATGAGATTATGGACTTCTTCTGCTCCAGTTAATTTACTGGGGACAAATAAACCTGTTAATAGAAAGCTTAGGGAGAAAGATGATACTGAAGTTCAATACAGCCCAGTGATGATTCTCTACTATCAAGATGCAGACAAATAAAAACCATGTGGATCTCTGCTTTGAGGTGCTATGCTGTGATTCAGCAGATAAAATATCGGGACAATGCAAACATTCTTTCTCACCTCCAAACAAATATGTCCGTGTATGGTAGTATGAAGGGCAAATATGTTTTGGACGAGTAGGGTGGTGATGCTTCAAGCTGCAAATGTTGTCTTCATGCCTTAAAAGGCCGTGTGAGCCGTGTTTGAAGAGGAGCAGCAGCTTAGCAGAACAACACAGACGGCTCAGCGTGAGCAGCGTGTTAGCTGCTCTGTGTGTGTCTGACACAGGAGGCGTCCGGGCGCAGTATTGAGTTGTAGGTCGCCCACGTTAAATTTTTCCCTCACCATGGATGGAATATGGTCTGAAATGATATAAACAATGTAATGGAGAGAAGAAAAAGAAAAAAACAGCAATCACAAAAAATGTAATCTCCAAGGCATGTTGAGGTAAGACATTCATTCATCCTGGAGATGGAGACAATAATAACGCAAACACATCGAGTTTCGATCGCAGGATAGATATATATAGTATATATCAGCTTCAATTCTGCAGTGATGGGTGATGTGTCACAAACAGGCAGTTTGTAGCTGCTCAGGGGGCAGAAACATCTGGAAGGTGCATGATGGGAGTCAGACCAAACGTCTGTGTGGAAGAGAGAATAACTGTGAAAGTCATGCTGCCCCTCTATGTAGCTATTTTGGGCTAAATTACACTAATTAATTCTCTTGATGACTGAGTTTAATGATGACTGATAAGATGTTATTAAGGTTGCTGATAAACTGGTTTATATTTACTTGTAAGTTTGTTACTCGTTTTTAAAGTATATTTTTGGGCTTTTAGGCCTTTAAAGGTCCATTGTGTAAAATGAGGGGAAAATAGTGACATCCAGCATTCCGATTTTATTATTTATCTTTAAAGGCCCCACGCTGTGCACTTTTCTCTGGGTTTATTTACCTGCCGATATCCCAACGGTTTTGAGTACCTGTGATCTGCTTAATATCGTTTATACTGCCCCTTTCTGTTGTCTCTTTCTGGAGCTCTATCACAGTGGTTCCCAACCTTTTTCTTAAGGGACCCATCAGGGGCGGAGTGGGGCACCAAAATCTACCGGGAAAATTCTGACCGCACCGGCCCACCATCGCCCCCCCCCCCACACACACACACACCATTTACATATTTCTGTACCGCTCACCGCTCAAACAGAGCTATGTGTCATTCCATATGGCAAAATATATGAGTGCCAGAAGCAAAAAAAAAAATGTGGGTGAAACAACTTAATTGGGGGTCTGGGGGTCCTCCCCCAGAAATTTTTTTGTAAAGGCTACACCATTTCCCATATTCTGGTGCATTTTAACCAATACATCCATGATTTTAACACATTGTTACTTTTATCTAGCTAAAAAAAAAAGAAAGAAATTACAGAAATACAGAATGTGAAAGAGCTGCAATTAGTGCCTCCCAAGCAGATTTAGCCTACTTAACACTGCTGACCATAACATTACATCCAGTCATGTTTACTCCTTTATTTCCCCCTCTCAACTACTCTACAAATGGATTTTACTGACAGCGCGCTGCAAACGCCACGGTTTCATTTCGGGTCTTGTCCTACTCACCAACATGCTTCGGTGCCCATGGAGAAGACAGAGCAGCTGCTGCTGTGATGTGAGAGGTTCCGGCTCGTAACGGTACCGCGGTCCGCGTACCGACGCGCACTGGCCCACTTACAGTAAAGCACGGACTTTGTTGTCTTGTTAAATTAATATAACTTATAGATAACGTAACACACGGGCAGGACTGATCAGGTTTGCTGGGTAGCTTCCGTGAGTCGTTCTGTTTTTAGCCGTAGCCGCTAGTTTAATGATAACTTTCACAGTGACAGGCTGACGCATTTCCCATGAGGCTTTGCACCATTCTACATTACTTTAAGAACAAACAAACTAATTAAATTGCTGGTTATTTTATATTTTGTGGTCATGGAGGTTTTGTAACATTGAAGTAAAATAATTATATAAAGATAGGAGGCTAAACAAAAATCATTTAGTAGGCTGGATTGATGAGAGTCTGATTCACTATCGCAACCATGAGTGAGAGGTAGAGAGACATGAAGGGGTACAAATAATGGGTGGACTTTTGATGTGGTATAGAGGTAGAGCTTGGAGATTGTCGTGGGGACTAGTGATTGTAGTTACTTTTAACTCATGATCACCACACGGCCACGCAGAGCAGCTTGCGGGCCGGCTCACTTGGGTTTATTGGCCGCCGGCCGACCGGGAAATCTCCCGGTCCTCCCGATGGCCACTCCGCCCCTGGGACCCATATTTTTTACCATTGTAAACTTTATTTGGGGACCCCCCCTCGATAAAAAATAAAATAAGGAACATAATAACTTTTACTTGTACTTTTCAAGTTCTGAAGAATATGTCGTAATTTTACACAGGTTTTTCTCATTGTTCCACACACGCTCTGTTCCTCGTGATATAGGCCTATAATTTACAGTATTTATCTATTTAAATACACAAATAAATGTTTAATGTGGCCCTTGAATTTAGTTGATTTTGTCACATAGCCTATAGACCCTTTCAGGGAGTATAAACAAAGACAGGTGTGGCTCATTAGAAAACGCTCTGTTACACTAAATGGAATGGAGTCTTAATTAGTATCCTTGGTAACACCTGTCTTTGTTTATACTCTCTGAAAGGGTCTATATGAATTAAATGCTTAGCCTACTCATTTATTTAACATTTTAATTTTAAAATTATGAAACCCCTTAAAATCAAGAGGGCTTCGCGACCCCCCCTGAATCTTTGGTGCCCCCCTTGGGGGGTCGGGCCCCCCAGGTTGGGAACCACTGCTCTAGCAGGCACAGGTCATTTGGCCAATCAGAAGAGAGAATGAGAACCTCTCCTCTGATTGGCTGACTGTATTTGAGTGGCGTGTGGTCGGGCCAATCACAGGCAAGTAACTGAAACCTAAGCTGCATTCATAAAAATTGAAAAAAAAAAAAAAACCGGCAGCGGTGGGCGGGGTTACCTTGTGTGTAACATCACACAAAGGAGGAAGTGCTCTCTGCTCGTCTTGTTCCTACAAATGGGCGGTGTGCGTTTCTCCGTTTATGACCAGTTTGATGCATGGGGCAGTATATACGTGGCCCAGAGACCTGCCCAAGCACGAAAAAATAACAAAAATCTAATTTTTCATGCCATGGGGCCTTTAAATAATTCTATTGTTTATTTATGAACGTGAAACTCTTGAAACGTGCTCTCTGGTTGGCTGGATTTTCCATTCTGTACAAACATGGCGGCGCAAGATGGCGACACTCTCTAAGCAAGACCCTTGCTGTATGTATAAATAAAAGAAGAACTATAGGGCTATGAAAACCAAACAGATTTTATTTTATAGCGATTTATTTACTTATACAAATATATTCATTGGTAGTAGGTTATATTCAGATTTTGACAATAAACATTGACAAATATTTCACACTAGACCTTTAATTGATAGGACAGCTGTAGAGAGACAGGAAATGGGATGACATGCAGCAAAGGGCCTGGAATGGAATGGGTGGAATCGAACTGGGGCCACTGTGGTGAGGACTATATGGGGAACCTGCTCTACTCACTGAACTATATTACACCCCAAGTTTCTCACTCTAAATGTTGTCTAAATGTAACCAATAACACATTCTCATAATTACAGTTACAGAAACTTTATTCAGCAGCTGAGCCTTAAAATAAGACGCCAGGACTTATGTGACATTATGATGTCACAATGGAGCAGCCACAGTTCTCAGCAGCACCTCAAACCTCATCCAGCAGGGTTTCTCTGGGTGTTTACCTGCAATCTATATATAATATTATATATATATATATATATATATATATATATATATATATATATATATATATATATATATATATATATATATATATATATATATATATATATATATATATATATATATATATATATATATATATGTGTTATATGTGTTATATATAATAAATTCATCCATCCATAAACACTCAAAGCCAACAATCCTGTCACTGAGCTGGTGGCCAAAACAAAAGAAACCGGCGTGCTCGACTCACAGTCTGAAAATAGACCGAGTGCCAACCCAAAAATCATAAAATGGAAAACATTGAATTGTCAGCACTCACAAATCACTATTAATTTAGTCTTGTATTGACACACAGCAGTGTCAAAACGGACGCGTTTCAGCTCTTGGCTTTCTTCAGTGTTAATGAGCAAAGTGGGTGTAGCCCACATAAATAGCTTTCTAACTGAGCTGATGCTGCCAGAGCTCTTCGGAGAAGCTGAGATGCCTTTTGGTTCTTAAAAAAAACACAAATATAATTTATTATGGATCAACACTTGAAGTAAAACACTCTGCAAGTGCAAAAATATTGGACATTTAAATAGATTAGATTTGACCAGATGTGAGATAGTATGGAGTTTTTGATTCTTTACATAGCATACGATGGGTGATGTTGATTTCAACTTCCACTGAATAAATTTGACCTCTGCCACGTAGATGATTTGTTTTCAACTGTGTCTTGTTTGTTGGTGTGTTTGAGCATGGACCAGGGGGAAAAAGCTATCTTATTTTGTGGCTGGATGCAGGATTTTGCATCCTCTCTTCAATGGGATTTTTCAACATCTTCATTAAAGCAGATATCAGTGGAATGTTTTTGTTAATATAAGTCCTAAATAGTCTTATTTTCCGTCAGCAATCACTTACATGAAGTATTTCAGCCTAAACACGAGTCTCTCCGTCACTCTGCTCTGCTGTAACCCGAGGAGAAAATTTTCCTTGTGGGATACAAGTGTTATCCAATGAGGAGAGAGAACGGCATGAAGGGCTGTGTGTGCAGCCAAGGGATGCGCGTGAATGTGGTGACGTAGCACGAGGACCAATTGATGCCTGACAAGGGCGGGGGCTGCTAACTCATGGTGCGTTCAAAGAAACTCGTACTTTGTGTTTTTCCTTCCGGGTCGGAAGTTACGAGTGGCCGTTATAGGGAACTTTCACAGACAACAGGATGGTAAAAACACGAGCTACGGGTTACCTGGAACGCTACCAAGTCGTAGTTGTGACTTGAAGCTGTAACTTACGGTTTCAAAAGCCTGCCTTGAAAGCAGCATTAGCCGAAACGGCCGTGAAGCTGATATCTGCTTTAATATTATTTTTTGTGGTGATAATTCATTGAAGACACATTCAAACAGCGATTAAAAAACTATAATCAATTCAAAATGTCACACTGTTCATGACCAGATCCGAACCCTCTAAGTTGTAAATGTTTCCCAGCTCTGTGTGAGGACAGATGACAGCTACTGGTCCATGCTGGGCAGTAGCCTAATGTTATACAGAGAGGAAGTCTCACAGATTTGTCTGCAGGCGTTATTCAGATTTTATCTTACAGTCTGATGTTTGAATCTAAATTACATGAACAGCCAAAACTTAAAACTGTGAAACTTTTTTCTTCTTCCCCCAAACACTTACAGGGATCACCAGAGGAGGAGGAGAACACAACAAGTAACTGTAACTTTCAGCGCTTCTCCATCCTTGGCCCTCGTCTGTTTATCCAGAGATGAGGCGGCCTGCTTCGAGGCCCCCGGGGCAACAGTGAGCTGGAGCTGTGAGCCCCTATTGTTTGGCATTTGAAGAACATTCTTCTCTTGCTTTGTTGCCAAGAGTTAAATGAGAAGATCAATACCACCCTGGTGCTGGTGCGTTGTGTGCCTTCGGTGCAGAGCTGGATGTGGAGCTAGCGGCTGATTAGTTTAGCTGAGCATGAAAAGAGGAAGCCGAGGGAAGCAGCGGCGGCCCTGGGTCTGTCCAAATGGAACAAAATCCTCCTCCCAGCACCTTGCTTTAAATCTCAACAATGAATTCAGTGTTTAATCTGCACACAGTAGAGTGATATTCTCTAACTGTTTCTTGTAGAGAGTTGGAATTCACAAATAACTTTACTTATTGTAATAAATTCAGTAAGGTCCTATTGGTCCCTTTTATGGTTGTCCCTTTACCCCCTTGACTCCCCCTCCTTTTGTGTGGATGAGTCTATCTCCAGACATGGTTAAAACGTAAAAGACCCGACCCCTCATACACACACACACACTCCATCCAAACCAGACCAGGACAACCCCCAGGGCGACAACCCTGTAGGCAGCCCCAACTCAGCTCTTGGTGTGGATGGCCCCTCAACACTGCAGCTATAAAGGTGAAAACAAGGCAAAATTAAAATGAACACTAAAAGTAGTTAAAGGGATAGTTAAACATTTTGTCTTAGCAGTAGGTTCGTTACCTTTTATTGTCGGTGCAAGCTATTTTTAGAACGGCGGAGCTGCTCAGAGCTACGCTACGGAGGCTAATGGGATTTCTTGGTTTCCCTCATCAAACTCATCAAATACACAATCCAACAACTCCAAAATGCTCTCGTGGACAAGTTGTGACCTGCACATTCACCACACTATGAGATAATAATGGAACGTTACAAGACAGAGTTGTTTTCAAGCAAAACTTCATGCAAAACCGCTGATGTGCGTTCCTGTTGAGGGCAGTTTTTTGGCAAGCAGTCTCTGCCTTTGCCTTGAAAACAACTCTGTTGGAGTCTGGAGTTTTGTTTGTTGCAGTTTGTTAACAAAACATTGAAACTGGGCCCCTCCTCTCAGGCTCAACTGTGTAGCCTCCTTCCAGCAGTGTTGTCAGGACTGTAAAAGAAAGGAAATACAGTCTGAGTGAAGTGCTGGAGCCGTGGGCTAGCTAGTGTGGCTAGCAGCCCTGAGCCCTCCTACTCTGCTGCATGTAGCTTCACCTGAGCTCCGTCATTGGCTGGAGAGAATGTCATTTGAACTATTGCAGCACCTCCCTCCCCCCACAGGTTCTTCAACAAAAGGACATGGCATGGTTGCCAGGAAGAATGACTCTTTCTTTCTATTTGTTAAAATATCTCTTGCACTCACCCTCTTTGTTTCTCTGTCTGCAGGCACCGATCTGCAACCTTTATAGGATTGGTCTCTCTGGAATGTGAATGTTTTTTTTTCATTGTTGGTCTTTTTGTGCACAACATACTCACAACATATTCAAAGTAAACGTCAAGTACAAACAAGGAAAATAAATTCAATGCAGCTGTCAGAGACTGAGGGTGTTATTTGTACGACATCTGTTAGCATACGTCCTTGCCTTTCCTTGTGTGTGTGTGTGTGTGTGTGTTTGTGTGCGCTCAGCGTGGCTCAGTGAGCTATTCTGCCCTCCCTTCCTTACTCCGCTCATGTTTTGGGACTTTAACAGTGTGTAATTATCGTCCCTGCTCTCTCGCAGCAGCATGTCTGTGACGTGAGTGGAGTGTAATGTTTTCACCTAGACCGTTCAAACCAGGCCTGGAGCAGGGGGAGAGGACCATGGTGCAGTTTTATCATTACCTAAGCTATCAATTTCATGGCTTTATGGTCATGTAATAAATATAAAATATCAGTTAGACGGTCATCAGAATGAGCAGAGGACTCAAATCACTTATCATGATCAATGTGACCCTGACGGACATGATCACTAGCTAATGGTTTCAAATTAATCATTTCAACTCATTTCAACAAACTTTTCTTTCTTTTTCTTTTTTTTTACTGGTGTGTTTCTTTTTTTCCTGAGCGCAGTTATGCAAATTGGTTCCTGACGAGTGTAGTGTATTTTCTACCTCCTAATATGTTAAGTAATTGGGTTACTTATATGTTTAGTATATAATCCACTTCAAATTTGTTACTTTTACCTTTTGAATTATCTTTCTTCTCCAGGTGTGTTCTTTGCTTTCTTGAAGGTAAATGACCATTATAATATGAACCAAGACTTTGTTCGGACTGAAGGCTGTATGTTTAGGTTAGGTCACTTTTTCTGGACACCTGTATTCGGTTTGCAATACCTATGATTATGCCAGCCTGAAGGTCAAGATGGTAAATACCAGAGGGTAATTTGGACATGTTAGGTTTTGCCTTAGCTTATGTCCATCTTGGTCAGTTACATTCTTTTGTTTAGAGAGGTGGAGTTTTAGAGTATATAAGGTCTGGACTTTTGGCCAAGACCCAGAGGTCTCACATTTGGCTCCAGAGACTTCTCGAAAATTCGGCTTTTTGACACAACATCTTTTTTGTAATAAATTCTTTTTTACCATCCACAAAGAAGACGTGTCAGAGTGGTCATCTTTTCATCAGCATCGACATCGAAATATACCACACAAGACAAGGAGTTCATTGGCCACTTCCTGTCTTCATCTCTCTCTTTCGCAACCTACCTTCTTTCCTCTGTCTGATTCTCAGTGTCTAAGTGTTGGTCAGATGACCCATGAACAGGGGGAGAGAGGGAGGGAGGGAAGGAGGCAGGAATGAAGAAAGAGGAGAGGTTCATTGCTTAAAGGATTTTTAACCTTTCTCTGATCTGCTTTTCCCTTTGATTCCTCCTCATCTTTTTGATTCTTTGATTCGCTCCCTGTGAGTTGGCCAGCAGGGGTAAAATGGGAAGACAACTGAAGGATTCAATGTGTAGCACATCAGGCTCTCTCTCTCTCTCTGTATGTGTGTGACTGTTTCAACTATAAACAACAATCCTCGATAGAGATGCTGAGATGAAGACAAATAATGAAAAGTAGAAGAGTCCATGACTTGCAGCATCCAGGATTTGTCTGATTCAGACGAGCACAGATCAGAACAAGATGTTCAGCCTGAACTGTGACTTATAAAACGTACTCCAACTCTCCGAGCTCTGCATGTGGACTATATCTGTGTGTGTTAGTGATTTTGGATGTCTGACAGGGGCGTAACGTGATAGGAATCAGAAACACTGACCTGATCTACCCCTTGGACAAGATGCAAATGCTCTCTGCATGAGTTTGTTTTTTATCACGGTGCAGGGCTGCTATTGAAGCTTTGTTGATTAAGAGGGTGATTTGGTGTCTTAGCGGGCTCAGGGAGCATGCTGGGTAGTTGAACATGGTTTTAAAGCATGTTTAAAATTCTAGATCAGTGATCTGCGAGTGAGTCTGGCCTGGTCTGCAACTGCTTGACTGTTGTCCTTCACTGTCAACATGGATAAAAGAGCAACAGACTGGTGGGATGGATTCACTTTCTGTCATTTTTATTTAATCTTTTATATTTAAAAAAAGCATTCAATCAAAAAAGGTAAAAGGTGGGGCGTCGCGTGGCGTTGTGGTTAGAGCAGGCGCCCCATGTATAGAGGCACAGTCCTCGCTGCAGTTGGCCCTGGTTCGAGTCCCGCGTCGGGCGCCATTTACTGCATATCATTCCCCCTCTCTCTGCCTCCCCGTTTCCTGTCTGTCTCAACTGTACTATCCATAAATATGCCCCAAAAATATACTTAAAAAAAAAAAAAAAAAGGTAAAAGGTCAAACACTCAGAAAATGTTTAATGAAAGGTTCAAGTTTCTATATATTTTTTGGCCACCAGCAGGCAGTGAAACAACAGTAGCATAACTGTATTCATTTAGCTCCATTTTAAATTAGGGGAGTATCAACCAGTCTTATTATACATATCTAATTTAAATATTCAACCGCAGAGATGGACTTGGCTTAGGGCCTGAACAAACAGAGTGAACTGAGACTGACTCAGAATTATTTTCCTGTGCTGTATGAAAATGAATCATGTCCACATATACCAAAAACATGTGTGTGCGTGTTTGTGTGTAAGTGAGTTCATTGCATGCTTTTCCAATTCTTGTATTTCTTTTTCCAGATGTGTTGGATAAGGGCCTGTGGGGTCCAGGCAGTGGTCAGCATGACACCATTTCCATTAATTTGCTGGAATAACTTTTCCAAGGTGCTATCAAAATATACAAATTTTTGCTGTTAGGTTATCTTAATACAGCACTACACAGGTCTGGGCTGATACATCACTTAATGGTTACTCTGCACATACATCATCCCAATATCTTTGCATTCTCCCAGAATCCATGCCTTTGATCTACATTTGCCTCCTCTGCCATGACAGCTGTGTAGATGAATATCTACTTCTAGTCTTTGGAGTCATGAAAATATATTCCCCAGCAGAATTCCTTTCACAGCCTGGGGCTGCTTGTTGTTTGTTGTATCGTATATTCCATCATCCATCTGTAGATATTTATATATTGAGTTATAATCCCCATTTATCTCTAATATACAGTGCAGATATTCCTTTATTCAATACTAAACCATGGTAAAACTCTGAAATAACTTTACCAGTGTCCTTATGGGTGTTGCAAGGTCACAATAACCATTTTCAGTTTTATCTTTTAAAAATAATCTTTGACTTGCAGGATGCCAACCTAAGGAATCTCAATCACATTGTATCTGTCATCTGCCCCATCACTTATTGTGCTAATTGCCATGATCCTCCTGTGTGCCACTGATTACATCTGTGATCCACTGATCCAATACTAACTGACATGTTATCAAATTTACAGATGAACCTGTGATTCCAGTCTCCATGAGGGGGAAGTGACATCATGATATTGTACTTTGGTCTAATTAGTCAAATATTACTTGTCTCATAATTAAGACATGATAGAGTCAAAGACATGATGTTAGGCTACAACAACCCCTCCAAACTGTATACTAACCAGAATCAAATGTGCTGACAACTGAACTGAATAGCACTATAATTGATCTATCCACTCAACATCATTGTAAATGAGAGCTTCACCCTCAATGATCTTTGAGTTTGAATAATAAATTAATAATTCTGGTATTAAACTTTACAACAAACTGAACCTCATGTTGCTTCCCAAACTGTTAAATAATGTATGTGCATTTGTTGGAGGAGGAGGAAAAAAAGAAAACAAAAACATGTTCAAGGCCAAGTGCATCTAATTCCTCCAAAGCAATAAGTGCAGAGGTAGCAAGTATCTCAGTTCCTTCAAATCTCTGTACATTAATCTTGAGTGACATATCATAAATCCCATCTCCATATATTTGAAGAGATAGCTCTCCTTTCAGGACCACTAGTGCCAATATTGATCAAAATCAGACATTGACCTTTTTTACTAACAACTCTTCCTTTCTCTTTCTAAAAAAAAAAAAAAAAACATGAGTTTAAAAATAGATTTCTACATTCTGTTTCCTATTTCGAATGCTTCATTCGAAATTATGCTTAAAAAATGTGAAATATCCCGAGCCTAAAGTCGTGAATACAACATTGCATCAGGTGGAAAATATGAGATTATGTGCATCATTTGAGCATCTTGTAATTCAGCAGGACACATTCATTTAGGCTGGCAACTTGGAGATTTCTTTTGATTCAAAGGACGAGGGAGATGCCAAATGAAATTCATGCACAGTCTTTTGATGAAACCTTGGTGGGACAGCCCATGAACATTGACTGAGTGCCTCTGATCTCCCTCAGCAAGGAGAAAGCTCAACCAAATGCTGTCACAGAGGCACCAGGCAGTTCTGGAGCTGGTACAGAGCTGATGCCAAAGTTTTTGTTTTGTTTTGACTCAAATAAGGCCTGCATTGTAGGCTTGGTTTATATAGTATATAGGCCTATATAATTGCCAGTATTCTCTTTCAGAGTTCAAAATTATTTGTTTTTTGTTTTGCGTTGTTCAAAATGATAAATATGTCCGTGAAGGTTCTCAGTCATCCAGGTCATCTTATAGACTAATGCCAGAAACCAAAGTCACATGACCACACACATACACACTCGAGTCTTGGGGGTGTGGTCATGTGACTTTGGTTTCACTAGAAACCAATCACAGGACCACCCAATACCTGGGTTTCTGGCATTAGTCTCAGAACTGAAACCTCTTGGATGAGGGGTGAAACGTTTTCAAGCAAGAAAAGAAGTCCAACTTTGCTTTTACTACAACTCCACAAGAAAAATGATAAATAGGAGTCAGTAATTTTCTGTTTATAGTTTATTGATTTCATAAAAGTAACACATTATAATTCTCACACACACACATACCACCCATTTCCTCCAGGCAGCAGATAAGGCCCCTTTTTAACATGAGGAAGGGAGAAGGTGGACGAGGGAGATGGTGGTACTGAAGCTACTGAAGACTGAATTTTCCATCGTTTTCAACAGGGCTTGGCAGAAAACAGCCACGGTGGAGAATGCACAGTCTGGCTTCAGGGCAACAGGAATGTTTCCCCTGAACAAAGACATCATCCCAGCTGAGATCTATGGTCCAAGTGCTACAACAGAGAGGGCCATACCACCAACAACACCTGTAGCACCCACCCTACCACCACCTCAAGCAGGCCCACCAGCACCCTACCACCACCACCTAACGGGCCAGACAGAGATGGTGATTCAGTCTGAATACACAAGTTATCATGGCTTTGGATGAGGATGAAGATGGAGATATTTCCTTCCTTGGCTTTGGATGAGGATGAAGATGGAGATATTCCCTTCCTCAGCTTCACTCCAGTCCCAGATGATGAGCCATCAACCTCCACAGTAAGTAGCATGATGGACTGTAAAAACATTACCTTTTGGGCATGAACCCTGTGTTCTCACATACCTGAATCTGTCATTTGTCAACTTTCCATCTCTTGACTCCCTGTATACCAAGTCAATATCATTTCTTGGCCTTGTTATAGTGCCTAAGCGAGAGAGAGGGAGCTGTAAAAGGGCAAAATCCTCAAGCTACCACCTGACAGGCATGGAACATAAATTATGTTTCTAGTCGCAACAAACCGGCCAAGAAGAGAGGGCCAAGAGAGGCAGTAGAGGCCTACCCCTGCAAGCTCTTCAGAATCAAATATGGTAGTAACTAGTAAGCCAACACGATTAATGTATGATTATAATTATAATGAATTATTTGAATGATGTTTGATTATTGATTGGTTGTTTTGAACTACTAATGGTTATTATGTTCAATGTTCCAAAAAATGTTACAGATACATTAGAGATTACATTGTAGAGCATGTAATCAGTAATCTGTAAGGGAATCCAAAAGTAACCCTCCCAACACTGGTCATCACACATAGATCCTTTGATGTCATAATTTATGTGCTGTTGTGATGTCATCACAGGGAAATGCACCTTGATGTAGTGACATCAAATTTATGACATCAGCATTCCAATGTGTACTTGACTCTGCACAAGTGAGCAGTAGAGGCACAGCCTTGTTGTGCACAATACAGATTTACAGCGTTTTATTTACAAAACAGTTCTGACACAGACATTTTGTATAGACAAAGCTAAAAATGAATGTGCCAGCGCAGTCTCTCAGTCTTAAGGCTTTGATGGATGATAATAAAGCCCTTTGCAATGACAATGAGGTCTTAAACAGAAAAATTAGGGACCTGCACAGAGAGAATGAAGACCTGAAGAAGACCATGGATTCGTTTCGCGCAAAAATGGAGGGCTCCCGTAACAAGAAAAAAAGAGCTCTCCAGTTAGAAAATGAGATGTTGCAAGCAGATAATGAAACCCTAAAGAATGATAATGAGGTCCTGCGCCAAGACATTAAGGAAAAAAATGAAGAGATACTGATCATGTCACATGATCTAGAAGTCAAAGAGACAAACTTGTCTGAGCTCGAGGATGCCATCACACAAAAAGATGAGGCACTTCAAGAACAAGCTCAGGAGCTCGAGAATGTTCGGCAAGCATTCCAAAATCTCAAATGGGCTAATACAGTAATGACCCAAGAGAACATCTCCCTGTATCAACAAGTCCAAGAGCTTAACAAAAAGTTGTCTGATGAGCAAGAGAAAACAAAACTAGATCGTAAGGCTCTGCAACAAGAACTACAGGAACTCAAAAGAACTTTTCAAGAACTGAAAGACTTTGAACACAACCATACTGCCAAAAGCCGAGAGAATGCATCTTTGAGAGAACACAATAGAGCCTTGGAACAAGAACTTCAGGAAATCAGGAAAAGGTTACATTGTGGAGAAGAGGCCATCAGACAAAAAGATGAGGCCCTTCAAGAAAAGGCACAGGAGCTGGAATATGTTCAGCAAGAACTCAAAGGCCTTGTAAGCATCCACAACGAAATGAGCCAAGAAAATGTGTCTTTCAGAGAACAAATCAAGGCCCTGAATCAAAAAGTCCAAGATCTCAACAAAAAGTTGTGTGATGAACAAGAGAAAATGAGACTTGATCGTGAGGTTCTGCAACAAGAAGTGGATAAACTGAAAAGTCAAGAACTCAACGACTTTGAACACAACCATTCTGCCTTGGAACAAGAGCTTCAGGACATCAAGAAAAAGTTCCATTGTGGAGAAGAGGCCATTAGACAAAAAGATGAGGCCCTTCAAGAAAAGACAGAGGAGCTCAATGTTTTTCGGCAAGAACTCAAAAGCTTCTTGAAATACAGCTGTAATGTACAAAGCCAAGAATACAAACAAAACAAAGCCCTAGAAAAAGAAGTCCAAGAGCTTAACAACAATTTGTGCAATCAACAAAAGCCAGTGGAATTTGATGGTGAGGTTCTTCAACAAGATGTGCATGGACTCAAAAGTATTCTTCAATACCTCAAAAACCTTGAACACAAAGACCAAGTGATGAAACTGAAAAATGAAACCTTGGAAAGAGAAGTTGATGACGTCAAGAAAAAATTGTACGATGAGCAACTGGCCTTGACAAAAAAAGACAAGGAAGTCAGAAATGTCCAAGAAAGCAAAGGCTTGGAAATCAACTGTCTTGTCAAGACAATAGAGTCCTTGCAAAAGAAAATGAATGCCCTGAAGACTGAAAATGACGACTTTAGGAGAGAAAATCAAGCCAGAGAGGCCTTTGAAATCAAGACTATTGCTGATGATTTAAATAAGGATTACATGGCCAAGTTTAATAAGAACCAGCGGAGTTGGACCTCACGTTGGTTATAATGTATTAGACATGAATTAGACTTGAATCGTGATGAAGCTAAATATGCCCACAGGCACTTTGTATAACTGCAGCGAATGAGTTGTGAAATGTTTATTACGACAGTGACTGAAGACGAGGTCACATACTAATGGAAAGCAAGCTGAGATTAATTAACATTAAGATATATTGTTTTAAATTACCGGTAGCCTACATACTCAGCCATGCACGTAACGTTACAGTTACGTTATGCAGTTGTTCCAGACTTTAGACATGGTCCTCTTCCCTCGTCTCTGACCAGTTAGCACCTCAGTCCTCACAGCCACATAGTTTTATAATCGTGAGTATTTTCCTGAACATGACTGTCTGTTAAATAGTTGTAGGTAACGTTAGGGATGCACAGTGTTGTTTTTACCGATAACCACCGCTGCTCTGAGTGTCCGTGGCTTGTCCCATGGCCAATTTGCCATTGCCGCGGTACAAACTTGATACGTTTTTTTTTCTTTTTTTCCTGCCGTTAAAAAACCTACAGTCTATGTATAAAACACACACTACATCAGTAGGTGATAAACTGTTGTAGTACGCTGACAACATCGCTAGCTAACACCACTTTGACTACACTAGATCCATGGAGGTAACCATGACAACCGGTTCTTTCTGCAGTCAGGTTGCGCACGCATCCTGACTTGTTGGTAAACATATAATCCTTCTATTGGTGCATCTCTCTCTCTCTCTCTCTCTCTCTCTCTCTCTCTCTCTCTCTCTCTCTCTCTCTCTCTCTCTCTCTCTCTCTCTCTCTCTCTCTCTCTCTCTCTCTCTCTCTCTCTCTCTCTCTCTCTCTCTCTCTCTCTCTCTCTCTCTCTCTCTCTCACCTAGGGGTTGCATAGACTAGTCGACTTTACTGCTCCACAATGACATTTTGAGCCTGACGTGGACTAGTCGCTGAACATGTGACAGTAGGCTACAAGAGTAACGGCTTGAAACAACAGCTGAGTGCGCTGAATGAAAAGAATACAAGCGCCGTCAAGCTGGATAGAACGAGATTGTACCAGACAGGAAGTCGGGCACAGAAAAGGCGAGAGAATCCGGGCAATTTTCAAAATAAAATAAATGATGATTAAGTTTGCTTGTCCGTCTATAAATATTTGTCAGTTGCGTCTGCACACAAGACACACATCCATACATACAGCGCTACAGACAGACCTGTGTGTGTGGAAAACCGAGTAGCTTACAGGTTGATGTTTGACCGGCGCAGAGAGAGCAGCTGCTGCCTGCGAGACCAGCCAAGCGCCTGTGAGGCGCTGCGCTGCCGCGGCCAGTGTGTCCGGGCTGCCGGCAATTAAAAAAAATAAATAAAAAAAACTCTGCTCATATCGACAGCTTTACGTAGCGCACAACAACAACAACCAACAACAGAAACAACTGTCACGACCCGGCTCTAGGCCGGACAAATACAACGAACCGTAAAGGTAAAACAATAGAATGATAATTTATTAAAGTAACAGAATGTTTCAACCAAACATAACCACAACAAAAGAACAAAGAAACACGAGGGGCTACGGCGGAGCTGCACACAGCTCTCCCTCTGGAGCCAGGTGAAGCAAGGGACGCGGAGGGAGAAACAACGCGCTTAAGAACACCTGGGGACTGGCCAGGCCCACCGGCGTCAGAGCCACACCCACTGCCAACCTGCACAGAGAGAAGCAAAGACACACAACCACACACACGACAGGTCCCAATGGCAACCAACAACCAACCAGGAAAAACAAAAACTGTGAGTGAAACTGTGACTGAGCTGGACTGTGATGGTGACGAGGCCTGTGTGTCGTTTTCCTCCATAATTGTTTAACACTAGAACGGCCATGACGGTCATTTTGACCTTTTTGATATTTATATGTGCAATAACTTTGTTGAAAAAAAAGGCTGCAAATAAACGGGAGAAGAGAAATATGACGGCTGCATTGACACACCAGGTGAGCTCTGTCCTGTCCTGATCACCAGCTGAGCTGCATAATGTCCCACTGATAGATTCTGTCCTGTGCTGAGTAGGGCTGTAAAGTAGCCTACTAGTCGACTGGTCGTTTTATTGGTCGATATTTCTGGCTCATCTTCATCTTCCTCATATCACATGCTCTCCTCACTGTGCTGTCGGACCCAAACGTCTATGGTAAGACCTGGCTCTGTCTCCATTGCGCACACAGCGCTTCATGTCAGAGCATTTTCACGTTGTGTGCTCCAGTCCGTCCGGTCCCGACCGGGTTACGGACACGGAGCACGGAGCAGAGACCCATAGGTCCGACAGTGCAAGGCTGTCCCTCTCTGAAGCAGAGGATGAAGTCTGCGTCACTCCCGTCAGTCTTCACAGACAGTCCGCATACTTGAAAGAGTTTCTGATCATATCGTTGTCAGTTTGTTCCAGGCGACAGAGTTTGTTCTTTGTTGTAATCTGAATGACTTTAAGTTATTACCTTATAAGTTGGTGTTATGTTGTTTAAAAAAGAGATCACAACACAATAAATTAATACATTTTTCACAGTATTTTTTGTGAGAGATGACAGCGTTTTGAATCAAACGGTCATTTTGACCACTTTTGGCCGTTCTAGTAGGTTTGGAATTCTGGCACTTCTAGTGTTAACGGACAGTAGCTACAGTATTATCTTTTGCACTTGTAGCCTATAGATGCTTATCAGTCACATGACGTTCTAATTGTGAGCGCCATCTTGGGTACCACCGGGGACCGCGATGACCACCACTCACTTTTAACAAACCGTTAACAATTAATCCACACTCAAACCAAAGCAACAATAGTGTTAACTGTACTCAACAAGCTGTATTACAAGGTTTACAACAGATATGACAGACAACCTGGGCTGTTTGTGTGCGTGTATAAGAAAGGGAGAGAGGAAAAAGTAGGTAAAAGCTGCTAACTGTTAGCTACCGTAGCTCAGGCGTTGGTCTCCCGTCAGGTAAAAGCTGCCATTTATTCCTCAAATGAAGCTCATGTTGAGCCTCTCCGGTACAGTTACCCATCGCACTGAGACTCGAGTCAGTCTCAGTGCTCTCATGTGCTCTTGCGCATGCGCGCTGGCAGCGGAAGACCGGACAACAACACTGGGAGCTAATGCTACAAACATGCTTGGAATGTGGACTTATTTAATTTTTTTCGGGACAATTCCGCAATTTGGGGCTTCAGCACAAGACGGACATTGCATACGAGCATCATGGAGGTATTTGGATGTTTTTTTGTGTGTGTTTTTTTTACGAAGAGCTCTGGTGTCCCTTTGCTACCATGGCATTGAAATGCACTGCTACGCTAAGACCCCCTGTAACTCAGAGAAGGGACGGTGGGCTCCGAAACTTCTTCCAGCCCTTAGTCAACATGAGGGTGAGTAGATAATGAGCGAAATATCATTCTAGGGTGAACTATCCCTTTAAGAACAGATTTACTGCCTCAGTAGCAGCTGTTATTAGAAGACTGTCTGTGACCAAATTGCCAAGAGTTCTATATAAACGTTTGTCTTTCAGTTCGGATGAGCATTGTTATAAAACAAGACATGCTACGGAGGGTAAATTCACCTTAACCAAAGTAAAAACAAACAAGATGAAAAGCACGGTAATGTATAGGGCCATGGTGATATGGAATGCTCTACCACGACATATCATCCAAGAACATAACAAATACAGATTTAAAGAGCTACTGAAAGAACACTTATTAGTCAAACAACTGTCTATCTAGCTGAAGCTATTTGGCACAATTAATTAGTATTTGTCTGATTTACTTGAAATATCTTCAGTCTGCTTGTGTATTGGGTACTGTCTGTAAGTTAATGTAATTATGAGGAACGAATGTCTTTAAACATCTGATTATTTCACAACTATGGTTAATAGCTAGCTACACTGTGGAAATGAATAAGGTCCAGTAATATGTATATGTTGTTTGTATTGTTTATGTTTTCTTGTTTTGTCTTGTAGATCGTTGTGAGTTGTAGTGGTTATGGATGTTGTTATTGTGTTTATGGTGTGATGTGTTTTTGTATTTATCGACTGCAATGGACAGTTCATCTGTGAAAGTAGACTCCAGGAAGAATAGCGATGGCCTTTGCCAAAGCTAATGGAGATCTAAATAAATGAAATGAAATGAAAGGGGAGGGCAGCGGCTTCTGGTTGAAAAGCCTTCCTGTGTTATTGATTATAACTACAACATGAACGGCGTAGACCGCCTGGACCAGAACATCGGGTACTACCCATTCACTAGGAGGGGTGCAAAATGGACGAGGAAGTTTGTGTTTTATTTATTTCAAATATGTGTTTTCAACGCCTTTGTCATTTACAGATCAAAGCATCCTGGGGGGAAATACAAGGTACTCATGTCATTCATCACAAGTGTGATCGAGGCTTGGACCAGCCCTCAGGAGGAGGTGGGTGGTGTGGCAGATGAGGATGAGGTGGCGCAGCCTGCGAGGCAGAGGGCAGAGCGGACGGCTCGTAGGGATCCTACAAGCAGGCTGGAAGCACGCATTGCTGGGCACGAGCTGGTGAAGTTCCCACCCACACCCAGAAGAAAAAATCCCACCCGCAGATGCAGAGTCTGTGATAGGAGAGGGCAGCGAAAAGAAACAAGGTTCCACTGTAAGGCCTGCAATGTTCCTCTCCATCCTGTGGAATGCTATACAAATGCTATTTGATGTCACAGCCCATAGACTGCCTTTGGAAGTCGGTACCCAAGATGGCGCTGTGACCGGCTGCGACCGCTGTGTGACGTCACGTGATATCTATCTATAGGAGTGTATGTTACAAAAAAACAAACTGATTTACAGCTTGTTGTTTATAAAGCTGCTGTTCTGTGGACTAATTTCTGTGCGTGAGCTGTCAGTCAGTGAATAGAATAGATATTGGTGAAGACTCAGAAAGTAGACATTTCTTTTATTTTTTCGAATCATAACAACACTTGTGTACATCCCACCCAATGGTAACTGCTTAAGTTCCATCTGAAGTTCTCCATGAAGTTGTTGCTAGGATACAGACTAAACATCCTGAGGCACTGAGCACTGAAGAAGGAGGAGGCAATTCTGGATGGCCTGGATCATCCACTTCATGGCACCTTGACTGACCAGGAAAGCAGCGGTGATGGACGGCCCCTCTCTCCTTGCTGCAAGATGAAGGAATATAGTAGTGGGGCAGAAAAGCAAAATGATTTGGCCCCTCCACCAATGATCCTGATCCACCCAGCTGCCCCTTCACCATCGGTCCTGATCCATCCAGCGGTCCTGCTCCACCTGGCGGCCCTGCTCCATCCAGAGGTCCTGCTTCATCTGGCAGTCCTGCTCCATCTTTCTTTCTATTTTGTGTCATTGCCGTGTGAGCTACTGGACTAATTTGAATTTCCCTCCTAGGGATGAATAAAGTATCTCTACTCTACTCTACTCTACTCTACTCTACTCTACTCTACAGATTGTTGCAAAGCTTTTCCCTCCTCCTGTGATTTTAGTTATGATGGGAAAAATATGAATGACGTCATCAGCGACTAGTCGACGTCGACTTGACTTTCATAACATTAGAGTCGACTTTAAAAAATCTGAAGTCATGCAACCCCTAACACACACTACTGGCCGATTTATACCAGCTTTCACTGAAAACAACAAAAAAAACAATGAAAAAACAATAACAGTAGTTGGTGTGAATGAATTATGTTATGTTTATGTTTATGTTTGTATGTATGAATATTATTAATATCAGGTTGACTTATCACTTACAATACCTTTTAAGACCATGAAATGCCCTGAAATAGAAAAATAAATATAAATTAAAGCCGCAAGCGGCGATGACGGGCCCTCGCTCACCCATGCGACCGCGGGGCCTGAGGCATGTCGGGGCTGTGGCGTGAAGTTGAAAGGGAGAAAAAACCTGGAAGGGGGCAAAAAATGCAATGTTTCGTACATCCACCAGGTGGCGCTAAGCGATTGTGGGTGAGTGCTTTCAGGTGCGGTCCCTCATCACTCATGTGAAGTTTGGAGTGAATCGGACAAAGCATGAGGGAGTTATGACCAGTTTATGGTTCATCCACCAGGGGGCAGTAATGGGATGCATGCAGTTGTGTTCAGGGTCAGTTCCTCATCACACATGTGAAGTTTCGAGGAAATCGGATAATGTTAATGGAAAAAATGGCACTTCCTGTTTCCACTAGGGGGCGACATGAGCGACACCCCTATCAGATGTAAGAGGTCTCCACCCTGGACCTGTGTATCAAATTTCATGATGATACGAGTTAATTAAAGCCATTAAAAGGGCAAACGTAATTTCATGGCGAGGGACAATAGTCGCCGCGTCGCCACACGGACGCCATTACTCGTAGCTTCACAGCGTTGTGGATTGAAGTTGATGGGGTCAACTATGTGCCATCAGTACATGTTAAAGAAAAACCTGGCCACTTCCTGTTACCACCGGGGTGCGCTATGAGTGACGTAGGAAATTAATACATCGGGACGTTCAGGGCGGAGCCATCATCATGTCCTGCAACTTAGAAGTTGATCGAATAAAGTATGTGGCCGTTAGAGCTGTTCGAAGGTGAAATGGTGAGCAAACGAAAAGTCGCCAAAATTCGCAAGGCCCTAGAAGCCACGCCCTTTGACCTACACACATTCTTTTAATAACTTTTGATCAGAGTTGCATCTAGATGGTCTGTAGCCAATTAGAAGTCAATCGGGTGAAATCCCTAGGAGGAGTTTGTTCAAAAAGGTCAAAAGTTCAAATCAAAATGGCTGACTTCCTGTTGTGATTTCACCATGTCGTTCAAAGGATTTTTTGTGTGTCTCGGCATGTCCTATAAGCCCACCAAATTTCATGCGTCTACGTGAAACACAAAGACGAGTCTGATGTTTTGAAATTTTCTAGGGGGCGCTATTTAGCAATTTGGCCACGCCCATTCCCAACAACTTTAAAATATCAAGTTTTTCGTGAGGCCTGATGGGCATGTCAAATTTGTCGCATTTTGGGGCATGTTGAAGCCTCCAAAAATGCAATCCTTTTGAGAGAAAAATAATGAAAGAATAATAATAAACAGAGCAATTACAATAGGGCTTTCGCTGGGCGACTTGCAGTCGCTGCTCGGGCCCTAATAAATACATGTATGTATGTTTTTGCCTGCCTCCATCTAAGGTCTGTCTATCGTCATGGCAACCCCCTCAAATTGCTGTGGCAACCACTGAGCCTCAGACCAGAGCTACAGCTGAGGCCCATTCCGCTGTGATGTCATCACTTTTGTGTTGTGATCATACAATCTGGCCTAGTGACAGTTATGACATCAGAATTCCAAGGTGAACCTGACTTTGATCTTTGAAGTATACAGTCGACACACAGCAAGTGATTTACCATTGATGTTATATTTAGCTGTTAGAAATTTGTATCGTTTTGTATTTAATTCTAGTTGTAAGACTAGCAGACACGTAAACTAGTGCGTGTGCTTGCTAGTGCTAGCTTGCCAGCTAGCTACTTACACACATATCGTTACCAGAAAAGATTCAACATGGCTTCAAAGGTAAGAGTAAAGTAGCCAAACGTTCATTGATCGATGAACATATGTTTGACATCTTACTTGACGATACAAAACATTCTGCAAAGGAGACGGCATCCTTGCCTGGACCCTTGAATTGCTACAGTACCAATGATAACATCTTCAGCATGACAGCGGAGGAAGTAGATAGTTATGACTCTGAGGACTCGGATGTCTCAGCTGCAGATCTTGATGACATACTGAAGAACATGAAAGACATGGATGATATGGATGCCGACCTTTTTGCTTTAAAGAAAAAGCCTAATTCAGCTCCAGCACAAAAAAAGGTCTTCGGTTCTGAAGAGCCAAAGAAAGACTCAGCTGCATTACAAAAGAATGGCAATTGTGATGGTGTAGATGAACCAATCACAAGAGAGAAGAAGCCAAACTCTATACTCTCTGGATCCGCTAAGCCTACAGCACGTCAAAAGAAGAAGGTCACCTTCGCTGATGAACACCTGGAGGACCCTCTTGCATCAAAGAAAAAGCCAAAATCCGCTCTAGCACAAAAAAAGGCATTTGGTAATGAAGAACCAAAGAAAGACTCTGTTGCATTTGAAAAGAATGGAAAACCAGACGTAGTAGATGAAACCAGCACTGGAGGGAAAAAGCCAAACTCTGCACCCTCTGAAACCTCTAGGCCTACAGTACGTGAATACAAGAAGTTCACCTTCTCCGATGACCCCCTGGTTGACCTACTTGGTGACGTGCTGCCAGAAGAAACTAAGCATGAATCTAAACCTAGCATGCAACAGACCAAAACTGAACAATCTGTTCAGTCTCCTTCAGCATCCCCTGCTGTTAAGAGCAAAATAGCTACAGCAGATGATGGTATGGATGACCTGATGGATGCCCTTGGATTTGACAGTGATCAAAACAATCACAAGAAAAAAGAATCCCCTCTTTGTTCCAACAAGGAAAACAATAAGCCCCCTCAGAGGGCCCTTACCGGACTGGATGACAGTGTCGAGAATCTGACTTCACCTTGTCCTCTAGAGAAACCATTCACAGGTAAGACCAAGGACCAGACTCTGCCTCAGGAGAAGCAGCAGGAAAAGACCACCACTGTGAAACTACCTGAGCGGCGTCGGCCCCGGAGAAGGCCTGTAGAATTGTCCACAGAGGATGTCAATGACTCTACCCTCTCTAGAACTCCCAGCCCCACTCGATGTCGCAACTCAGACGACCAGTCAGGCTTCAAGACAAATGATGATAGAATATTTCTTGTTAGCAAACAAGACACTACACAGGCTCCTAGGGGCCGAGAGAGCACCTCTCCATCTGTCAAAGAATCTAGTAACCCTTTTCTTGGACGGCCCAGTCCCGTTGCAAGAACAGAGCAAGTTCCTCAAAACAACTTGCAAGACCCATTGAATGCTGCAAAGCAACAAGTGTCATGTTCAGCAGACAGTCTGCAGCAGATACTGACACAGCAGCAGGTGATCGGTCTTGGAGCTGTTGGAGATAAAATGGTCCAACAGAGAGTGAAAGATCAACCTGGAGATTATCAAGCTCTGCAGGCTCGCATCATACAGCTGGAGGGACAGGTGAAGACACTTCAGCTGGAGCGAGACCAGAGCCACCTTCTGCTGGACAGTGTGCAGCAGCAGTATAAACAGGATATGGAGCTCCTGGAGAACACACACAAGGCTCATGTGAAGCTGCTTGAGGAATCGGCATTCCAGAGGGAAACGCAAGCACGGCAAGAATACGAAGCACTAATGGAACGCCTGGCCACAGCAACAAGATCTGCTGAAAAGGAACTCTCAGAGCTGCGGGCTCAGCACCAGCATAAACTGGCTCAGGTCCAGCAGGACAGGGACCATGAGGTGGAGAGACTCAGAGACCTTCAGATGCAATCTATTTCCGAGATGAAGAAAGACCACGAGTACCAAATCAACCGACTGAAGAGTTTAAAGGATGAGGAGATCGATGCAGTTACAAGTGCAACATCTCAAACCAGATCTCTTACGGTGGTGGTCGAGCAGATGGAGCAGTTCTCCTCTCGGCTGGGTGAGCTTTCCTCTCGGGTGGAGAGAACACATGAGCACACGGCCCATGACCTGGAGCAAGGGGCGCGGCACAGAGACGAGCAGTTTCAAATGATGCAGGACCGTCTGGCTCAGCAGCAGAAAGCCATGGCAGAGGAGAAGGTTTACCTTAATGAGCAGCAGCGACAGCTCGAGAGGGAGCGCTGGAAGATATCAGCAGACCAGGCCAAGGCCGAGTCTGCCCAAAGATGCCTGGACGAAGAGCGCCGTACCCTCAGCATGCAGATTGACATGGAGAGGGAGGAGCTGGAAAGAGCCAAGCGTGCATTTCTGGGTGAACAGAAATCAGCGATGCAGCACTGTGCAGAGGAGAGGAGGAAGCTGGCTGCTGAGTGGGCCCACTTCAATGCTCAGGAGAAGAAGATGCATGACAGAGCTGACCAAAAGTTCAGAAGCCTCTTGAAGAAGAGAGAGGCCTCCATCATCAGTCTGGCACAGGAAGAAGCTGACCTAAAGCTCCGATCTGCAGAAGTAAAACAGAGCGAGATCACCATGGCACGGGAGCGAGAAGCTCTGAAAGAACAAAGACAAGACCTGGAAAGGGAGAAAGAAAGAATAAACAGCACATCCCTGAGACTTGAAACACGAGCCCAGGAGGTGGAAGCCTCTAACAAGCTTGCCACAGACAAGTGTAAGGAGGGAGAACGAGCTCTACGGGTGGCAAAACGCATCAAGGCTCAGCACGAGACCAGGCTCCAAAATATCCACACCCAAACAGAGCAACTGAGGCAGCAAGAACAACGGATTCTTGAGGAAAGAATGCAGTTAAATCGTCTGCAGAAGGAAACAGAGAGGCTGCGACCGGACCCTTGTATCACCTCCATACCGCCAACAGCCCTACCCCTTTTCCACCCAGACTCTACTGCAGTTTTGCCGAAGCCTGAGCTGGCATCGGACCTCAACGTTCATTCCACTTCACTTGCTAGCACTCAGTCCATGGCACTACAGGCCAGTCTGGCTCTGTGGAGGTACACGGCTGAAAAGGATCGTGAATACCTTCAAGAAGAGAATCTCTATCTAGAAAATTTAAAGAAGAATTCAACACTTTGAATGCAGACATACCGATGCATACTCGGCACTTTCACTTGGACGCATGTAGCTCTCATAATGCTGGATCAAGAAAAAGCTTAGCTCTCAACATGGATCAAGAAAAAGCTTCATGATCTGGAGAAGCCCAGCAGACAAAGTGTCTGATGAGGCCATTTAAAAACAAGCACAGTAACACGAGCTCAAAGGCCCAAAATGATCTCTGCTCTACTGTGCTAATTAATGTTACTTGTATTTAATTGTATTTAATTATTCATTTGTCTGTTAAAAAATAAAACAAACAAACAAAAATCTAAATAACATTTGTTCCGTGTGTGAATGTACGGCACTATGTTTCTATGTATGAATATTACACATTTGTATTTGTAGGTCTGCAATAACATGTACCAAAATCTTATGTCCTGAGTCTTATTCTGCTTTTAGACTTCCAAAATAATGCAGTGTTAGCAGCACTCAATAGGATAATTTATCATTAGAGCCTTTATTTGCGATCAAAAATCATTGACAACATAAAAGATAGATGTAAGAGATAGAAAAGTTAGGGATTTAACAAGGGGTAAGTTAAATATTTGGTGATCAGTTACCAGTATTGAGGTTGTTTCGTTGGAAGTGGTTGAGTGACAGCTGGTTTTAAAACTGGTGGAATAACCCATGGAGACTTGGTATAAATTACAAAAAAATGTCTGGGAGTAAAAGGGCAGAGAACTCTTTTTAAGATTTTATTGGCTTAGACATCTAAAGGATAGGTGGAGGGTTTCCTGTCATCAATCATTCCCAGTAAGCCTGGCTGTGCTAAAACATAAAATGAATCCTATGCACTTCCCCCTGTGGTTTCAATAAACAGAGTTTTTTTTATAGGTGCATGATGTAATAAGCTAAAAAAGACTGGTGTGTTGGACTCAGTAAGGTGAGAGAATTCTAAGTGTCTTTCTGGCAAAATACATAATATAATATATAAAGTCAATGACCGATCAGCCTAGCCAGCAGGGCTGCCCCTGCCTACACACAGATCACGCACAGTGCGTAGGGCCGCGCGATCCAATAGGGGCCCCGTTTTGCACAAAGGATGCGCATATGCACAGCCGTGGTGCGCGCTACTAGATCAGCTGTCAGCGCAAGGCAGGAGAAGAGAGAGAAGAGACCTTTTTTTTTTTTTATCTGACACCGCACGCGCCGTCACGCGTCGATCTGACCAATCACTGGTCAGATGCATGCGCTGCAGCTGCAGGTGAAGACGTGATCATGGCTTCAAAAAGAACCTACGACTCAGGCGCAAGCAAGAGGGGGGAAAAAAAAAGCAAAACAAGAGTAAACTCGTGCTTCTCTCGAAGGTGGGCATTTGTTGAAGTTAGTGCTGCTGGGCCGTATTAACGGCGCCGTTACCGCCGTTTATGTCCGTTTACGCCAGCACTAGTAAAAATGTAAAACTTTGTGGCATAAGCAAGCACTAAACCTCCATGCTCAGCACAGCTGCTGCTGCTACTCAAGAGGTAGGAGGAGAGAAGCTAGCCTCCAGTAGATGTGGACTGTGGTCTGGAGATGAAAGTCATTTTCCAGCGGCCCTTACCATTTATTAAATGTCTTGTTAACACCTTTGTCTGCATATGCATTCACATCTGTTGAAAGGCGGTGGTAAATTTATCAGTTGTTGGCCGTATTTTCGGCTAAACTTTATAATCTATTTTATCTCCACACAAGGATCTGTTGGTGAATTTAATCTATGACAGGCAGCTTTGGAGGAGATATTAGAGATAAATATTGATAGAAATGAGTGTATTTGATACTTTGGTTGACAGAAGGAACTAAATTTGAATGTAGCTACATTTTGAAATATCAGTCTCTTTGGTACTGAATGAGTATGTTTTATTAGGATTGTAGTTGAAGCCTATATAATAATAATAATGATGATAATAATGACAATAATAGTAATAATAGATAGCAATAGCAATAGTTTTTTTTTTTTTAATTCATATTAGTGTAAGTATAGAACTGCTAAACTGCCAGTATTAGTGGTTGTAGATTGCATTATAAACGATTATAGGAGGGCCCGACAAAATTTTTTCGCTTAGGGCCCCATTTTGGTCAGGGACAGCACTGTTAGCCAGCAGGCTAAAAACAGACTTCTGGGTCATACCTAGCTATAGACAGCCAACACCTCAAAATGTGAAAGTTCGATATTTGAAATGATACACCTGGAAATGTTTAGAACAATCAGGTTCTAAGAGTGTGAGTGACTTGGTCAAACACTGATAAATTAGCAGAGCTTCTTATGAAATCTTTGCCCACAGGACACATTTTAGACATAGACATACAACTGTTCAACCATTTATTGGTTACATGCTGTCATTCCGACATCCCACCATTTAGACATACCACCATTCTGACATACCGCTATTCTGACATGCAAACGTCCCACCAATCCGACAAGGCTTTCTATATGTGCGTTACTCAACAGGTGACTCCCTTCTTTAAGACAATAGAGGAATACCCACATGGTTGTGCGTAATTATGCAGCAGATCGCAGACAGGGACTAGTCTGGCTGTCTAGCCTCTACCTGGTCTTTTTTTTACTAAACTTAACAAACCACTTTCTTCATTGCCTAAGCCCAACCTGTGCAACATCTTTTTGGGGAAAAAATACGCTATTAAAGGAATTGTCCGAAAGGCAGGATGTTTAAAAAAAGAAAAAAATACCGTCATTCCAACCATAGGAGGCAAAAATTGTCGGAATGATGGGACATTTGATAGAAAATTAAATGTTGCCATTTAGACAATGAGAGGCCTATGTCGGACTGGTGAGATGCCGGAATGGTGGTTGCCCCCCCCCCCGTTTATTGATCCCATACATGGGAAATTTGGTTGTTAGAGTAGCATACAACAAGACAGTAAAATAGTAGAAAAACATGCAATACAGTGGTACTTCAACTGTGCAACTGTGCACACTTAGATTTTGTGTGGAAAGTATAACAATATGTAGCATTAACATTAATATAGTATTATGCATAAATAGATTACACAGGATAGAAGCAATTGAAGCTCTACAGTACATATATACTGTATACAATAACAAACATAGAACTTAATACATGTAGCTCACCCTACTGAACTCCTATTTACTGCCAAGTGATAAATTGATGAAATTAGGTTGCATAAAGGTAAAAAGAACAAATCAAGACCACGGCTTTACTGATTTACAGCATTATCTTGATGAGACCATCTCCACAGTTGTTATTTATCAAGTTACACGGCTTAGTTTACCAGCTAACCGTATAGGCAGGGTGGGAAATTAACTTTATTATGTGAACATCTACCAGCCACTGACAGATAAATGTTCACATCCACCCTCCACTCACTACTAAATCATTGCTTTGCGTCGGAAATCTACCAGCCTCTTTCATATTTTACCTGTGTCTGGCTGGTGCTGATTTCCTACTATGCATATAGATAAGACAATAGCAATAAACAGCACAAACTGGTGAGAGGGGGAGTGTATGTAAAATATGTAGAGAGAGGAGAGGGGGATAGGAAGGGTAGTGTGAGAATAGAAAAAAAAGAAATTAAATTAATCAATTAATCTAAAAGTGAAACTCTGTCTAATTCAAAGCACCAGCTGTAAATGTATCCATTACCAGATAAAGCTAAACTCATGTTATCATTAATTACATGTTGTTTGTCTGTATAGCTGATCTAGTCCAGTGGACCTCTCACATTAAAACTCACTCATCTGAACACACTCGTGGAACACTGCCGCCTACACTCACCAGACAGTGCTTAGTTCTGCCCAAAAGGTTCAACATTTTGGCAAATTTGCCCATACCTATAGTCTTACGACAAGATTCTATACCTTTAATTGTTGGTGCAGGCTATTTTCAGAACGGTGGAGCAGAGCCGCGAGCTGCTCAGAGCTACGCTACGGAGGTTAATGGAATTTCTTGGTTTCCCTCATCTAACTCATCAAATACACAATCCAACAACTCCAAAACTCTCTCGTGGACAAGTTGTGACCTGCAAATTCACCACGCTATGAGATAATGGAACGTTGCGAGACAGAGTTGTTTTCGAAGTAAATCCATGCAAAACCGCTGATGTGCATTCCCGTTGGGGGCAGTTTTCCGGCAAGCAGCCTCTGCATTTGCCTCGAAAACAACACTGTCTCATAACAACGTTTCATTACTATCTCATAGCGTGGTGAATTTGCAGGTCACAACTTGTCCACCAGAGCATTTTGAACTTGGTGGATTGTGTATTTGATGAGTTTGATGAGGGAAACCAAGAAATTCCATTAGCCTCCATAGCGTAGCTCTGAGCAGCTTGCGGCTCTGCTCCACCGTTCTAAAAATAGCCTGCACCGACAATTAAAGGTAACAAACCTACTCCTAAGAATATAGGAATTATGGCAATGGGCCAATTTGCCAAAATGTTGAACTATCCTTTTAAAGGTTAGGTCAAGGTTGGTAGGCTACATGTTTTTTACTCAAACTTCATAACCTATTTTCAACTATCTTCAATCCAATTCATTCTACAATAAACACTAATGTATGGAGCTCTAATGACTTTGTCGGACGTCCCACTGCAGAGGCCATGTGTATTGTATTACTTGATGAAGTGTGATGATGATGATTTAATGGGCATGCCCGAAAATAAACTGATTGATTGATTGATTGATTGATTGATTGATTGATTGATTGATTGATTGATTGATTGCTTGATTGATTGATTGATTGATTGATTGATTGATTGATTGATTGATGTGAGAGTCCTGGTGGTTACAAATGTGTTTCTCACAATTATTGAGGCCACTGTTTCTCCAAATCTTGAGAAACGGTTCAATACCTTTGTCCTGGTTCATGTTTGATCAGAATTGTATCACAGGTCAACAGAGAGCTCCTTGTACTTGTTTTTTTTTTTAAATCTTGCTGTGGGACAGGAATTGTTCACTATGTCCAATCAATTGCTACAGGTGGACAAATAAGTTGTAGACACGTCTCAAGGATAATCAAAGCAGACCTCAGAAAAGTATCAGCAGGAGGATTATCTAGGCTTGTGGAATGAAAAAAGATGGGCCTCGGATACTGTTTTACAAACCAAACACTCAATCAAGCTGAATATATTATGGAAATATTCAGTTGTGGTGATTTGTGTAAAATTGTATCAACCAACTACAAAAGTAAATGCTGCTTTCATTACTTTAGTTACTGCATGAGAAATAATATTGATACACATAAATTGATATTAGTACATACTTTACAATAGTACTTTGAATGCAGGGTTTAATTTGTAGTGAATTGTCTTTGCTGGAACACCACACACCACATACAATACCACCACAGTTTACAGTTCCTCAATAACCTCTCCTTTTTTATCAGGGTTTTCTGACCGTGTCAGATGAACAGCAGCAGCCTCTGAACTGTGAGTTGGCTAATGTAAGAGAGCAAGTCGTCAGGTCAGAAGCATTTAGCAATCACACCTTTGTGCTGCTGTCTGTTCTCGCTGCACCAATTTCAGTATAATTTCAGATCATTTGATCCAAGTAAAGTCACCAGAAATAATAACCTGAGGCTTTAAATCTTAGCAAATTATAAGTCCTACCACACACAAACAGAACAGAGCAATGCAGCATCCCACAACAATACAATATTTTACACTATATACATTTAGGTCAAGATTTCTATTTCAAGATAATATGGCCATAATTCATAATTTTCTATTTCTTACATCTTGAGAGTCTGGGGTTCATTTAGTCAAATGTTTCTCATCATATCTTTATCTGACTTCCTGAGGGAAATCGTTTATGTATGGATGTATAAACATGTTGGTCATGGTAATGAGTGAAAGAAACATTTCCAGAACCCTCAGTGGGTGATGGGACTTTGGCGTTTTATTTAGAATCAAATGAGGAATGGGCTCCCGCCTCCCATGAGCCTGAATAAAATAGGCAGTTTAGAAAAAGAATGGAAATCAGCTTGAACATGGCATGGCTTCTGCAAAGATGAAATGGAGCATGGTGAGATGTTAAGAGAGAGGGGATGTCATCCGTGATCTTGGCTAAGGCTTCCCAAACAGATATGCATAGACTAAGAAACCCCCCCGTCTGAGTGGAATTGTGTCGTTGGATACGATTTAGTGGAAAACAGCACAGCTGGGAAGATAACACACTTCATTATCCTCCCAGGGAACCTTTCAAGAACCGCTGAGGGGCCCCCACAACCCACTTTGTGAGCCACTGATTTGAAGAAGATTGCCAAGTAGATGCGGCGATCACGGCTTGGCGCTTTGTATTCTTGGAATCTCTGCTGAGTTCTGTTGAAGCACCGTTTCACAAACCTAAAAACTGTTTCAATATTTTTGACCTTAACTCATGTAGTCCTACTGTAATAACAAATATATATGTATTTTCAGGTATAAGGTTATGAAAATATCACTGCATTTTCCAGCAATTACTTAAGACAATAAGTTGCACTGCTACACAAATTCAACAATAATATGGATATCAAAGAAACATGGGAGTTCAAAGCGAATATCATAATATCAGAGGGAGAATGGGAGGAAACATTCAAAGAGGGACATAAACTAACTAATAGCCCAGCATGGAGGGAATTTGATTGGAAGGTGAAAATGTGTTACTTTAACACTCTCTATATAGTAAATAATATATCTGAACTATGCTGGAGGGAGTGTGGAGCGGTGGGTGACCTTACTCATATATTCTGGGATTGCCCAAAAATACAGGGTTTCTGGAAGAATGTTCAAAAGGAGATTAAACACAGGGCTGGATTAGCACCCCAAGGGCCCCTGGGCACCAGGTCCCAGAGGGCCCTTGTTGCACAGACCGCTGGCATCTCACACATCACCTCCACCCATTACAAACCAGGAAAGTCATTAAACTCCACCTTAATTAGACCTATTCACAATTGTGTATATGAAGTACCATGTCAAAACCAGACCATAATCACCAACTATTATGTCAAGACTGTCTAGTACAACTAAGGCTGACACAAACAGCAGATCAAATAAACACAACACAGCACAACACAACACAACCCACAACATCCACACAATGACCACTAGGGGGCTTACAAGAATGCCATCCTTATAGCCACACAGCACAGCTAAATGCAGCCAACATATGAACTTGACACACCAACTACAAAATAGCAACAGTCTTTACAACTTTGCAAACAATTCTGTGAACTTAAAAGAAGCCTGTACAAAAGATAAGATAATCCCTCTGTGCATGCTTCTTTCATTGTTTATAATTGCAGCCCTTGTGATCAATTCCCACACTGCCTAGGTCATTGAACGCACCATCAGCTCCCCGCAAGTGACTGAACGAGCGTGTGTGTGTGTGTCAGACAGCATAATCAAATGCTCTTACCATTTAGAAGTTTTTCTTCCTGGACTTGGCCTTGGCAAAGTCTGCCACCAGGTCTTCAAAATCCAACTCCTTTACCAGATCGCTTTCGATGGCCATCAGGGAGAGTGCTGATAGTCTATTTTGCCCCATTGAAGTCCTCAGTTCATTTTTTATTCTCTTCAAACGTGAAAATGTCCTTTCTCCCTCACAGTTGGATACCGGTAAGGTAAGGAAAAGACGAAGAGCCACGAAAACGTTTGGAAAAGTTGTCTGCAGTCCACTCTTCAAGACAACTTGCAGCAAGTTTGCAGGACTTGCACATGTTTCAAGATCAGACCTCACATAAGAGCGGAACTGGAGGAGCTCCTCTGCAAAATCAGTCCCATCCAGGTCCGCGGGATACGACTGCGAGAGCGCAGTTGCGCGCGCCCGCAGCTCAGTCTCACCACACTCCATGTCAAAAAGGACACTAAAACGACTGTTTATCTCCGTGTATGCCTCCAGCCGATGTGTTAATCCTGACAGCAAACTGTCGATGATTGTGTTGTAAGACTCAACTTCAAACTTTTTACTCCCAATGAGAACGACTTCGTTTCCAGGTGTCTCATCGTAACAGGCTTTCCTTTTGCTCACACGGTGAGTCTCCGAGTGGTAGGTCTGTGTCACACCGGTGACAGCCCGAGCTCGGGTCTCAAAGTTGGTGAACTGCCCTCGCAGTGATGCGACGTATGTGCGCAGTGATTCCAAAAGGCGCACGGCGGTGTTCAGATCCATGTCCATCTTTTGCAAGCTGTCACTTGTAAGTTTGAATCGGTGTAGCACAGTGTCCCAAATTATGGTCATGAGCGCTGTCTCCAGCTTTCCAAGTTTGTTGTACAGCGCAGCGGCCTCGCACCGCGTATCCTGCCGCTCCTGGCTGTCAGATGCCATCATTTGCAAAGCCTGTCTGATCGCAGGATAATTTTCACAGAGGGCTCTTGTCGTGTCCCCCCGACAACTCCACCGTGTGCTGGATAGGGATTTTAGTTTTTTTGTGACATCCTGAGTAAATACCTTATTCCATCGGTGGGTGGAAGAAGAACAGAAGGCATACAGTGCTTGTAGCAGGTCAAAAAAATCGCTTGCTTCCCGACAGCTGTTTTCCACACAATTCACACCAACCAAATTCAACGAATGTGCGGCACATGGGATGTAATGTATGAGCGGATTTTGTCATTTGAGATGGGCTTGCAACCCGTTATATTTCCCTGACATATTTGAAGCATTATCATATGCTTGCCCGCGACAATCGGCGAGATCCAGCCCCAAATCACTGACCATCTTCTGCACACATGCTGCCAGACTTGACCCTGTGTGACTGTGAATGGGTTGAAAGGCGATAAAGCGCTCCACAACTCTGCCCTTCTCGCTCACAAAACGGAACACAAATGTCAGTTGGTCTACATGAGACATGTCAGGCGTAGAGTCTACTATGACCGAGAAATATTTCGCCTGCTGCAGTTCTGTTGCGATTGCTTGTTTTGTTCTGTCACCCATCATGCCAATAAATTCCTCGCATATGGTTGAGGATAAATAGGATGTACTTCCACGGCCTTTTCCACCGTAGGTCTCCATATGCTCCTTCAAAAATGGATCGAACTGTGCAATCAACTCTCAAATGCCGAGATAATTCCCATTGTGTGGAGAATGTAAAAGTTCATCATCTCCGCGGAAAGGAAGGCCCCTTTCACCCAGGAATTTGATAACTGCAACAATTCGCCTTAACACTTGTTTCCAATATTGGCCTTCTGCTTCAATTTGTCTTGCGAGAGAAGCATCCACAGTTCCCTCCTTCTCAGTACGACGCATGAGATCCAGCATGCACTTTCTGTGTTCAGCACCCCTCTCATGTTCCCTGACTCTGTCTCCACCATGTTTCCAGTCACAAAACCCCCTCACAAAAGCGTGATGTGAAGAAAACATTTTGCATGCAAAGCAGTAAATTTCTCCAGTGGACGGGGAATAAATTATCCAGTCACGATTAATAATTTCCCCATTTTGAAGCGTTGTAGTGAGAAGCTCATTTGTGAGGGAGCGAGTTTTTCCCGTCAGCGGCTCCCTCCTGCTCGATGCTGGGTATTTTTTCGCCCGATTATGAAAAGCCATAGCCCCTCTCGCTATAATATTTTCACGATGGCTCTCACTTAACACGCCCCATAGAGCGGGGTCCTCCGACGGCTCACCTGCGGTGCTAGTGCTCGGGGGAGCCGGGACTGGTTCAGTATCCTCCTCCGGTTGCTCCGGGACTTCTGTGGCCGAGGCCGGGCTAACATTAGCGGTTGGCTGAAGTGGCACTGCTCTGCTGCTGCTGGTGCTAGCGCTGGTATCCTCCGGGTCTATTTCATCCTCTATTTTTTTGTAAAATGATGTGATTCGCCGGACATCTTTAATCACCGCCGCTTCTCTCTCTTGCTTTTCCTCTCTTTTTTTCTTCTTTGCTCCACCGCTCAAGTACTTTTTTTTATCCATAATTTTGCTTTCTCTTACCCACGCTGTAACTGACCTCCCGCTCACACACTCTGACCTCTCGTTCGGCAGGGGGCGGGGCCCATAGCAACCAAGGGTTTGGTTGCCATGGGCCCTTGGTTGCCATGGGCCCCTGGGCACGTGCCCAGTGTGCCCCAATTATAATCCAGCCTTGATTAAACAGATTGTGGTTATGTATTTCACTTTGGAACCAGCACTTAACATTCTGGGTATAATTCCTGACAGTATGACAGATAAAAATTCCAAATCTTTACTGAGAATCCTGCTTCTGATAGCAAAAAAGACATTAACAGCTTCGTGGTTAGAGCCATAGCCTCCCAGCATAACACAAAGGAGAGACTACAGCTCAAAACAGACCTGTTTGCTAAAAGATAGTCCCCCCCTTTTCCACTTAAAAAAAAAATATTATTACATCATTGTATTTTTTGTTTTTCTCACTTGTAATACTTTCTATTCTAATGTTGAATGCAGGGCAGGGTAAATGGAGAGAAGGTGAGGAATGGACTATGGGAAATATGTTGTAAGAATACTTGTTTACAAAGATCTAGTCCAGAAAAACATCATAAAATACTTTAAAATATTGTGAAGCAAGTGTTACTGTATAGTATTATACATCTCCTCTGTGTTTGTTAGGTTTGTGTCTATGTAAAAAAAAAAACAAGTTGTCACATTACCAGAGGTGTTGTGGTTGAATGAAAAAGTAAAATTGATTAGTAAAACAGATTTTTGGTACACATGGCAACACAAAGGTGCCACTCAATAGCAGGCAGCTTAAATATGATGAGATAACATAATGGTAACAAAAGTCACTGTCTCTGTTCAGTTGGAATGAAGCTGTGCACATTATCTCTCAACATGAGGAGGACACTCTTCAGTGATTGTGATAATGATTTGTTATATGAAGGCAGGGCAGATGTAGTAGTGGTTTAGTTTATTTCAACACAAGATGAGTTGAATCTAGATCTAGTTGAAAATAGCACCCAAAAGGTGAAGGCTGAAGCCGAAGCTTATTGTGCCTACCCTGTCTGAGAATTACTAATTAATTGTCGAAACAAAATTGAAAAACTGAGAACTATAAATAAATGAACAGATCTAAGCCTGAGGCAAATGAAAAACTAAGCTGCCTAGTTTAGTAATATGATGTACATACATACATAGTTATACACAGTGTCTTGAAAAATAATTTCCCTCCTTCCGTGGTTCAGTGGCTTTTTAACACTTTCCAGACTGATAGATGTCAATGATTTTTTTTTTCCATCTTTGTTTGAATTTCTTTGGATCACAGCATGATGTGTTGGTTTTTGAGATCTCTCAGCCTACTTCACTTTGGCAGACAGGTTCTATTGTAGTGGTTTCTTGATTTAACAGGTCTGGCAGTGGTCAGGCCTGGGTGTGGACAGTGAAATTGAATTCAGCTTTCCAAAAAATGTGGTTTATCATCAAACACTTTTTCATGGCACTGTACATACGTACATAGATAAACAGATACATACTTATGTACCTATATATATCCATGTACATACAGTACATGGAGAAGATATATGCATTTAATATTCACATCCATAAAAAAAACGATTACATATGTCCATATCTTGTGTGTTGGACTGTTTACTAATACATTTGCCAGCAACTATCTATCTATCTATCTATCTATCTATCTATCTATCTATCTATCTATCTATCTATCTATCTATCTATCTATCTATCTATCTATCTATCTATCTATCTATCTATCTATCTATCTATCTATCTATCTATCTATCTAATACTATCACACACTATAACTAACTTCTCCTGTGAGTCCATAAATGAAAGCGGATATAGAAACAGATACTAATTGATAATGTAGTGAAACACAAATAATATTAAATAATAATTTGCTGTAGAAGTGTTGCAGGTTACCCAGTGTGCATTTTCCTCACCATCCACTTTTATGTCGGCCAGCACTTTTTCAGACACACCTATTATATGAGGACACATGCATGGATGCTGCTCAGACTCTACATTGTCTGGACACTAAAAAGAGCAAAGTACGGTTCATTCTCTTGCTATAATAAACACTGCAGCCTCTGGAGCTCTGGACATTTTAGCTTTGTTCAATAGGAAAGCTTTGTGACACGGTTACCTGAGCGCCTGAATGTGTTTCACGTGTTAATGTCCCTGCTGGACCTCAGAGCACCGGCAAGGTTGCGACATATTTTCTCCCCTTTTTAGTAAACCGCAAGGCCATGAAGGAGTTTCCCATCAGCCTCTGCTCTGTCTTGTTGACACCTGTATTGTTGTCTGCCGCTGCCGTGAGTGTATTTTTGTCACCGGCAGCCCGTGTTGTCATTGTCATCCCTGGCAGCCTGAAAAGGAGATAGATGGTGGTTGTTCAGGTGAGAGCTCAGATAAAGAGCTCAGCCAGGCGTGAACCTCCTCCTCTAAGCTTCAGATTAGTTTCTCTATCTGTCTCTCCTTTTCTAATTCTTACCGCTCTCTCTTGTTCCTGCTCTTCTGTCTTTTGTTTATTCTGTGTGATGCATATCCCTGCTATGAGTGACAATCATAAAGTTTCTACATGCATATGAGGAAGCTACAGAGTGTGATACAACTCTTTAGGAATGGCTCCATATTCATATTCATGAGATCCTTATTTTTTAGTACAATTTGCGAGCAATGTTTTGAATTTCTTTCATTTATGTTATTGTCTTCACGGGAGGTTTTGAGGCACAGGAGTACTATATTGTAGGTTTTGGAAGCATTATCATTACACTTCCATCCATTGTCTATGCAGCTTATCCATACTGCGGCTGACATACTGTAGGGAGAGGGCAGAGTTGACCCTGGACAGGCAACCTGGCTTCACCCACCTACATAACGTCCACTCATTTTTTAAATTTTCCTTCAGTACTCTGCTGGGATTGAAATGCTTTCTCTGCTTTTGTCCTGCAGAGAATCTACAGGACAATCAGAGAAAACTGGGAGTGGCTGAGAACTATGATGTTGTTCCAACCAAACAAAAGCACACACTGACTACGTTTACATGCAGTCAATAACTTTTCATAACAGGAATATTAGCAATAACCCAGTTGCGCACGGCCATGTAAACACCAATAACACTTTTGAAAAAACGGAATATGCTCATATTCTGGTTTTTAAAAACCCGAAAATGACCCCTGGGTTACTCCTTTTCTAACCTGAATATTTGGTCATGTATACGCCTATCCAAAACCTGCAGCCGCGCCGGCCCTTTTGTGGAATAGTTTGCCCATGCCTGACATAGATACATGTTTGCAAAGCCATTCGCTCCGTTCTTGCAAACACTTGCTTTGCTCTGCTCATTGCAATAAGGGATGGTTGTTGTTTACAGCGCGCAGCCACTTTATTGCATTCCGAGCTGGTTCCAGCACATGATGTACGTCACGACCAAACGTTAGCGATCAGGTAAAGGCAGATCCTATAGTTTTAAACTTCAACAGTTGCTTCCGGTCATGATGCAGCACTGGATACCAACTACCAAATAACTCTGGAATCTTACATCCTTCTCTGGTATAGACTTATTAATTAAGTTCAACAAAGGATCCACCAACTTCATCATCAATCTTGCCCAGAAGTCCAGTTCTTGAGGTATGGTTCTGCTTGGCTTGCATCAACCAGGCTTCCAGCCTAATCTTAATCCTGACCTGACTCTCTTTTGCCAAGCCACCTAAAAGATGCTCCAACAACAACTCAGAGGAGACCATTTCCATGGCTCAGGTTCCTGAATTACTTGAGAAGCTAAAGGACTTCTTTAAAACACTTATTGACCTAGGAGAACATTTTCAAATCATGTATTAAAATATTTGTTGAATCCTGAAACAAAAGATTCAGGGAAGTTGCTGAGAGAAGTCCAAGACCTCAGGGTTAGTTTGGAATTCACTCAAAAGGAATTTTAGGATTTAAATATGACTGCAAGACATGGTGTGATACCTGTAAAGAAACCAATAATGATGTTGAAACAGTCTCATCTCACTCGATGACAAAAGTGATTACCTTGGAAGACAGTCAAGATGGAACAATACTGTCATTGATGGTTTGCACGAATGAAAGGAAATGCACTGGTGCACAGAAATGCACAGACACTGTATAGGACCAGGCTAATGTCAACACCCCCTCATGCCTACATTCACGCTGAGATGGAGTTAACTCATGCTGATGATGATAAAACTCTACTTCATACAAAGAACTCTTGGCTGAACACATACAGACATCAAGGTGCCCATCTCACCCTCCATCAGTCTTTCCCTCGTGTCTTCTTCTTTAGTATGCCATACCTCGCCCAGAAAGCCGACATACCTAATGAGGAATAGGTGTGTTTGGGTGACTGAGTGCGACTGCTCGAGCCACCTCCACATACACACTCCCATGTGCTCCAACAGGCAATTATTAGAAGAAAGGACACTATAGGGGCCGGCAACACTTTGCCCTTCCTCAGAGTAATTAATTCCAAGTGTCGAGACTGCAAATGATCCTGCCCCTCCTGCGCTCAATCACACATGCAAGCTCCAATAAAGCCATATGGATGGAGATCAGAGTCTCTACAGGCCCTTGTACTCTCTGGTTTATAATGGATTAGTGCTATCTGTGGTGTGTCATAACACAGATTAAGGGCTATGAATCTCCACCGGTGGAATGCAGGTTTCTTTCGATAAGAAATCCCATCCTTTGATAGAATGAAAGCTTCCACCTGCATTTACTCTGCCTTCTTATCCCTCATTTTCTACAAAGGCTTTGTTGTCCTGAGCTGTCTCCTCATTAGAATTCACAAACACCATCTCCTTTAATCATATCCACTGTAGATTTACTACACACACTCAGCAGGTGGTAACTCATTAGCGTTTCATGCATCCAGGTCCTATATAATGCATATGTATATGAACGGTAGGTTGGCCATTAGGGAACTGACATTTTCTTTTACTAAAATAATTAGCAGCAATTTAGTTCCAAGGTTTAATTCACAGGGGAAAATGATGTAACTCAAACACTGGAGTAGGGGTGTTCAATTAAAATTCAGACAAGTCCAGTCAGATAAATCCTCCTCATGCTGAGGTCCAGGACTGGTCCTGTATAGTCAGTTTACATTGCAGACAAAAATAGGGCAAGTGTGGGAGCCATTTTGGCATTTATTTTGGTGAACTTCCTTTTAAATAGGAAGTTACATACTGCACAATGGGCACCAGGGCTATTTGAACATGGGCAATCAGTGCCAGGTGAAGTAAAGAGTTTTTGACTGCGTTGTTGTGTGTTGTGTTGTGTTATGTAGGGCTGGTTTATCGATTCAAATTTCAAGAATCGATTCAATTCCGATTCTTAAGATTCAGAATTGATTACTTCGATTCGATCCGATTCAATTCGATCAGATATCGATTTGGGCTAGTGTTATTAAAACTTTTTGGAGCTGTTACCTGATTGTCTAGTTATGCAACATATTAAAGCAGAAGTGAGTGATCCGGTCGTTTTCGCTAATGCTGCGTTCCAGGCAGGCTTTTGAAATCGTAAATTACAGCTTCAAGTCACAACTTACGACTTTGTAGCGTTCCAGGCAACCCACTCGTGTTTTTCCGACCTGTTTTACCGGTGAAAGTCACTATAACGGCCACTCGTAACTTCCGACCGGTGAACTCGTACCAGATCGAACTGGTACCACTTCACGGTCGGAAAAATACGAGTTTCCTTGAACGCACCATAACAGTCCTCGTCGCTACGTCACCACATTCACGGCGTTCCTTGGCTGCACACACAGCCCTGCATGCCGTTCTCTCTCCTCATTGGATAAAAACTGTAGGATACGATAAATGTTTTCTCTTCGGCTCAGAGCAGAGCAGAGGGACTGAGAGACCCGTGTTTCAGTCCAAACACTCTATGTAAGTGATTGCTGTCGGAAGATATAACTATTTAAGACTTATATTAACACAAATATATCACTCACTTCTGCTTTAATACTAGTATTCATTTGACAGCAAATTAATGAAGTAGATTATTGGTAGTTAATGTCTCATGTTTTGCTTTTCTTTTGGCCGACAGTAACTGTACCGTTCCTGGAATAAATGAAGGTATGTTGAGCAACTCCTCGTCATCCTTTTATCACATCTTGTCGGACGTCTATCTTTGGACGTACAAGCCAATCTGTAGGAATTAAAATGAGAATCGATTTAAAACTGGCGGATCGATCTTTTCAACCCAACACTAGTGTCGTGCCAGCACCGTGTTGAAGGAAAAGGTATTTTTGGTCTATATCAGAACTTTTGTTTATAGAGAAATTGGGATTTTGTTCACAATAAACATTGGTTTATTATTGAAACTTTTGTTTTACACATGCATCATCAACCACCACAGATCAGCCACCGTGACCTTCTTTTATTTGGGATTGGAAAGAGAAGGGCACTACAGCAGCTGCTGGTCTTGTTATCTTACAGTATATGGTGCTTCTCTATTTCTACACTTTGACATTGCTGCAACAACAGCCATCAAATGCAATTTTGGGATCAGCATTTCCCCAATGGACTCTTCAACACATGGAGCGGAGGAGCTGAAGATCCACCACCAACCTGCAGCAGCACAAATCATGAAGATGGATTGTGATAATGGAGCAGTGAACAGACTGACTAACTGACAATAGGTAACTGTTTCCAAGAAAGACTAAATATAAACACATGAATTCATTTGCTTGATTGAGTTCACATTGAAAACTGGGCTTCTAATCTAAGGGTGTGCTGCTGATCAGTGATGGTAAAGATACATTTTGGTATAGTGACAGGACAGAAAGTAGACCCAACTTAATAGAAAATGCAACTAAAACACTGCTGTCACACACACACACGCACACACACACACACACACTGACAAACAAGAAGATGAACGGCGACACTGACATCTGAAAGCAGTGTACCTGTCATGGCTGTCAGCCGGTGACAACGCCGTCCTGAGGAAGTGGTAGTGACACACAAATGTACAGATCCTGTTTATTTATGAATTGGATATGAATACATACATTAATATATTGCCCATATGTAATATAGTAGCCTAATAGTAATATTAAATATTAAAATGTGAGCTGATTTATACATTAATCATTGAATTATTTATACAGGGCCTTAAAAAAACACATCTGGACACATCCGTTACGTAAAAGAGTTAAGGCTCCATATAATCACCCTGATGTCTATTTCTAAAATGATTTTAGATCAGGTCTAGGTTCTGTTTTAATACTGCAAAAGTATCAGAGGATCAGAGCCACCTCTCTTCTGACTGGCTCATTGACCTCTTATTGAAGCTCCAGAGAGAGGCCTGAGAGAGGAGATTTAAAGGAGACATATTATGCCCCCTTTCCACAAATGAAAACAGTTCCTGTCTGTGACATGCTTTGGTCAAAATACCCCAAGGATCAAACATCACAGCTCTTTTCATACTCCCAAAACAGCCCTGTTCAGAACGGCTGGTTTCAGTGCCTGTCCCTTTAAATGCAAATGAACCACTGCTTGCCCCGCCCCACCCCTTCTACCGGTCCCAGGTAGGGGTTATGCAAATTTGAATCCTACAACTGAGGGAACAGCTCATAAAACCACGCAGGAAGCCTGCACATTACAGATTTTGGGGGCCGGAAGGCAAGACAAACAGCCAAATATATGTTAAAGAGCCTACAAAAAGAAGTGATATTTCCATAATATACCCCCTTTAAAACTACACTGAGATGGTTTTTAAAACCACAAATACATCTTCATAGGGATCAATGCTTCAAATAAAACACAGGAATAGAGTCCAACAGGGGACCTTCAGGCTAGTGAATACTTTCACAAGCCATTGTAACTTGTCTAAATCAGACCTTTGATCATGGCGAGTCTCTTCAGAATTCAACACATTTAGATTCAGCTGTGTATGAATAGCAATCAGGCAGCTCCTAGCTGAAACCAGGGCAACCTGCCTACCCAGCGACAGTCAACTCGGAGACTCTAACATGATATCCGCTCTCGGTGTGCATACTGTAGAATCTGTGAATTCAGGCGTGCCACCAGCTGAACCATACACAACAAAATATTTATTTTAGTAACTTCCAGATGAGATGCACTGAGGCTGAATGAATGAGTATGTGTGAAAACTGACCAGCTGCTGGCGACAGTGTAATATTCCAGAAAGGCATCTTGTTTAAAACAAAGCAGCATTTATAGTTTGAAAAACTCATCGTCCGTGAAATTCAGAGGCCACAAACACTTATCACACGTGGCTAATGCACACAATTGGGTGTTTAGGTAAAAAGCTTTCCACCTGGGTTGAACTCATGTACTCTCTCTGACAACATTTTGATATCAAAATAGGCAATTGTCTCATCACTGTGAACAGGTGCCACACTGTTAATTCCACATCATCTTTTAGAAATGGAAGCACCTGAATGAAATGGACTGTTTGGATTTTTTGATGTGGCATTGTGTGAGGTTGTCAGTTATAAATGGTGCATTAGCTGCAGTAGATTCTAATCAGCATGCTCCTGATTAGGAGAGACAACCGTGAGCAGAGCGACCTGCCAGGAGCACCAGCAGAGTGCTGAAGGTGTGCCAGGAGTCTTACAGCCAGCTACAGCAATAGTGCTGCAGGGGGGTTCTCACACACGTGCACACACAGACACACACACCACAGCATTTTGTTCAAAAATATGAGTTTAAGTATCATCAATACTTAAAGGGATATTTCAACATTTTGGCAAATTCGCCTATTTCCATAATCCCTATAGTCTTGGGAGTGGGTTCGTTACCTTTTATTGTTGGCGCAAGCGTTTTTTAGATTGGTGGGGCAGAGACGTGAACTGCACTGTATTTCCATATTTCCCTCATCAAACTAAATACACAATCCAACAACTCCAAAACGCTCTCGTGCACAAGTTGTGACCTGCACATTCACCACGCTATGAAGCAAATATTCTGAACACTTGTCCACGAGAGCGTTTTGGAGTTGCTGGATTGCGTATTTGATGAGGGAAAGGCGGTTGAATTGGGAAGGCTGAGTAAATCTGTCACAGATGCACTGCAGGTCCTGGCCACTTAATTTCCTACAAGCTGGAGATGTATTTGAACAACTCTTATTCAATTTAAATGTCTAGAGTCCATCACCGTGGTTGGGGTGAATACTCAATTCATAAGCCGTCATCTCACTTCCCTTCACTCATCAACTATAAGGCCACAGCAGAGTCGCTGAGTCGCTGTGCTGCGGCCACAGTGAGGTTCCTTTTTCTCACCTGCGGATGAGAGATTAAATTAAATAGTTCGCTCAGCTGTGGCTTGTAAAACACCTCTGAATTTAACTGTAAAACATATTAAATCAGTTACAGGTAATTGATTTAATATGTTTTTTTTTGGAGAGTGACCATGGTATAAGCAAGATAATATCACTTACATAATTCCCTTTCATGGTTTTTCTATAAGTATTAAATCATCACTGTATATGTTTAATTATATTTTCAACTCAGCACCCCAGGGCAGCTGTGGCTACAGTATACCACCACTGGTGTGAATGTGTATGAATGAATAATGGTTTCTGTAAAGCGCTTTGGGTGTTGGGTGAAAAGCGCTATATAAATGTAATCCATTATTATTATTATTATTAAAGGGATAGTTCAACATGTTGGCAAATTGGCCCATGGCCATAATCGCTATAGTCATACCAGTAGGTTTGTTACCTTTAATTGCCAGTGTAAGCTATTTTTAGAACGGCGGAGCGAAGCAGCAGGCTGCTCAGAGCTATGCTATGGAGGCTAAGGGAATTTCTTGGTTTCCCTCATCAAACTCATCAAATACACAACCCAACAACTCCAAAACGCTGTCGTGGACAAGTTGTGAGCTGCACATTCACCACACTATGAGATAATAACGGAACGTTACGAGACGGAGCCGTTTAAGAGGTAAATTCTTTCAAAACCACTGTCTGATGCGCATTGCGTTAGGGACAGTTTTTCAGCAAGCAGACTCTGTATTTACCCTGTATTTACCTCGAAAACGGCTCCGTTTCGTAACGTTCCATTATTATCTCATAGTGCGGTGAATGTAACGAACCTACTGCTATGACTATAGCGATTATGGCAATGGGCCAATTTGCCAAAATGTTGAACTATCCCTTAAAGTGTTTTTCTTGAGGTAGGCTACACATTGCTTCATATTTAGGAGACTGTCCTGTCAAAACCGAGCCAAAAGCTTATTTGTAGGAAACCTATTTAATGTTGTTTCTTGTATCCAGGAGCCATCAAAAGAAAGTTGACCCCATTGTTATAATTGTAACCATGACAATAAAGATCATCAAATGTTGAGGAAGTACTTATTTGAAACCAAATCACAATATTTTCGAAATTGTCAGACTTGTTGTTACTGAGCGATACTGAAACTGCCCTGTGTGCTGATATTTCATTGCATTATAGCAATGACAAAGTCTCTCCACTGACAGACATACACCACACTGTTGCAGCTGGTGAGGATACAGCCAGAAACAGCCATGGCGGATGAACTCTCTCTTCTCTCCCTGCTTATTTGCCGTTGTGTGCTTATACCCACAGCGATCAGCTTGGTGCTGGTACAATCAATATTGGAGATTGTGGTAGTGATGTTGGATCCAAATCAAATATGGCACACTGCTTCCTCCCGCACTGGCACTGAATGTTGGCAACGAACAACCCCCTGCACTAAAGACTCATCCAATATAAACAGTATTTCTGGGATCTGCAGAACAACAGAAAAATCGCTGAACAGCTGAAAAGAGAGATTTTCTTCAGCCGTTTCATCACACCTCCGTCTTCTTCTTCATCATCAGTCTCTCCCTCCTTTCCAATACTTATTTCCCAGTGTGTTCTCTACAGTCTAACGTGCTTTCTCCCATTTTTCTCTCTTGTGTTTTTTTCATTATATAGATTTGTAGGAGCCAGAATGAAGACGCCACATATATTAGACCAGCTAAAGCCTATAGATTTGTTCACTAGCAAGTAATGTCCTTTTGACAAGTCTTGGGTGCTGCAAGTAAAAAGATCTCCTTGAAACATTCATTTGGCATAGAACTTTAATGAGGGGAAGGGTTGGTGAGACATGACCACAGCGTTCTCAGTGGGACTGTGTGTGTGTGAGAGAGAGAGAGAGTGAGAGAGAGAGAGAGGAAGAGGAGAGGAGGAAAGTGAGTCTTCCAGCTGCATAGATGAACAAATCATGCAAAATTCATGGCTGAGGGAAAATCTGACACCGCTGTCAAGGGAGGAGGTGAGGAGGGATGAGAGAGAGCCACGGAGCGGGAGATGGGGAGGGATGGATGGATGGAGGGATGGAGGATATCGTGGGTGGAAAAGGAAAGTGAGGAAGGAAGAGCAGGGAAGAGAGGTGGTGGAGTAGATGACATGCAAAGTGCAAGAGATAAGTAGAGAGAGCTGAGGAGTCAACCTGCTGGAGAGAGGGAAGCTGAGGAAAGAGCAAAGATCATCTTCAAAGTTTTAATGCGGCACTAACCGCTCCCAGTTAACTATACCCACAGTGCTCCAACAGTTTGACATGTGCTTGGAATTCATGCTGCTAACTGGGGAAATGCCACTGGTTCCAGTTTGGTTCAGGTGAAAATCTGGATGTGAGTTTGACTACAACCTCATTTCTGCTCAGATAATGTGGAGCTGAGATGTTTGTGTGAAGCATAGAGCCGTGTTCTCAGTTATAAATATCTTCACATCTTAATGAAATAGAAACAGGTGAGTTATATAAGAATCTGCTGCTGAAGGAGAAAATTGGCTATTAGGGAGCCAAACTGTTTTTGTAGCAGGCTTTAGCACACCTTTTATTTCTGCTGAGGCGTTGGATATTTTAACATCAGATTTTGTTTTTTTGTGCTGCCTTTGTTTTTTTTCAGCCCTTGAGGTTGCCTCTTGTTTTGGAGTCAGTGTGAAGGGATTACGCTTTTCAGTCAGTAGCTTTATCAAATTTTCTCACACATTAATAAAAAGAAGAAAAAAGAAAAATACAAAACAGGGCCTTCAGGATCATGCACTGGAAAAAGGAGTGGGTATATATCACACCTACATCATGGACGGCAAAACATAGACACACAAAAACAAGCATAAACCCACATAAACACATATGGAGACAAACCTGCCATAATAAAAAAATAAAGGTGAAGAGTGGCATGCCACACATTAGAAATAAACAAGGGATATAGATAATATACTGCAAATATTTCAGACCCCCTCCCCAGAAACTCTCATTCAAATCTCTTGGTCAGTTCACACAGATTCATACTCACTGACTCGCCTCCTAAGCTAAGCACTCACTTCACCATTCACACACACTGTACTGGAGTAAGCATGTCTGTAAGTGAATGCATCAGTGTTCATCGCAGAGGCACTGCACTATGTAGTACATCAGTAAGTGAATGCATCACTATGTATAATTTACCGCAAGATGTTCAGACTGTTTCTGTGTCTTTTCTGGTCATGAACAGGTTTTTTTTTTGTAAAGAAGAAGCAGTGTTGTGTGTATCACAGCTGAGCTGACAGTAGCGCTGTTACTAAAGGCTACTGATTCATTATAGTCAGTTGAGCGTGTGGCAGATTTGTTGTTAAATATTTGTGCATGTAATGAGCACCTCAGCATCTTATGTTTGTATGACTGAACACTATGCTCACTTAAAGGGATAGTTCACCCAAAATTGAAATTTCACTCATTATCTACTCACCCTCATGTCGACTAAGGGCTGGGAGAAGTTTCAGAGTCCTCCGTGGCTTCTCTGAGTTACAGGGGGTCTCGGCGTAGCAGTGCATGTCCATATAACGGTTGCAAATGGATACCAACTGTCTTCGTAACAAAAAGACACACCAAAAAACATCCAAATACCTCCATGCTGCTCGTATGTAATGTCTGTCTTGTATTGAAACCCCGAAATGTGAAATTGTCCCGAAAAAAATTAAATACATCTATATTTCAAGCTTGTTTTGTAGCGGAAGCTCCTCTTCCCGGTTCGTCAAATTTGGACGAACCAGGGTCTGTCCTCTCCCCAGTTCGTCCAATTTTGACGAACCGGGAAGAGGAGCTTCGAGAATTTATTAAAATTTTTTCGGATCAATTTCGCATTTTGAGGCTTCAATACAAGACAGACTTTACATACGAGCAGCATGGAGGTATTTGGATGTTTTTTGGTGTGTCTTTTTGTTACGAAGACAGTTGGTATCCATTTGCAACCGTTATGGACATGCACTGCTACGCTGAGACCCCCTGTAACTCAGAGAAGCCACGGATAACTCTGAAACTTCTCTGAAATTTCAATTTTGGGTGAACTATCCCTTTGACATTGATTGGTCAAAGAGCCAGAGATGCTAATATGGTACATCATTGTATTAGTTGGTAGCATGGCATGCAAGAAGCCCAAGCTAAAGTTCCTGAATTCACCCACAATTGAGAAACAATCTACAGTATAAACTGAGTTAAACTAAATGTACAATCACGTTTGAACACAGTGAAACTCAGTTCATACAACAGAAATCTTTTTTGCTTGGTGAAGGGATGCTACTTTCCATGAATGAATGAATGAGTTGCTGTCCCACCTTGGACGTTTCATCACAGATATTTTCATATGCAGCTGCTTATCTTCCATACTGCTGATTGGACTGGGATGGTTTCACGTTGAGCAGTGGATGGGCTCCAGCTGCCCATCACCTCGTCTTTTCAGAAAATGAATTATACCCAGGGGGCAAAATCCCAGTTTTTTGAAAAACGGACACGGAGCGTTGTAAAAGGTTTGACACCAGAAATGATATCTAGGTACTTCAAGGATTAAAACCTGGGTGGACAACCCGGTCAACTAGCTGCTGGAAAGCTACAGGGGACCAAAACCCCTTTCTTGGGTCATTTTGCGAAATGATGTAAATGCAAATATTTAGGTACTACAATGGCATAAATAGTCATACAACTATAAAATTTGGCAAGAGTATCTTGACACATAGGGAGAGGCACGAAAAAAAGATTCTGGGGTTTGTTGCAACTCGATTTTAAGATATCACCCTCAACATCCCAAAAAAGACCAAAAAAAGTACTGTTCGCCTGACAAATTCTAATGAAAATTATTATTTTTCAGCACTTTATGGAGAATATCTATGCTTAACATGTATATAGAAAATTTCCTTAATTCATAAGCTTCCATTTGAGTCCAAGATAGCCTTTCTACTAGCTACTGGAAAGCTACAGGCTAATGCAACACCTATTGTGAAAAACTAAATGTTAACTGGCATGATCAGAAACCATTCTATTTCTGGTCTTCCCAAAGTGAACAGATAGATAGAGAAGACCGTTGGCCACAGCAAGTGGGGCTTTTGAGATAGAAAGGCTATCCTGGACTCAAATGGAAGCTTATGAATTAAGGAAATTTTCTATGTACATGTCAAGCATAGATATTCTCCATGAAGTGCTGAAAAATTATAATTTTCATGAGAATTTGTCAGGCGAACAGTACTTTTTTTGGTCTTTTTTGGGATGTTGAGGGTGATATCTTAAAATCGAGTTGCAACAAACCCCAGAATCTTTTTTTCGTGCCTCTCCCTATGTGTCAAGATACTCTCTGCCAAATTTTATAGTTGTATGACTATTTATGCCATTGTAGTACCTAAATATTTGCATTTACATCATTTCGCCAGCAAAATGACCCAAGAAAGGGGTTTTGGCCCCCTGTAGCTTTCCAGCAGCTAGTTGACCGGGTTGTCCACCCAGGTTTTAATCCTTGAAGTTCCTAGATATCATTTCTGGTGTCAAACCTTTTACAACGCTCCGTGTCCGTTTTTTTGCTTTGCCCCCTGGGTATTAGGTCTTTGCTTTCAAGTTGAATTTTTTCTAATTCAAATGTATTTGTAAAGTGGCGTCTCATATGGGAAGCAGCTCGACGTGCTTCCCATAAAAATGGAAAGGGGGAAAAAGCAGCTAAAATCTACTTGCACAGAAAAAGTTCAATGCATATACACACAACTGAATGCATACATACAAATAGTACAAATGTGCTGTGAAACTTCAGCCCTTTGAAAAAGGATGCACCACATAGCCAACTACAAAATCAGCAGGCAGACCGTTCCCTTCTTTAGGTGCATAGATACTGAAAGCCATCTGACCAGAAAGTGCTTCAGGCAAATGGAGGATATTTCCACCTTGTGACCTGACAGATCTGGTGGGATGGTATACTGACAGCATATCTGATATGGACTGAGTAGTCAGACCATGAAGTACTTTGTAAACCAGGAGGAGAATTTTAAACTGTCCTCTGTAAACAACAGGAGGCCAGAGTTATGTGGTCTTATCTTTTTGTCCTGGCTAGAACTCATGCTGTTGAGTGTGAGATGATTGTAATCTTTTTTCTTTGGAATATCCCTAATGGATGCATAGGCCTCCCCGACATGGTCAGGGTGTAACAGTTGTGATTACATTTTGAACATAGCGACTCACTTACTTTTGTCCAACTACTTTCATGACAGACAATTTCTTTGGCTTTCCTTCCCTCATTGTGTTTCAGACGATTGCTGTGATCCAGTGATTAATTTCTACCAAGTAGGTCTTAAAGGGATACTTCACCCCAAATCAATAATTCACCAATCATACTCACCATCTTTCCAAGGAAGGGTTCAGAGAACTTTCTGAGTTATCAAAACGCTTTTGGAGTTCCATGAGGGGTCCGGCTGGCAACAGATTTTCATATAATGGCGGCGGATAGAGCTCACTTTCGAATCATCCAAAGCACACACTATGAAACTTCCAAATACCTCCATACTGCTTGTCCTACTGACTCAAATGTCCTGAAGCCGCCACATGAAAAAGTTGTTTGGAAAAAAATAATGTGATATCGGTTTTTAGATTTGTGCTTTGGTGCTTTTCTATTACAGCTGAGTTCTTCATAGTCTCCTCAGTGGGGGCGGGGTTGTCATATCACAGCCTCGATTGCGGACCACAGCGTGGTTTTCCTCACAGAAGACATTTAACTAACATGAAAGAACAACAACAGTATCAGCACAGATTAGTGGGCGTTGTTGTGTTTTTAAAATTAGCAGATTTCTCGCTTGTGACTCTTCCAATGACGGCGCTCTGGCCAATCGTTGGAAGGCAGTCGGCTGTTTTAGTGACAGTCATGTTTTAGTATCTCTTCGGCTTGCTTGGAACAAAGACTGAGGCGTTACCAAAAATGTACCAGGTATTAGGGGCTAGTGGAAAAGCAATAAAAAACAGAGTAGAGCCGTGCCATACTGCGCTAGTGGATAAGACCTGAACGTTCTTCAGGTGCATATTGTATATGGTGGCAGAAAGCTTATAGGGTTGAAAAGGTTGCACAGCAGGACTGATGATATAGGGCACTTTGACATCAGCTAGGTTCATTTTTCCTTTCATTATTTTAAAGAGGCTAAATTGCAAAGCTGAGTAGTGAACATGATGTCAAACATGTTTTTGTACTAATTGCTAATTGAAAGTAAAAAATAACAACTTACTAAACTTATAACCTCAGATGTGGATCCAGGAGTGTGGTCCCCAGTCTGAGGCTGCCGAGTCATGGGAATGCAAAAGCTGGTAAAGGACAGGCAAAGACTGTCCTAGTGTTAAAATGGCCCAAGGCCAGCTCTGTGTGTAAGTAAGCCTCTCTTTAGAGTGAAATCCTCAACCCCCTAAAAGCTTCTGTTAGAGGCCTTATTGTTATTTGTTTTGACAGGAGGGCCACAACAAGCAAATGTGTTCCCATCATCCTGTAATGGTCTCTATGATGTGCTTTGTGCACAGATATGTGAGCCAGGTATCTGCAGTCCTTAAAGGAGACGTCTATGGAGGTGGACGGTGAGACATGTCAGCCAGAACACAGCCCTTTGTTCAAAGCAGGTGTTGTTCATTTAACTCTGCGGTGCTATCTGCTTTGTCCATGGAGGTGTGTTTACAGAAAATGGGTCAGGACAAGTTATCATTTTCTCTTTGTAGGTACTTGGATACAGTTCACTTCATTAAATTCGTGGCAGTTTGTTTTCTAATTTGGTTGCCCTTGCAATTTAGCTAACATTCTGTCACTTGTTTTATTTAATCTTTTTTTTTTCCTTTAAATTTGCATTTTACACTTTGTTTTTATCTAACAAAGCTCCTCTGGCAAAAAAGCACCGACGCCTGGGAAAGACAGCCTTTTAAGTACCTCCCACAGGAAGTGGGAGAAGCCAACAGGGAAATGGAGGAAGGGGGTGACTTGAATTCAGAAGTTTCAAAGACCTCTTTGTTTGGCTTTGTTGTCATTTGCTGGAGGTTAAGTCTTTCTTTGTAGATTATGTCTTTGATTTCACTTTATTACAGTAGGTGTTAAATTGCATTGTTCACTTTCCTCCCCCCTGTGTCTGTGCAGGGATTGTCCAATCTAATCTCACTTTGTGACTTTTCTTTTAGATTAGAGCTGTGTGGTTATGTTGTTTTGCTTTGATGCTTTTTTTTTTTAACAGTTTCCTATGTTATATTAAGATGTTATATGAGATTACGTACTTACATTGTTTATTTGCAACTTTATTGAAGAAGCATGTTTGTTGTTTCCTTTTTTTCCCTTCTCTAATGCTCCACCATGTCACAAACTCTCAGGTAGGTGGACACAATGCAGCAGCACACAGGGATAAGGCAGACTCTGGGTCTCTATTTTACAATCCAAAAAGTCAAAACCAGGCAGATGGAACTCAAGGCACAGGTAAAAAAAAAAAAAAAAAAAAATCACAAGGCAAATTATGAAATAAGGTCATACACTGCACAACAGTTGGACAAAGACCGCTGGGACACTGCTCACAAGAAGACAAGACAAACTGGCAACAAAGAGCAGGGAAGCACATACACAAGGGGGTGGGAGACAACAAGACACAGGTGGAACACATGAGGGTATTTACCAAGAGTGGGAAAAGCACAAAGGGAGAAAGTAAATACTGAGACAATGCTAGGGAGGAAGAGACTATCAAAATATAACAGGAAATGAACTAAACTCGACAACACAACTTGACCCTGACACACCATTCCTGCCCCCAGCATGGCCCACCACAATCAGAGGAAAGACTTGATGAAACCACAAAACCCACATTTTCTTACCCACTTTGATTTCAAATATAACATGGCACCTTTAAAACTGGTGAACTGGTCCTACTGTTTAAATACTACCAAGATGATTCCACATGTTAAAATTGCAAATCCAACACCCACAGAGTGGGTTTATATGGTGACCACTGGTTGAGTGTTATATTAAAACTTTGACATAGTGTTAATAATGTTAACTTCTTCAGTGTTACCTAATGAACTCTGTATAAAATATGTATAAAATATTAATACTACGACACCTAGTCAGCGTTTACAATTCAGTTTATAGGGACACTCGTGGAGTTAACACTTTACCACTACACCAGTGAGCAGAGCGGTGAACACACTGGACTAGTGTGAGCATTTACCACACGTGTAATAATAATCATCCATCTTGGCAATGAAACAAGGAAATATAATGGATATTCATTAAAGGTGAATTCATATGCTGGTAAATTGCAAAATTTGAAAGATTAACATGCTTTGTTTTGACCCTAGTGGATCTGATGTTTCAAAGTCAACATGATGTGCTTGAATTTGCAATGCATGTTTTGATTTTGAATAATATGTAAGCTACCAATAAATATTAGATATAAATATATGTATGAGAAAACACACTTCTTTGTTCTTGACAATGGACTCTATTGTTTTTAACAGGGATATATATAAATCAAAGTGTCAATTACTGGTACCTGCATCTATTGCTTAGTGCAATTTACATTACACACCATTGTTTATCCATGGTAATGATGATGTCATTATAAGTACTTGCCAAAAATGGAAATACTTTTTTATTATTATTCTACCAGTGTTTTTGCATGTTTGCTGCACCTGTACCTACTGTCCCATGAAACATGCTCACACTCTAACGTTTAAGTGCCTACTCATCTCGTATGTATTATTAACTCACACACTGGACCGGACTTGGCACCTGCTGATTGCAGCTGTCATACACACTCACTGCCCTTGCCACTTCCTGTACATGATGAACTGCAGAGAGACCGCTTCGGGGGATTTTTGGGAGCACTGGGGCTCACTAAATCCATGTAGTGGACTCTGTGCTTGTTAGCCTGTTGTTAACTGTTCTGCAGAGTTTGGACAGATTCACTGCTGTACTTTGTTTGACAGTTACACAACTTGTAATGGCTGTTAATTAACTGCATCTAAGATTTTGAGAGGTTGCTTTGACTATGGGTCAATTCTTTATTTCCGCTACTGTCACTCAATATGCCTTGGAAATATCATTATGATTATCAGCTTCATGTAGCATACAGCTTCACTATTAGAAGACAGTTTTTGGGCCTCCTGCAGACTTGATACCTGCACATCACGCCCTGCTGTCTGTGGATTGTGATATGCACAACAGACCTCTCTGCACCTGTCATAAATACAAATGAGGTCAGCGAGTTTTTATGCAATTAGAGTGTAATCGGGGAAATGATAACAACTGCCCACAATCACGGTTGTATTCTAAATGATTTACTTTAATACTAGTAAATACTAGCAGACAAATAATGGAGGTAAGGTCCTGTTGGACATTAATGTGTTTACTGCTGATGTTATTTCAAAAGGTCTAAGTGGTCATCCCACAGCACAGTATAGAGTGTGCTAAAAGCTCACATCTCATCTGTTTAGAGACATGAAGTACTCAAGGCCACTCTATGTGGAGTACATTGTTGTATTGATGTAAACATCCATGTTTGTTTAACCCCAGAACATGTGTCCTTCATACACATTCAAGTAACTGCACATCCTCCATTCATAATCTGATTAGATTCTGGAGCACCATGCATAAGAAAAAGTTGATGCCTTAAGACATGGTCCTTGTAATTACTGAATTAATTATCTAATAATCATATTAAAGTAACTGGCCATGTTTAATATGCCACGGTGATTATGGATATGAGATTTTATGCCTCTCAGGGGGTAATGAGTTTGACCAAGCAAGATATGAATAAAACATGTTATGTAATGATGCTATTGTGCTTTTAACTGAAGCATATCTGTAAAATAGAGGCCTCTGAAGTTTCCATTATAAACCAATATTTACCATCTCCATGGAGTATAGAGTAGCTAAGTGGCTTACATGTCCCTCTCCAGCATTTTGACTATACACAAATACTCAAGTGTCTTCACAATGCCAGTGCTCTGAATGAGTGGGTAAGGACTGGACATGGACATGGACATAATAGTGGCATGCAAAAGTTTGGGCACCCCTGGTCAAAATTTCTGTTAATGTGAAAGGTTAAAGCAGAAGTGAGTGATCCGGTCGTTTTCGCTAATGCTGCGTTCCAGGCAGGCTTTTGAAATCATAAATTACAGCTTCAAGTCACAACTTACGACTTTGTAGCGTTCCAGGCAACCCACTCGTGTTTTTTCCGACCTGTTTTACCGGTGAAAGTCACTATAACGGCCACTCGTAACTTCCGACCCGTGAAATCGTACCAGTACGTCTTTTTGTACAGTCTCGAACTGGTACGACTTCACAGGTCGGAAAAAAACGAGTTTCCTTGAACACACCATAACAGTCCTCGTCCCTACGTCACCACATTCACGGCGTCCCTTGGCTGCACACACAGCCCTGCATGCCGTTCTCTCTCCTCATTGGATAAAAACTGTAGGATACGATAAATGTTTTCTCTTCGGCTCAGAGCAGAGCAGAGGGACTGACAGACCCGTGATTCAGACCAAACACTCTATGTAAGTGATTGCTGTCGGAAGATATAACTATTTAAGACTTATATTAACACAAATATTCCGCTTACTTCTGCTTTAAGCAAGTGGAAGATTAAATGATCTCCAAAAGGCATAAAATTAAACATGAAACACTCTTTTGCAATATTTGAAGCAATATCGGTGTATTATTTTTGTTTTCTACAGTTTTAGAGTGAAAAGGGGAAAACAAAGCAGGAGGCTGCAGAATCCCAGGAGACTTGAGCTCTCAGATAACTTGACCAAGGTATTAGACAATATATTAGACAATATATATATATATATATATATATATATATATTCTTTAAAATGTAAAGGAAATATGTCGTCTATAACTTTTTGAGATCATTTCATCTTCCATTTAATCTTGACCACGGGTGCCCAAACATGAATGCTGGAGCCTGGAACATATATTAAGTTTCTGCAGTCGTCCTCAACAAAATGGTGAAATATAACATATAACAGAACTTTCCACTGCAGTGGAACATGAGTCTATTGAGAGGCTCAGTTCCCCCTCCTGTGGTCCCAGTGGAGTACCCAGCGCTTTAGGGGTGATAGCTTTACCCCCAGAATAGTCCCTGCTCAGAGGGGAGATAAGGTGGGGTCGGTGGTTATCTCAAGGTCCAGAAACTTCCACAGTGGAGGTTAGAGTGATGAACTTAAATGATTCATGGACTGCATTTGTGTTGCATATTTGAATACATTCACAAAAGCAATCATGTTGTTCTATCTGTAGTCATTTTGTTTGTCTATAACTAATAGACTGATAATGGGGTCTAGCGTTTGATGGTCAACATTAAGTAGTCCCATTCCCATTAAGGAAGTTCCTGGTAAAATCTTGGAGGTGGGGACTTTACAGGAACGTCCTCTCTCTCGGCCCTCTACTGCTGTGTCTCCACTGCAGAGTAGGACTCGTCCCATCCCACTTTGAGTATACCCAATCAGCACCAAGTAAACCTCAAGCCCCACCAGGAGTTTTTCAGGGGTCGCTCAGAGTACCTACCATAAGGGAGAGCCTCTTTGAACCCCCATAAAAGTTCTGGGAGATGTCCTTAGGGGGCGGTTCTTGCCATGGAGTCACGCCCCAATGGCCCAAGCCCCATAAAGGTATCTCAAGTATCTCCAAGGTGACAATTGTGCTTTTAATACATCAGTGGACTAATCTTTCCTATGTACTATATGCTTTATGTTCTCTTCCTGGACCTTCGATCCTGCTGTTGGAAAGTTCCTCAACATCAGTTCTTGGTAAAAATTAATGTTCCAGGCACTTTTAGTGGAATAGGATAGTTAGACGGCTCATCTCTGTCACCCATCTGTCACTGTGCGTCTACTTCTTGTGGCAATCTATGTTGAAAATCTGCCCAGGGGTGCCTGCATTTTGATATTCATGCTGAGTAAAAAAAAACAAAAAAAAAAACTGTACCCTGAAAGATTGGATTGGGAATACATTTTAAAATTTAGTTTCATAACAGCAGGAACAAGCTTGTTGCTCAGTGTCAAACGTGACTGGATTGGGCTAGCGCAAAGACTTCATAAAAGTAGCACTTAGGAAAAGTGAGTAATCATTATACTGACAACATAGTTATCCTATTGACTTAAAATTAATCTACAACTGACAAATTGCTGTTCACCTTTACCCATAAATATCAGTGTTACTGTCACTTTGAGTGTGGACGACCACTTCTCTTTTTTTGCGGTCAGTTATTATGCTCTCATTACTGGATGGAGAAGACCTATACACTGATACTCACACCAAACACTAAGGCTGCATAATGATCTCAGTTGATATCTGGGGACAGGGCATGAATTTTTCATCAACCTCCTGGAAAAAAAAGAAAGAAAAAAAAGAGAGATTATCAAACATGAGCCCAAGTCAGAGGAAATGCCAATATAAGTAATTGGGTTTGGGTAGAAGGAGGATTTAACTTGTACTGATAAGTTTTCTACATTAATACTTATCAGATATAAAAGTGCCATTCCACTTGCTGCAAACTTCGGGGGGGAATGTCAAAAGAGGATTTTCTTGTTTAACACTCAAATATCTGGTCAGGTGCCAGTGATTGTACAAACCATTCAGGATTTCAATAGACGATGCAAAGGCTTTGTCATCATTCACGTAAGCAGAGATGGCACCTCAACAATGTTGGACAGGCTTCCCCATTGGAGAACACATCATCATTTTAGGTTGACTGGAGACTCTAAATTGCATGTAGATGTGAATGTCAGTGTGTGTTGTTTATCTTCATGCGTTGGCTCTGTGATAGACTTAGATCTCCAGGGTGTACCCCACCTTCACTCTATATCACCTGCCATTGGCTCCAGGCCCCCATGTGACCCTGCACAGATGAGCCATATGGATTTTACTGGTTTCTTGTCAGCATGATTGGATATTGGTTTGTGTTGTGATGGTACTAAGAGCTGGGAGAGCTGGGAACATAATTTCACGTGAATGCCACTCGCAGGACCGTTACAAGCATCTTGTGGTGTAAAAGTGCTTTCTTGCAGCACATTAAACCCTTAAGTATGTATTCATATCATACTTAACAATGTTCCTCTATGGCCAAGTGAGCTTACATGGAAAGCCCTTAGTGGGATAAAGACTCTTCAGATGCACAAACTAGCAATTCAAATAAGACTTAAGAATCTGAACTCATAAACCATTGTCACAATGAGGACAAATGGGATGTTAGCAGCTCATGTACAGCAGATGTAATAACATGAATCAACTGGTGCTGGGAATGCTGAGTGTTTGAATGCATGAGTAGTTGAATCTATTCAGCTGGTGAGCCTGGTGGCAACAGTAAGTAATGCTAACATGAGTGCATCATGTAAAAAAGCTGCTATAAAGGCTACCCCTCATTCCCCTTTGTCAGCAAGCTAATGCTGATAGGACAAAAGCAGTGCATCTGTTCCAGGTATTCATGTGATAATGACAATGTCAGTGATGGGAGGTGCTTTAAGGCTTTTATCTAATCAACAGCCTGGATAGTAAACAATTGAATGGCCTCATATGACCTGCCTTGGATATAAATCCTGTTATTGTGGTCTGCAGTGATCGGGATTCACAAGCAGCCTTTAAAGTAACAAATTGCACTGTACAACTTTATTGACAGTTGGTCTTTCCTTTAAATAAAACAGGATTTCTGAAACACACTGCTGATTCTTGGCTTTGTCCATTGACAGTCCCGATAAAGTTAATTCATGCAAGACAAATTTGCTGACAAAGAGACACAGCATTGCTTTGTACAATTCTACAGTGACTAGAGCTGCAAATTGCTAGCAAGGTCCAGACCAATAATATTCAAACATATTCACTACAGTTGGATGGACCTCTTCACAGCAGCTGGAATTGGACTTAAAAACTGTACACAGCCAAACAGAATGTCCGGCTGCCTGAAATCCACTTGATTGACTGACAGAAAATGAAAAAAATGTTAATGCTGTATGCCTTGCCATTTCACTGAAAGCCAAGTGATAAATGCCCTGGCAGAAACTCAACCAACCTGATTCATTTGACCAGATCAGGGTTAGAATTGAGTTTGATTCACAGTGCCTGACCGCCTGGATATTTTGGTGAAAGTTAGAAATGAACACAATTATCCAAATCAACTTACATGCAGTAGACCTTTGGGCCTGGCTGAACTGGTAGCAGAAAACCTGGTTTGCACTTGAACTGAAAGATTATATTTAGTATCACACTCCTCACACTGTCATTCGGTCTGCCTTAACTTGAACTTAAATACTAACTTCCAAGGTTATGTGAAGAGTTACCCAAGTTAGTCAACTTTTGGAAGTCACTGTTAAAATCAATTTGGACACTGCCTTACATAGAGACAACACAGAGTCAAACAACAATACTCTGTCGGTTCAAACTGTGGAGGACAACATAGTACGTCTTTAATCTCAAAAACATATTTAGTAGGCTACCAGAGCGTAATAACACAAGTCAACACATAGCTCTGCTGCTCTGCCGGTGCTCAGTTCTCCTACCTGGGAAGTCACTGCAGGTCTTGTAACGACAATTCATGACAACATCACACAACCCTGCATTAAAAAATCGCAAACTGTCACTTCAACACTAGAAACACTAGGGCCTCAATTTTACCCCCTGAGCATTTTCACGTGTAAAATATATAAAACCCACACATCTCCTTCTTCAGGCTTCAGACAGGACTTTTCCTAAAGTGAGTTTATGGCTAATTCTGAGGGGCCGAGGTGCCTTCGAAGCCATTGCCTGCAAAGACCGCAGAGGCTGGGTCATTAGCTGTCCTACCATTTCAGAAGCTAACCAGAGAGCTAGCTAGTTCTAATTTCTGGCCACCCTTAGGTACATGGATAGATATACAGACAAATAAGCATAAAGCAAATCTGAGCCACTGGTGAACAGATAGACCCCAAAATGTATTCTCTTCTTCTTCACGTGTTCATTATTTAATTGTTTTGCTGTTAAAGTCTGCAGTGTAGCTCTGTTTATGAATGTGAAAATGTATTTGACCTTTTTGGATCTTTAATAAAATGAAGCAACAGTAACATTAATAAATAGTGAGTGCTCTCTTTCTGTATTCCCAGGAGCAACTAAAATATGTTATTATCCAAAAAAAAATTCTTTTTTTTTTTTTACCTTGGTTAATGTTCTTCTGCAGTGATTAAATAATTAAAATGGGATAATTATTTTTGTTCATTTGTTGTAGTTCACAGCTTCAGCCCATGTATGCATTTTTAAGCATATTTGACCTTTTCGATCTCTAATGAAAGAGCCTGAAGGAATGGTCAAATTTATAAACCCATAAACTATTTTCATCTGCAGTTCCCAGCACCCAACAGAGCAGCAACTAACAAGACAATACAAATTGCACACAGTAATACTTGACACCTGTTAGATAAAAGGATAAAACGCAGTGAGTGGTTACAGAGTTGGTGAGCTTTCAGGACATCCTTCACTTTGACCTCACAGTGAAGTTAGATCTGGGGTTAGATTTATGTAACATAACTTAAATGTTTGGTTAAGGTGATGAGTGACAGATGCTGGTTTTGGTAACTTGTAAAGAAATATGCTGAACATGCTGTAACATGCTAGCCAGTATAAACAAGTCGATGTACCAGCTAATGCTAAACTGAAATATTGAGTTTGTAGGACATAAGTCAAGTCATATACATGTGTTTTTTAAATTAATTTGATCAATCACCTTATACTCAGTACAGATGATGATTGCCATTTCCTGCATAACTTTATAGGATGATCAGCAATTTTCTTCTTTTTTTGCTGCTAGCTTGATCAAGTAAAAATGTATTAACTTCTATAGCCGGAAATACTATTAGTAGTATTTGTTGTGACTGATATTGCCCTGCTGTATATTATCTATTTAATGTTGATATTTAATTATCTATTTACCCTTGTACATGTTTTTTTTTTTTTTTTACTTTTTAATTGTTTTGCTGCAGGAGACTGCCAAATGGAATTTCATTGCATATGCTCTTATGCAATGACAACAAAATATTCTGTGTTATACATACTCCTTTAATATGCCTTTAATTGACACAACAGTTGGAGAAAGACAGAGAGAGGTGGAATGACATGCAGCAAGGGGCCGCCGGGCGAATCAAACCGTGGTCGCTGCAGTGAAGACCACAGCTTCTGGTCAACCCAGTGAGCTACTGTACGACATCCCATACTAATAATTATTAAAGAGATGCATTTTTAATGTTTTTTGGAAATCCTGTCAGAATTGGCACACACACCATCTCCAGCTACCTCTCAATTTCCTCTCCCTCCACCCTTCGCTTCAACCAGCAGATCTGCTCCGACTTGGTGTCTTTCATTCACCACTTAACCTTGTCATCCTCCATTGAGTCATCTCCCACCAATCAACAACCCCCTCCTGACTCCCCAATCAGGAATCTACTGGGAGGGAGCGCCTCTCTCTCTCATCCTCCCAGCAGCTCACATCTGAATAATCACTCCTCTCATTACTTTGTGAAATGATCTGAAGCCCCCATTGTTGTATGTGCTCTGTAATGAACGTTCAATGAAGCTGGAAGATCCCAGGCCGGCTGCTGACTGATCTGCAGCCTGGATCTGCACATTTACATGTTCACGCCGCCTCTCATTTGTGCTCTGTATCGGGCCACCTCCACCTCCTCCGCTCATCCCTTTTCTTTTCTTTTATTCTTCATACACCCTTCCTGATGATGAGCTCTTGGGTCATCACTACCTTTCACTGTCTTCACACAGTCACATAGATTGTCGATGTGTGAACTTCCAATAAAGATCAACACAGAGCTACTCAGTTAATCATAACCCTATCATCATCAACAACTGACTCCACACTGCGGAGGAGAAATACTACACTTTGGATGTACTAGTTGTGCACACCAAAGTTAATCCCAGTTAATTAACGATCTGCTTCACAGCCTCAGAACTAATGATCAGTTACTATTATAAGAAGCAAAATCTTCTCTTTCTCCAAGATTCGGCGGCACATGTAATACTATCTTAGTGGCTTGGAGCCTCTCCTTCCCTTACTTCTTTAACTCAGTTATTCAGAGTGTTAAGCCATAGCCCGCTGCTATACAGTACATCCTGGTTCAGCAGTGTGTCTGTGAATCTTCACACAAAATGATATCATATACTTTGAATCTGTCAAGGATTAATGGCTGACCTTTGGAACATTCCTTTCAAGCTGCTCCAGTTTGCTAACAGCATCTCATCTGACTTCTCGTCTGTCTTGGAAATAGTGAACCAGGGTTTTCCACCGGTGCATGTAATGTCCAGCTGGGGACCAAGCTGACCAAAAGGGCTGTTCAGAATAAAATCAACACCAAAGTGGTTTGCAATAACACTCCCCTACAGAAAAACCACATACTTAACATGTGATTCACATGTGAAAAATTTTGCACATGGGAATCATGTGGTTTGGCCCAATGTTATGTGAATTCACATGTGTTACCATGTAGAGCACATGTAAAATGGGTTCATATGGGAATTCACATGTGATTCACATAAAATTGGGCCAAAACCACATGTTTCCCATGTGCAAATAACATGATTCCCATGTGAAAATATTTCACTTGTGAAAAATCAAATGTGAATGACATGTGAAGTTCATGTGGTTTTTCTGTAAGGGGTGGCACGTCCGTCCAGTCGTTTTACGTACAGTACTGTACTGTTGGCTGAGCTTATCAGTTTGTTGAAAACACTATCTCCAGCTAATTCAATGTTTCCAGCTGACACAAAGCCACAGGTAGTGTAGTGATATTTACTCCTGGTAATATCAGATTCATGGCGAAAACATGTAAATGTTAATAGACAAAGCATTACAATACTACAAACTAACATAACCCTACTCGGGTAACACTGGGCTCCTGGGATGAGTCTAAAGTCTGATGGCACAGTGGAGATAGGCTAAACATGTAGAGTTTTTAAAACTTTTCACTGCAGGGGTGGAATGGTTCACATTACACTTAAGTTCACATCACAGTTCTGGGGTATTTTTAACAAATACAACAGTATAACATAAATAGCCCAATAATCCACTATCAGATACAATCAGTTATTCAATCACGAACAAACTGAAAGAATGAGGCAGTTTGACATAAGACTCATCACTGTGACAGTCTTATGGCTTGGTGAGAGGTTGGTACACCCAGAAAGGAGTCGTGGCTGAATTCACTTTGTTCATAATTTATTTGGCAATCAATATTTGTTTGAATTCAGCTAAGGACATGAATAGTTATTGATCTCTGGTACATACAGTACATATCATGAAGCAGAAAAATGTCATAAAACAGGAAGTGGCTCTTTAAGCTCTGGTCCCTGATTTTTCATAACTGAAACACATGTCTCCTTGAGCTGTTTGCATATAGTCTCAGTTTTATTCATCACTTCCTTACTGCTGTCATCATCACAGGTAGCACTAAAGCACTAAAACAGCACACTCTAATTCTAGGCCTCCTTTGTCTTCTCCACTTGCTATTTCCACAACTGACCTGGCTGCTGTGCTTCTGTGCCAAATGAAAAAAAGAAGACTTTTCTAGGTTACTGGCACAAGGCCTTTTTTTCCATACATGAGAAATGTACATAGGCCCCAAACCAAAACAAGCTAACAAACTGAACCAATTTGGTTTTTTTGCTGTGAACTGTTCCATCGCTGGTAAGTAACAGGTGTTAGTCAGACATGTTGACAGATTTTACACCATTTCATCCAACCCCTTTACATTTGCTTCTCTGGGCAGCACTGGACAAAGACAGGTCATTTATAAATGGAATAAAAATAATCTATATGTGTCACAAGCTTTCAATTTAATATCTATAATTTACTCTAAATACCCCGTCAGTTTCAAAAGGACTGCAATAAGAATCCTGATGCTGGTCGTTATTCTGCCCTGATCTGACCAGCAGGAGGAAAACTAAACCAGTGAGGAGGACAGAGAGCATGACAGCAGGAGACATGGATGTAGCACTGCAGCTGTATCTGTCCCTGGAGAGCCAGATGTTTTGGGCCCTCTTAGTTCTAAGTACCAGCCTAATTGAGATTTTTTTTGCAGAGACACAGTTGCTTCTTCAAACCCAAACATAATTGCATTTGTGTCTAATCCCTCATTAAAACGCAGAAAAAAACATTAGTTTGGATGTAACTAAACTATATTATGAAATGCTTCTCCAAACACAAAAAAGCTATTGTTCAGTCTTATTAAATGTATTGCCATGCGTGCAAAATGCAGACAATTTATTTTGGCTTTCTTTAGCGCTGCTCACAAAATATATTATACTGTAAAAAAAAAAAAAAAAAAAAAAGAAAGAAAAAAAACTGATTTTGCGTTACATTATCTGAGGAGACAGATTAAAGTTGGTGCAACCACTGATACAATCACTTTCATTACACTCAGAATAATCTGAGCGTGCCCAAAAAACCAGAAGCTAATGAGGTAATGAGGGACCACTGGTACCTGCCCAGTAGGATCGCTTCAGAAGAAGAGTTTCAGTGATCAGCGATGCGTGCAGCACTGTTCTGTGCTGCTCAGTGGTGAGTTCATCAGGAGCGACTCAGGCAGAAAGTATCGACTATGTCAATTCACAGAACTAATTATTACCTCATGAGTTATTAATACAGTAATTAAATCCATATCCTCTTTTTGAATATTAAAACTTTATACTCAAGTCAAGTTTGGGCGTTTTAAGGACCCCTCTTCTAGATGAGCTCAGCCATCTCCAGTGGTTTAAATAATGAAAAAATATATAAAATATGAAGAGGTGAGTTACTTTTTTACAGCACAGTTGTTGTGAAGGAGGAAATGAGCTATAAAGATGGAAACAGTTTTGTTGCGCCAGGCTGTAAACATGTTTATTTCTGCTGTAAAGTTTGACATTTTAACACAGGAGTGCATGGGGACTGACTAAGCTCAAAGAGTCATTCAAGGAACTGCAGCTTTTGGTTCTTCCCATGTCAGGACTTGTTAGTCCAGTGGTTGTAGCTTGTTGGAACTGGTTGGTAACATGAAAACACCAAATATTTTTTTCTAAGTATGCATCTTCGAAAAGTACATGGTTAGGTTGGGAATCGGCGAAAAGCAACGACTATTGACACTCACAATCGCACTCTGGAGTCATAAATACATGTGTCTGGACTGTGGGAGTCAGGCTGGAGGAAATCTCTGCAGGGGCTTAAACACATTATTTGTAATTTTCCAATTATCATATAAAACAATATTCTCTGTTTTACCAGTAACCATAGATACAATAAACAAAGACAGAACAAACCCAAAATCAACATGACAAACTAGTCACAGAGAACGGACAGACAAAGACAAGAAAAAAAACAACAAAACAGCAACAACAAAAACAACAACAGCAAATGCACCTAATACTTTGTTTTACAGAATTGGGTAACACTTTATTTGACGCTTATCTCTATAATGCATTATAACCATACTTATAATGAGTTATAATGCAGTTATAGCACTGTATAACTATAGTTATAAACACTCATAAATGATCATAATGCTTTATAACAATAATCATAACACACTATTAGGCATTTTATCATGATTTATAAGGTCAGATATTATGATACATTATAATTGTTAGTAACTTGCTGACAATGCTCACATTGATAATGCATTATAAATATAGTTATAATGTGTTATAATTGGCTTGTGAACGTGTATAACTATCATTATAAACACTCATTAAATATAAGACTAAGCGTCAAATAAAATGTTACCCAGAATGGTTCAAGGGCATGTAATCATTCAGGGCTCCAGTTCCAGACCAGGTAAATTGTTCACACAAGTTATTAGAGGGTCCCAGGTTTTGTGGAATCTGTTGATGGAACCGTTGAGGGTACACCTGATCTTTTCCAGCTTAAGGCTCTGCATAACGTCCCTAATCCAGTGGTGATGTGATGGAGGAGTAGCAGCCTTCCATTTGAATAAAACCAAGCGTCTAGCTAATAAGGAGGAAAAGGCAATGACCCACTCTAAATGAACAGGGGGAACCGATCCTATTGGATCAGAAAACCAACCAAAAACAGCAACCAAGGGAGATTTTATGCCTTTATTTTGACAGGACAGCTGGAGAGACAGGAAAAGGAGAGCGAGAGAGAGGGGGAATGACACACAGCAAAGGGCCGCCAGGTGGAATCACACCCAGGTATGGGGCCCCTGCTCCACCGAGTGTGCTATACAACTCGGAAGGACAAACTCTGAGGAAGCAGGCCCCAACCCCTGTGATATTGAGCAGAACCACTGATCATCAGTAATACTGATGTTTAGCCCATTTGTAGGCTTAGTCAGTCAGGATGATTATTGCTCTTATCATCCGTTTCAAAATGATGTGGTCGCTCTCCGTGGTGCTGAACTCTGACTAGCAAATGATTTGAATTGTGTGTCAAAAACGTAGTCATGTTTGTCAGCCCCCGCCGTTGCAGGCATGTGAATGTTGTAAGGCGATGCAATGTCAAGCTTTATTGGTATCAACAAGCCTGATCATATGCTCCGCAACTCAGCCCGGTTTTATTTAGTTCCACCGGTGAGGCAACAACTCAATTGGATAAAGATTTAAGTAAGGTGTGTCTAGTAGTATGCTAAAAATAAAAGTTGCTGCCAGGAGCTGAATATAATTTAATTATAAGTGCACAGAAGGTCTGATCCATTTCATTCAGGTTCATCTGATGTGGTGGAGGATGAGGTTTGCACCTTGGTAATGGGTTATGACTGTGCCCTAACAGCAGACCTTCTCCTGCTGACACTTGACCGAGTGTTCTCTTATCAAATCCAAACTCTTCCAACTTTTAAACAAAAGACTATTAAAAAGTGCATGAGCCGTTCCTCACTGAGAGCTGACACACGGTATTGGACATGATTAACAGCCTATCAGTCTCTTATTCATCACATCACACATCCTGACATACTGCGATGCAGCACAATCACCTTTATGACACTTTTAATCAAGATTAATTAACAGTGAGCTAATTTTAATTCACTGCAACACACCCAGAGGATTTACGGCGTTAATGAACCCCGAGTCAAACGACTCCTGTGGCGGACTCTGTTTCACACCTGGTGGATTTACATGCTGTAATTGATTGTATCTATATATTGTTTTACATCTGTTAACCTTGCACCTGTTGCAGGTTACTATGGGAGACGACTTGTAGCTTCTTCAAAGGATGCTGCATGTGAAGACAGCTGAACTGAGGTGCTGTTGACAATCTTCAGCTCTTCTGGTTCAAGAAAAGTCACCTTGTTTTGCCGTTGAATTCCTTTTTCTCTTTTATTTTGAAATGTTACCAGATATTGTGTGTCTTGTGGACGTTTCACCTCCTGTCTGTGTTTATGGCATGTCCTATTCACTGTGGTGGTTGGAAACCAGACCTGAGAACGACGCCACGTGTTGACTGCATTCCATGTGTGATTTGTCCTGCTGTTATTGTTGGCTGACCAAGATGCCAAAGGAAAATTTCCACTGTGTTTTTAAACCATTGGACAATAAAGTCTTCTTATCTTATCTTATTTACACATTAGTAACAAGTTGATAAAAAAACACACCCTTAAATTAGGTGGTGTTGTTTTTAGCATTTTTAGCTAATATCGACAACAACACTCTGTGATAGTTTGGCCTTGAAAGCAACATGACACTGTCTGCTCAGGTTAACTATTTTGACACAAAACACAGGTTGCCATAAAAACAAGACTAAGTGGCTAACAATGTAACGTGCAGCTTTTATGCCGCATTCAAGACAACTTGGTCCAACTCTGTTTCTTTGGACCTGCTACTTGAAAAAGTGCAATCAAACCATGTCGGAGCTCCCACTCAGGAAAGTCTGAGAAAAAAATCTACCCCAACTTCTCCAAGGACCTCACCATCAATGGTAAAATCTTCATTAAAATGCATTTTAAATGCCCAAATACGTTAAAACGTTATGAGATATACAATATTTATTTATGCCTGCAGGTTACCTGCTGATGTTGTGGAACACAGTAAATTCATGTTGTTATTTATCTTTGATTTTAAATGATCAATTTCATCATTTTAAAATGTGTCTTTTTTAAATCATTTTTGCGTCCTTTGTCATGTTTAACTGCCTTAGATACATGAAGCACTATGAATGCAAAGTTTGTCCCAGTCTGCCATGTTTTTGATATTCTGGCGTAATGCATCTTTGAAGTCAGAAATAGGAGTTGCAACATTACTCCCTGTCGATGCACGGAGCAGCCATCTTGGATTGCTAGCGCTGGGTTGCTGATGATCCGACAAGTGTCTGAGTTGGAATTCTGGCTTCAGGGGGCGTTTCTGATGATGTAGCCGACTGGGAACTCGGAAAATCTGACTAATGGAATGTGCCATGTGTTTTATCTTTGTGTATTTGAGTCTGCCGTCTTGCCTTCAGTCTCTGGAGGTTCATCAGTCAGTCTCTGCCGATGTCTCTTCAGTGCATTTGTGTTTGTTCCCAAGTTGTTGGCTTTTGGATTTGACCTAGATTCCTTTTACCCTTTGTTTTTTTTCTCTCTTTATCTAAGCTGAAGTACACATTTTGTGCATTGGTCTAGTGTCTTCATTTGAGTCTATATATCCTAAACCCATGACAAGCTGCACAGAGTGGAACCTCAGGAATACATAGTAGCAGTTTATTACACTTCGGAGCCGAGCGATACCCAAAACAACTTCACTAATGAGCTCCGACCCTCCCTGGCAAACACAACACAATATAAACAAATGACAGATCTGTAACCTAAACTCCCGAACCATAAGCAAGAGGGAACTGTGTAAAACAGCAGACAAAAGGACTCACTCATTTATACAGAGTAGTATACAAGCATAATAGGGTTTTAAAGCCTACTATCTAATCGTGTCAATAAAAATGACTTTTAAAGGGTTGATCATTGCATTAACTCATCACAGTGCAAGAGCTAGATGGTGACTCTTTGTTGGGAGTGGAGGGAGCTGATGGAGAGACAGGTCCAGTCCCACTCTCCACCCTCACACTCGTGGACTGTGAGTGCTGTCCCACTGTAAAACCATTAAATGCATGTCGGCTCCCCCGCAGACATTTTGAGCCCTTTATACACATTTTCCACTTCTTGCCTGAGGGAATTAAGCAAGAAATGATGTTAAACACTGGGTTACTGTGGTTACCAGGTAATTCGATATGTTACAAAGTGATGTTTCATTCTACTTTACACCATTTTTTTTTTTTTTTTAGCTCTTGCAGCCTTTCACGAATTATTAAGTGACGCTAATTAGGTCTGTCAGAGTTCAGGGCTCTGGGCCTGAGAAACACAGGGATCCAACAGTGGCTAAGTCACTGCCCTCTCACACAGCTTTGATACCTGTGGGCTACTGCACAACAAACACTGTCATATATATATTTGTCTCCTCTGTTGTGAGTGTGTGTGATGTGTTTGAAATGACAGTTAAATAATTTGCCTCTGAACTAAAAGCCAAACCACTGTTAGCAAGTCTGACCTACTGATGATGGAGAATTTTACAGCCAAGCAACCACATACTGTGTGTATTAGCCTATAGCCTATTTGGCATGTTGGATTTAGCTAGACCACAATCACACATTGCATAAAAACTCACAGGCATGGCAATAACTGTTAACTATGAATAATCTGAATGAGTAGGCTAATCAGTTACAGTGTCTATAGTAGATTTCAGTTTTATCAATATGTCCTACTTCTGTCTGAAATCTGTGCATGGCACTCCACAACCAATCACAGGGCCCCAACTGATTCATCATCACTGCACTCTCACTAAGGAGAAACAAGAGACTTCACTTCTTCTTCTTCTTAAAGGTTATAGCTACAACTTTTTCATCAAAACAATTAATTTTTCAAAAATAATACATACACAGAACGTCTAGAGCTGATTTGTTTTAATAGTAGCCTATATAAATAATTGTTTTATACATTTTGACAGGTCCAAAATATATAAATATTTACATCTGGTTAAGTTGGCAACGTTGTCATGAAATGATCTCTGCGCCAACAGCATTAGTACGTAGATGTCACATGAGGCGGAGCTCAGGGGCCAGATTGTGATAGCTTTGTGGAGAAAATGGCATCATGCTAATGCTAATGCTAACTAACGGTCAGCCGGTACTGTAACGTTTCCAGTGCAGGCGTGATGCTGCGGGTTTGTCCGGTTCAATGCGGTTAGCGTTAGCTTAGCTTCAACTACTCTGCTCCCTACCTGGCAACCAGTGCAATTGAAGGTTGGAGCGAGAGTGTGTGAGTGTGAGTGTGAGTGCGACGGCCGGGAGGAATTAAAGTTGTAGCTAACACCTTTAAGTACAAATGTCACAGGGTCAAGATAAATTAATATCCTACAAAAAATAAATAAGTATTTTTCCTCATCTACTGACTTCACTGACTGTTTTTTTGTCTTTGACCAGACTTGAAACAGTTCTCATTCCTCCTCTATCTCCTGTAGTGTTTCAGCTCCAGCCGTGAGAACCCAATTCCAGCATGATCTAGGCTGTTCGTATCCCCTTCCCTCAGAGACTCTTAGGTCAGAGTGTATCATCCGTTCGTTATTTGTTGGAATATGCTCATCTCATGAGGATGCTCCCTGGTGAATCTAAGCCACATTTCATGATCCAGTGGGGGGGCTCAATAAAGCCTCTATAGAAAACAGAGGCCAACAGGTACATCTCTCTGAGGTATAGACACAAAATGCATGAGGAGAGTCATGATATTATGGTGAAATAAAACCACAGCTGCAGTGGTGAGTAGGAGGAAGGGGTAAAGTAGAAACAGTGTTATGAGTGAGGGCCGTTGTATTGTACTGCCACGCTGTCAACACTTCAGTCCAGACTGAAACTGACAGCTGCGAGATGGATCGTCTATAAACTTGCTGCAGACATTTATAGTCCTCACAAGATGAACTGTAGTGACTTTAGTCCTCCTCTAAATTCTCGTCCAGCTCCACTTTCCTCATTTGCGCACACAGATCATGATAGGATACAGCTCCTATAGGCCACTGATAACACAGAGTCTTTGTCAAGGTACGGTGATATGGTTTTGCAGTGCGGTAGAGTCTTTTCTACTAAAAGCGGAACTTTTTGCAACACTTGCAGGTAAAGTCTCCAAGTAGTGATGATGACAGAGATGGACTAATGGCTGCAAGATCAGACTTTAATTTGCAATAATGTTTTCTAATTAGTTTCAAGCATTTCAGGATTTGGGAGATACAAGTCATGGTCTCATGTGTAGAAGACCTATAGGCTCACAATACTTGTGACTGATCTGCAGCCAAGTTCAGTAAGGTTAGGATCTCTGTTATAAATGACACAAACCCACTACTGATACTAACACAGATTAGTGCACATAAATATAGATCTGGCATATCTAAATATGACATACTAAAATGAATAATTACATAATGATTTGTCACACACTCAAATAATACTCAAATAATCTAAATAATACTGAACTAGACTTTAGTATTAAATACAAAAGCATATCAATATGAAAATGACAGAAATATATACCTACAGCTGTCAAATAGTTGATTAATTCTTTTTTTTTATTTGAATGTCTTATTAACAGACACAACCATTTAATAAAACTTGTATTTGAAAGCTGTTACAGTTGTTTTATCTTGACATAAATCATGAGTGAACATGCAAACATAGACATTTATTTTGACAAACAGCTTAATGTAATTATTCCATTAACAAACCAATAGTATGCTGAAAGGGATAATTCAACGTTTTGGCAAATTGGCTCATTGCCATAATCCCTATAGTTTTAGAAGTAGGTTCATTACCTTTAATTGTTGGTGCAAGCTATTTTTAGAACAGCGGAGCAGAGCCGGGAGCTGCTCAGAGCTACGCTACGGAGGCTAATGGAATTTTTTTGTTTCCCTCATCCAACTCATCAAATACACAATCCAACAACTCTAAAACGCTCTTGTGGACAAGTTGTGAACTGCACATTCACCACGCTATGAGATAATATTGGAACTGCAAATGCAGAGACTGCTTGCCGAAAAACTGCCCCCGATAGGAACGCGCACCATGACTTTGTATGACTATACCTCAAAAACAGCTCATTATCTCGGGGTGGTGAATGTGCAGGTCACAACCTGTCCACAAGAACGTTTTGGAGTTGTTGGATTGTGTATTTGATGAGTTTGAAGAGGGAAACCAAAAAATTCCATTAGCTTCCGTAGTGTAGCTCGATCTGAGCAGCTCACGGCTCTGCTCTGCCGTTCTAAAAATAGCTTGCACCGACAATAAAAGGTAATGAACCTACTCCTATGTCTATAGATTATGGCAATGAGCCAATTTGCCAAAACATTGAATTATCCCTTTAAGTGTAAAGATTCCCTGAGCTGATCCTAAGGACTACATTACCATGAACCAGTCCCACTTAAAGACTTTGCATGAGACACAGTGGGTTTTATATTGTCTCCGGGCCCACCTTTGAAGCGGCTCATTAGTCTGGCTTCACCATCACTGTCATCATCAGCACAGCCTGCTCCTCCGCATCTTGCTGATGTTACAGGAGCTGCAAACTGGGGACTGCGAAACAGGTGGATCCACCCTGCGCCTCCCTCTCTCTGCTCCCCTCAGGCTGGTTCCTGCAGCAGATGCAGCACTCTGAAGCAGCCTTTTCCTTTTCCCTCTCATTAACACTTCCCACACCGAGCCTGCAGCAGAACCTGCTTCTGTGCAGCCGGACGCTGCTGACCTTCTCCATCTTTGTGTTTCCCGTTTCTCTCGGTCGCTCAAATCTTTCACGCTCTGCACTGTCCGCACTGCTGACAGTTAATTGCTATATTCATACGCCGGGGGTGGCGGTGTGGGGGTGGGTGGTGACTGCGGCTTTGCCTCTGAGTTCGGGGGTGGAATGTCTCAGGATACATCTCAGATTTATGAGGAGTCTAGAGCAAAGAATCACTGGATTTTCGGTGGATAAAGACACATGTCTTCTGTTGTGTCCTCTGATGAGGATGAATACAACAGCTGTGTACATGTGAGTCAAGTATGGGAGAGCAGGGGGGAGACGTCACTTTCACCAATAAGGGATGACATTAGAGTTATGTGATCGATATCATGTGTTCCCGCTCCCCTCCTGTCCTTGCATGTGTATTTGCATGGCTGTGTAAAGAAGTGTGTAGGTTGTACAGCCAAAAACATGTTTTTAGTTAAGAAACTAATCTTTTGGAATAAATCTATATTTTGATTAGTACCGATATTGTTAAAGTCTGAATTAGGTAACTGGTATACAATGAAAGAGCAGGATCTTAGGTAAAATATAGTCATTTCAAACCACTATGCTGGTACAGGTAGTCACACAATGGCTGACAGGGGTGGTGATGGTTGTAACATCTTCTACCTTCGTTGTTTTATTAAGTGTCATTCATCTTTCCTGGAATTACATGGATTATGATCTGCTTCTGACCTCCTGCTGAAGGTTTCCATTGATAAAAGTATCAAGGATATTGGTAAGGATATTGGTATTATCAGAATATGTCTCCTAATGTTAGGATCCTCAACACTGACACTGTTCTTCATTTAGCCATTGATGAGTTATTTTTCATACTGAACCCTAAGGAAGATGCTCTAGTGTTGAAACATGCCCAATAAACTTACATACATGTGTGTGTGGTCTCAGTGCTTAGTTCTTAAATATCACTTTTACATTTTACCCCAGGTTGTGATACAGCGGCACTCCGTGCATTTGACCTCAAATAATGAGGTCAATCAATCTGTGATATAGTTTGAGAAGTTTAAAGGGGACATATTGTTGAAATATTACTTTTGAAGGCTCTTTAACTTGGTTGTTTGGCTTGCCATCTGGCCCCCAAAAAGTGAAAATTTACAAAAAAATTAGCATCATACCAACCCTACCTGCGAGTACCGGTACCGCTAGAGGGGCGGGGCGGGGTGGCTCATTTACATTTAAAGAGACAGGCACTGAAACCAGCGGAGCGGATGAAAAGAGCTGTGATGTTTGATCCTTGGGGTATTTTGACCGAAGCATGTCACAGACATGCCTACACCTGGGAACTATTTTAATTTGTGGAAAAGCGGGGCATAATATGTCTCCTTTAAGGCATTGCTGGACAAATGAGGTGACTTTGTGTCCAATCATTCCCGGTCTCCTCTACACAAAGAATAGATTCAGTGAGAAGCTAAGATTATGTCTGTGAGTATAATGTTGGCTAACTAATATAAATAGATGCACCATTTGTATTGGACATGTTTACAGTCATCTGGAAATAAATAACAATACAACACAGCTACAGAGTGCACTTTAACCTCCCCCGCAGGCCAGAGGAGAAATGACTGTGACGGTATAGGAGTCATCTGTCATGGCTGTAAATTGCATGTCAGATTTGGATTGACTGAACATGATTGGCGAAGTCATAACTTCATGTCGCCCCGTCAAATCTCAAGTGTGCACACGACCCATCATGGCATTATTAGCCGAAGGTCACAGCTAGTTAGGAGCCGGCGCGGGCTACACACACACACACACCTCACTCCATTACGCTGCACAAGGACGTCGCCATTACACATCATAGCCCATCGCATCCAAACCGTAATCACGGCGCATCAGCTCAGGGACGGTCGGAGTTCTGCTCGAGAAAAATGGAAAAATGATGAAGCGTCCCCCCCCCCCCCATCTTCCATTAGCTGACACAGTCGCTGTTGCAGCCGGTTGCCAGGTTTGTGCTTATTACCCCACAGGCTTTGAGGCAGAGCTTAGCCAATGTTTCTCCATTTTCCTTCTGTCTGCATTTGAAGATTTCACTCACTGAGAGAGAGACAGAGAGAGAGCGGGAGCTGCAGCGATGGGTTTATCTTCCCGAGGTGTTAGTGGGAATTTTTCAATTTTTTTTATTTTATCACCACTAGCACTAAGTTCAGCAGGAATAGAAGAGTCAGCAGGGCTGTGGCTGTGAGCACCACGGCCTCAACATCACTTCTTCATGACCTCTTAGTTTGCCTTGTGTTAAAGTTAAGACTTAACCTTAACTGCATGCTCTCAATCCTTCTCAAAAATGTCTTTCTGTCTTTCTGCTATTGCAAGGAATTCTTTCTATACACAGATCAGTCATAACATTAAATCAGGTGACTGTTTTTTTTAATTATTATTGTTGTTGAGGCTGCTTGGTGTTTATCTGTGCTCTGACTTTATTCCCAATCATTAGTAATTCAATTTAAAACGTAATTTGCAATTCTAATTGTTTACCACAGCTTTGAAACCTGTCAATAGTGTTAACGTTCTTGCTGATTGGTGTTTAGACACATATAATTCTCTCTTTAGACATTGTTTTATTGTTTTTCAGTCAGTAGAGGACTGTGCCATTTTGCCCCAGTGTAAAGAAAACTGTCTTGTGGTTTTGGCTTTGTGCTGTTCAAGCCCTGTTTTTACTTGATTTAAATTTTGAATCTCACAGAAAAGGTTCTCTACCCTACATAATGTTAACAAATAGGCTACCTACTGAGTATCTGCCACTTAATCAGAATCAGATTTTCACACACAAGCAATTCAGCTTCCATACACATACAAAAAAAGAAAATGGATTTTAAAGTATACTCTAAATATTAAAGCAGATATCAGTGGAATGTTTTTGTTAATATAAGTCCTAAATAGTCCTATTTTCCGTCAGCAATCACTTACATGAAGTATTTCAGCCTAAACACGAGTCTCTCCGTCACTCTGCTCTGCTGTAACCCGAGGAGAAAATTTTCCTTGTGGGATACAAGTGTTATCCAATGAGGAGAGAGAACGGCATGAAGGGCTGTGTGTGCAGCCAAGGGATGCGCGTGAATGTGGTGACGTAGCACGAGGACCAATTGATGCCTGACAAGGGCGGGGGCTGCTAACTCATGGTGCGTTCAAAGAAACTCGTACTTTGTGTTTTTCCTTCCTGTGAAGTCATACCAGTTCGATCTGGTACGAGTTCACAGGTCGGAAGTTACGAGTGGCCGTTATAGGGAACTTTCACAGACAACAGGATGGTAAAAACACGAGCTACGGGTTACCTGGAACGCTACCAAGTCGTAGTTGTGACTTGAAGCTGTAACTTACGGTTTCAAAAGCCTGCCTTGAACGCAGCATTAGCCGAAACGGCCGTGAAGCTGATATCTGCTTTAACAATGTGCAACACCAAAGGGAGATGTGGAATAGTAACAGTAAGTAAAACATCCATGGGCGTCCATGTAGCAGTTTAGTAAAAAAAAAAAAGGTCTTAATTGCAGTGAGCTATTTAACACAAACAACTTTTGAATTGAGAAATGAACACCAGAATGGAGTAATTAAACATCTTTATGGTTAACATACATGCAAACAGGCAGACAAGGGAAAGAAAACATCAGAGGAGAAGCCTGGCAGAGGAAGAGGTCAGTAAAATAGAGGAGAAACACCCTAAAATTTAAATAACTTTAAAAAATCACCAATTCAGCAAAGCAGAGGCGCTCAACCGTGCTCTTACTTTAGAATTCTGTAAGGTGTGGTTCGACTTCCAGCTGCGTTTAGCCCAGAGAGGTGGAGAGGAAAAACTGTTCAGCTTTTTGGTGGAGCGGGGTAGAGACAGGGTTTAATGTACCATGCTGTCCTGTAACCCTGAATCCAAGAAGCATAAAGATCCAAATGATCCATGCAAGAAAAATCTGTGGAATGGACCAGTTATCATGTTAAAGTTGTGGCCATGAAAGACGAGCGTGCAGCAACATTCTGTCATTTACTACTCCAATGCCTCAAGCTGAGATCTTCTTCTGTTAGTCTCCAACAAAGGCTGAACACTTTGAACTTGCCTCATTGTCAGAGTCCAACTCCACACTAGATGTGTTAATGGCTCATGCTTTGCCCATCTGCCTGGATCAATTCAAGATTTGTGTAAATAGGAGCCTAAACCTTCCTGTCTCAACACTAATGTCAGTGGATAATGTTTACACAACTTTTGCAGCTTTAACGGCTCAAAGAATGAAATGCAGAAAGACACGGAGCAGACTGCAGCTGATGTGAATAGGCAGAGTCTTTACCGAAGCTTAAGCAGGTCATAGAAAGGTGAGCAGACAGGAGCAGACAGGGAGCAGGGCGAAAGTCAGAAACCATGGAATCAAACACTGGGGAGGGGAACAATGCACACAAGACAACAAAGCCAATCTGGCAAAGGGAAAACAGGAGTATAGGTAAAAGGGTTAGTAAGGCAGGAACTGAAGGAACAAGGCAGTATTTCAAAATAAAACAGACAGTAACAAATGTCCTTTATGTTTTATGGTGCTGATGGGTTTTTATGTTACTGCCACCTGATTATTGTGTATTTTTTCTTTTCTTAGAATGGAAAAAAAAGAAAAAAAAAGAGAGAAAGAAAGAAAGACAAAAAAAAAGTCCCCATTAGGGGGGGTGGTGGTGGGTTTAAAAAAGAAAAGAAAAAAAAAACAAAAAAAAACAAAAAAACAAATGTAACTGGAAATACCAACAGGTATCGTATGTTATGTATATTACTTATATTCATTATGACATGAATAGCGTATAATTATTTTATTGTCAATGTTAATGGGATAATTATTGGTACTGCTGTACAGGCTAAAGACAATGAAACAAATTACATCTGAAATATATCCCTATATCCAATCCAATCCAACTTTATTTGTTGAGCACTTTAAAGCATCCAGAGTGCTGCACAGAATAATAAATAAAAGACATCAGAAATAAAAGACATAACAGCTCACATAAGGCATGAAATGACATATAAAATACAAATTAAGTCAAAATAAACTAAAATGTCAATCTGTGTCCCTCCACTTAAAACACAGTGAAGCTTCTTTTAGCCTCTGTGCTGCAGAGATGTTATACTTGTCCTGTCCTACATGTTAACCCTTGCCTTCAGTTAACAGCTGTTATGTTTTGTTTTGTTTACCATAATTCTGTGAAGCTCTTTGTGTCATCTTTGTGTCTGAAAGGTACTTTATGAATAAATATGTCTTGCTTGGCACTATTTGCTTTTCCCGGCTAATCAAGATCAATCCTGCTGTTCAGTTTTAAAGATTAGTGCTGTTATTGCTGTACTGTAGCTATACTTTTATATATTTTATTTGCCCAAGGTAAAAAGCACTGCGTCACTGATAAGCTCTCCTCTCACTGTGGTAAAGGGAGAGAGGAGAGGCCAGTTCTGGATACACAAACAATTTCTTTGTTGGCGTTTCTTTTTCTTTTTTTTAACTATCTGAATCCAGTTCTGGAATTATATACACTTGGATCATCCCAGAAATTATATTGTATTTATTTATTTTTTGTTCATTTTGTGGTAAGCAAAATCAAACTTTTGTCATTTAATTTTGGTTAGGCAGTAATTGGCTTTTTCCTATCATTATGTGTGCAACCACGACTTGATTGTATGCTGCACACAACACTACTAACCACTAACGAATCTGTGAACACCGCAGCACAGTGAGAGGCATTTCTTAGCTCCCAGAGAAGTTGAGGGTATGCAGCCTGTTGCCTGCAGCTCTTCATCTAACTGTGGCTGCTGCTTTTTCCATTAGTGCCTGCAATATTTCAACTGATCCTCTGTGGGGGAAAAAAAGCCCTGAATGACCATTCTCTTGTTTTGTGGATGCATTTGTCATTAATAAGTGCTGAACTCACTGACCAACACAATGCATTTCCTGTGACAACTTCATAATGAAAATTAACTCATCTTTCCCTTGGTGAAATATTTTCAGTGTGAAGCTGCAGGATATGTTCAGTTTGTATTGACAACAACATAAAGGCATGTGTAGGATCATGGGGATTGTTGTCCTCTCCACCTTTGGAATTCATTATCCTCATATAACAAACAAACAAATTGATATGCGGATTAAAACCAGTGGAAATACAGAATGTGTAATGCCTTAAAGGCATAATACAACATTTTGGCAAATTGGCCCATTGCCATAATCCCTATAGTTTTAGAAGTAGGTTTGTTACCTTTAATTGTCGGTGCAAGCGATTTTAAGAACAGCAGAGCAGAGCCGTGAGCTGCTCAGAGCTACGCTAAGGAGGCTAATGGGATTTCTTGGTTTCCCTCATCACAATCATCAAATACACAATCCAACAACTCCAAAACGCTCTCGTGGACCACGCTATGAGATAATAACGAAACGTTACGAGACAGAGTTGTTTTCAAGGTAAATTCATTTCAATTCAAGTCTCATGACAATTTGGTGGCTCGCCGGTGTAAATGTTGCAACACTAGAGTGTGGGACAATTCATTAAACTGTCCACTAATTAAACTGTTATATAAATGAAATGGTTCCAGGATTTGCCACATCACTTTACATAACCCTGTACATTTCTGTCACATTGGTTTTTTATCTATCAGTACATTTACATGCACAGTTAAGTTAAGTTATGTTCATAGCTCGAGTTGGCCGTCTCGTGGAAATTCGGTCCTTGTCCCAGCTTACATGCAGCAGGGAAAATCGAATAAATGACAGCGTCCATCTCCTCAACAGGTGGCGATATGCGTTGTTTCAGTGGGTTAATAAGACCCCCTTTCTGGTTAACTTTTCTGTCACCAAGTAAATAACTGCAGTTCCTGACCGGATACACACGTCCAGGCTGGGTTCCGGCTGAGAATATATGAGAATATATACAGATGACTCAGGTTGGCTCCAACCTTGGGCATCCTTTATTCATTTTTATTTAACACATCTTCTCGCTGGTTGCACGGTGTGAAATGCACTGAATCGGTGCTGACGCATCAGCCCAGGCGCTTTTATTTTTTCAGCTTCTATGCTAAACTTTGTCCTGTGAAGCATGAACACATGCATTGTCCAGTTTCATTTAGATTAAAGCGTAAACATGCAGAAGAAAATCAGTTTCCAATCGCATTATCTGGGTGTTTAAATCAGATTTGGAGAAGTCCAATCTCAGATGGACTAACGCGTTTACATAAACTTAAAGGGACAACGAGGAGTTTTGGAAAAGCGAAGCGTTTTCACACTACATTTATGAGCCTCCGCGCGCACCGTACATTTCTTTGACCGGGCGCAAGACGGACTCATGTTTTCATTCATCAATAATTAAAGTCAGAGGTTCAAAGAGGTTCACATACCACCGTAGTTCCGACCATAAACGGCGATGCGGCTGCGTTATTCTCATGATTCGCAACGAAGGAAACGCTGGTCGGCTCGACCAGCACTTCCGCCACCACTAATAATAACAAAATAACGATAGAGACAAAACGATATATTTATCAAAAATGGGCCCATTAACAAGTGTGGGTAGCGGAGATTCATCCACATTAACGTGAGACTTTTTTATAACCGAATAGAAACTCCTCGTTGTCCCTTTAAGTTGTCCAGTTATAGTTAGATTTTTTTAACGTACTGTGTGTCTCTCCACTACACCTGACCTCATGCTCAGTGAAACCATCTCTCACCATATTCCACTGAGTGAAGGGATAAAAGATCACAAAAGGGTAAATAGGAGCAAGTGGGATCACAGCTGAGGAGAAAGAGACTGTCACCATAATAGCAGCCATGTTTCCTGCTAATTCCCACCTCTCTTTGTGACTTCTCTCTGTCCCTCACTCACGGCCCCTCACTTCCTCTGCCTCCCAATCCTCCCATCCACTCCCACGCTTTGCCATCAGCCCACAGGGGAAATTATGGGATGTCAGTAGAGTGGTAGGGAGCAAAGGGGGGGGGGGGGGGGGGGGGAGCCAAGAAAAGAAAATGAGACAGGCAGTGAAGTCATCTGTCTTCCATGACCGTAACTTCCAGTTTCTTGTTTGTTGCTAGAAGAGACAAAATGAGACACAGTGTATCAGTCTGAGGACAGATGAAGAGTCAGACATTACTTCCATTCCTCCCTTGTGAGTAACCACAGGTTTTTGAGGATGAAGCATTTGCATTCTCAGTGTCTTTTAAAAAAACTTTTATAGAAATGACTAGACCCGCACGAAGGCCGGCTTATTATCCCACTCACATTACGTTTCTGGATGTAAAACTGTTCATTTTCTCTGCAGGCAACCTTCCTTATACAAACAATTATCTAGTCAAAGGTAGAAGCAAAAATAAATGGCTAATCACAGCAGTTTCAAGAAAGCTTTGTAAGAGACAGACAAACTGACAGTACATGCATCAAAATAAAGCCCAAATAGACGGGTTTCTTGTGTAGCTACAAACAATACTAGGTGCGCGCGCATCCAGGGGGCAAACGACTGCTCGGAGTGTAGATATGCTGTATTGTTTGTAGGGCTCCAGCCGATATCCGAGTACTCGAGCTTGCTCGGCTTGGGACTCGACTCGGATACCCCCCCCCCCCCCCGGTCTGATGGGGGGCGGATAGCTATTTGAACACATTAGCTAGCATTAGCATGTTACTGTCACAACGCGACCTGCCCTTCTGCCTGTGTGTGCGAGGAGAGAGAGAGAGAGTCACGGCCGCCACAGACTTGTTTATTAATGCAAAACGCTGGATACGCTGGTTGATAAGTTTCATTTTTATCTGACCCATATAATATTCCCAGAATGTATTTCAGATATGTCCAAATGGCCAGCTATCATATGGCTCGACATTAGCAGTTATCTCATAGAGAAGCCCAAAACAACGATTTGCGTGCATATAAGTCTGTATGTGCAAAAACTTTTAATTTTTTTTTAAAATTTATATTATTTTTAGTTTCATGCTGCACAGACTCTCGCCGCCTTTAGGACCTTTGGGACCCCAATCCGCCTTTTCAATGGCCTGGAGCCTTCTTTTTTTGGCAAACGGATGAGATCCCCGCGGTTTATTATACCATTTCCATCCATCCTTTTGCCGGTTTGTGCAGTTAACAGCACAACAACTCCTTCTCCTTTTCGTTTTCTGCTTGACTCCGCTTGTAGCTAAATAGTGAGAAATGTCCCACTTTCTGCCCCCTGGCTGCGCGCGCACATCTGCGATGACGTTGCACAGAACCCACCTATAGAATCAATCCATCAGTTTAAACCAGTTGAAGGTTCCTGTCTCTGACAGTGTTGTAGTGAGTCTCGCTTGAAGACATGATGTGGATTGTGTTGACATGTGTTTAAAACGTAAAATAATCAAAAAATGGGCTTTGCAAATGTTTTATGAGAAATCAAATGCGTGTTTGTTAGACCTCACAGATTCTCAGCAGTGTGTTTTGGTGACAGACACATTTGCATTTGTTGTAAAAAAAAAAAAAAAAAAAAGCACCACGGGGCACATTTAATTTCACATTCTGGGGTAATTCTGGATGGTTTACGCAATATGGTGCATGATTTTGTTCACTGTTTGCAACAATGAAGTGTTTTTCTGAGGCTCTTGCTTGAACCTCTTTCCCAAAGCGTCAATTATAGAGCTTAGAGACATTCTCCATACCAAACAGGAAAAAAGTACATTTTTCAAAAAGAAAGTTTAGTTATTCTTTAGGAATTAAGATGAAGACAAACATGGTTATAGACTGAGGGACTGATAAAAGTTGAGGAAAAGGAAACCCTCATGTGATTCACTTATTTTTTATTTCATTTTTTAAAATCAGTTATAACCCATCCATTTAAATGTTGTAATTGCATCACTACATTCATTTATTTAAATATGTCAAGTGTATGGAACGTAATTTTCATTCTCGATGTTTACTTTAAATCCCATTCCTCCCTGTTGCAAAGTTTGTTTCAGAATAGTAGAAGTAGAACAGGTTCAGTTTTAAATAAGGTTAGATTAGGATTTAGCATTAAGTGGTTATGGATCTTCTCAGGCCTGAAGCAAGCATTCTCAAAAACAATCACCAAGCAACAAAGCGCTGACGGTGGCTGTGTCCAAAATCACTCACTCATTCACTATAGTTGTGCCAGATCACAACATAAAGGAATTCTATAGGACTACTACACAATTAGCTCATTGGTAAAATGAAAACATTTGTACACTACTCCGCTGTGCAAGTCATTACATCATTACTGTCGCACAATTACAAAGTGCCTGATCAATGTTGTCTGGTCGGTTTTCAAAATAACATTTCTTGTCTGTTGTGTGCCGCATCTGTTGTCAATTGTTGCAACCAAAATGCATATGGTATAATTGCTTAGTTAGTAACCTTTGGTTGTACACTGCTTTTCATGTGGGATACTATGACTCCATAATTTGTAGGTATAATGTATAAAAATTCTTGCTATACATTCAGACAGCACTACAAAATGACATATTCACTAGCCTATTATACAACAGTTAGTTCCGACCGGTCCCAACCGAGCAATTTGATTGGACAACGAGACATTCCATAGTGCTGATATACAGTATAACAGCACTGGGACTTTTCACAGACATAATCACTCCGCTGTTCAGCTGGACAGGAGCTAAGTCAGAGCCAGGCTCCCCATACAGGAGCTGCCCCATCTCTCTGCTGCTGCTGCTGCTGCTGCAGCAGTAGTTATAAACGGACCTGAACATTAAAACCTGGACCTGACCTGGTCCGTCTAATTGGAGATAAATCTCTACTAAACCCGACTGGAAAAAAAATCGCCGCGGGGGCAACTACGTTTTGACGGTGATGTGTTTTGATATTAGCATTAGCTGTTGTTAGCCACGTAGCTCAGCTACTTAGCTTCAACTGTGTTTATATTGATTACATAGCAGATAAACAAATGTAATACGGTATCGATAACGTCTCTGTATGTCTTCACGTTGGTCCTGTTGCTGCGGTGCTGATCAGACACGGGCTCAGAGCCAGAACCAGCACTGGAAGCAGCTCGGTGGAGAAGCTTGTAGCTCGTAGCTAGCTAGTATGACATGTTTATGTGTTGCCTGGCAACAACCTTGTCTCCCTTCCAGTTGCGGAACTATTTCTGTTGGCGGAGCCAAATAAATGATTAAATAAACAAACAAATCATAATCTCTTGTAGTTTATTACTGTTCTAAAAATGCGCTCGTAGCACTGTTGTATAAAAGCAATATCACACTCGAGGTCGTGCTGTTGTACTGTATATCAGCACGGTGTGATTATCTGCGGCACTCGGCCTGCGGCCTCGTGCCTACGACCGAATCACAGCCGTGCTGATATAGGCTACAGTACAACAGCACTCCCTCTCGTGTGATATTGCTTAATTATATACAATCCATTATATAGTGAGTAGTGTGTGTTTTTGGACACAGCCTGTGTTTGTGTGTGTGTGTGTGTGTGTGTGGGTGGAGGGTAACTTGGAAAAGAACAATAATTAAAGTAAAAGTCAGGTAACTGTTCCACTTAGTGACACATCCTAATTAGTTGCATGTAAACACTGCCATGTGTAGCACACACTCTTGTATAGACTCTCCCTGTTGCTACATTTGTCTTCCAGCTTTTTTTTTAACTGAACTCCATTCTTCTGCTGATAGACCAATGTAACTGTTTGTGTAGTTGTTGCTGTAATTTTTCTCCTGTCCTCTCTCTCCAGGCCGTAATGTAGTTAAACTATTTCCAGTTGTCTCTTGTGTGAATGTGTAGTGATCACCAGCAGGCTTATGTGCAGTTCTTTGCCAAACAAGCTGATAGCATGGTGAGCCATAAACACTCACTATTTTGTCTCTTCCCTTGTTGTGTCTCTTTATCTTCCTGTTTCTGTACAGTGGGATTAATTCAGCAAATGGCAAACTATCAATGGATAAATTGGATTTACTAAAAAAAAAAAGCCACACTAAATTAGGTCTTATTGGGCACATTGTAAAATCACAAGGCACTGATCCTCACAAGCCTCATCCACAGGAGTTTTGACTCAACTGCAAACAGTCCCTACCAACCGCATGGAAATCAAAATATCTCTTTAAATATGTGAACTTTAAAATTTCAATTTGCACTCCAGGAAGCATCTGAGAGCGAGCCTGGAAGACCAAAGCCCTTGGGGCAGTCCACAGAGGCTGCAATATTTACTATGCAATAAGAAAGTTTTTGGATTGAATGAACAGCATACTGATGGTTCTGCTCCACTCAGAGCTGTACTAGTGGCTTGTCTTGAGGGCGGTGCTAGAGAAAAGGTGTTTTGATCTTCAAAGTGTCATAATTATCTCTTGATTAGATGATAGCCTATGTTGTCTTCATCTCACACTGACATTTTGATTAAAGGATGTTATTAAAGAAAAGTGTCCAGAATGGAGAGGATCCATCCTCTAGGGAGAAACAACATCATACTCCTGTGAATCTCTTGCCAAATGGAAACAGATCAAACAACTTGATCTGAATGGTAATATGAGAATGCTAATACAGTATGATGGCGATAGCATGCTGATATTAATTGGTAATTAATGGTTTCTTTTCTTGGAAAACATGCTAACATTTACTAATCAGAAGTAGCACTGAACACAACGGTTAGCTGGGGCTGCTTTCCACCCACACTGAAGGGTTTTGTTGTATCACTATATTGCTTCTCCGTAAATCCCCCTAGACTACATCTCCTCATTGTTATCCCCACATGCCCACCATTATTCCACCCGTCATAACGAGTGGTTCCCATTGGAGGTGACTTAGGGCGTTTTCACACCTGCAGTTGTTCCGATTCAGCAACTAAACCGATACAACTGTTGCGTTCTTTTTTCTGGGCCGTTTGTGTTCACATTGCATGATTCTGAAGCGGTACAGCGCTTTGCACTGTGGAACAGCGCCGTAGCAACGGCCCTAACAACACCCCATCAGCTGATCAGCAACAATGGCAACAATGAACCGCGGGCTGACTTGCAGTAGTGAGGAGGTTCAATTTCGTATTAATATTTGGGCAGACGAGTATTTAGTTGAAGTTCAATTTTTAAAAAAAAATGCCCAAGCTGACTGGTTTATGGCTGGGGCGAGACCTTGAAGTGTGCCTATAATGTGCTATAGCTATAAATGTAGTCTAATAGGCTACATTATTATTTATTATTATTATTATTAGCTAGTGACCAAGCGTGCTGTCCGCTGTCTCAGTGCTGACACGTGAATGAATGACAGAGCGTGTCACTGCCCGTGAGAGAGAGAGAGAGAGAGAGAGAGAGAGAGAGAGAGACAGGGAGAGGGGTGGTCAGGTTGTGTTGGTCAAGCTGTGTTTTCAGTTTCAGGTGTTATAGTTATGTCAGATGAATTGTCCTCTAACACAGCCATTCTCAACCTTGGGGTCCCTCCCGACCCCAGTTGATGTGGCTGGAGGGGACGAATGAACGACATGTTTCTTGGCATGCATTGCTGACCTGGGCAATGTTTCTTAATAAATTAGAAAAACTTTTCTTGTCATTCCCCTTTTCCGTGCATGGTTGATTGTCTTGCATCCACGCTCCACTCGCTCCTGCGCCGACAGGTCCTCGCATGTCACATAAACCAGCCCGGGTGTGTGGACACCGCATCAACTCGCCACCCGCATCTATTTAAACTCCGTCACTTTGTTTTGTTCTTTTGCCCTGATGAAAACCTCCAGGTCGGAATATTGGCCATGGAGACAAAACTACAGCAGCCAATTGTTTTTTTCAGTGCAGGGATCAAGAACTAAAAAGGCAAAAAAAAAAACCCCACCGCGGACAGCGCTGCGCTTTATTCATCATGCGTTCACACCGGCGTGTGTGTGTTTGTGTGTTGGGGCGGGGGGGGGGGGACAGCAGTGCATGTGAAATTGGGGGTCGCGACTCAAAAAGGTTGAGAACCACTGCTCTAACACCCTACAGTTTGACTCTTTTTTTCTTCTAGTAAACGGGCAGCGTAGCATGACTAGTTATAGGGGTTGTTTGCGGAGCTCTGCCCGGTGCTGATCGCCGCGGGTCAGCTTGGAAAGGCTGGTGGACTCATGGCTAGAGTTTGCGTCTTTCTTTTCTTTTGGCCACCGGCTTTCCTGTTTTGTGTACATTATGAAAAGGCCAAGACGACACGCTGTTATGTTTTTGGGGCAGTTGTGTGGTCCTCCTCCTCCGGTTGCCAGGTAACCAGTCAATTTGTTCCGATACATGTGTCGGTTGCGTTCTCACTACAAACGAACCGCTCCAGGGCTCGGATGGAAACGAGCCGAGACCGCCTCTCCCAAGCGATCTCGGCCCGCTTGTTTTGTTCCGCATCGAGCGCGATTGCTGTGTTCACATCTGACCAAACGAACCGATATATGACGTAAACGCTCCCTGTTTCGGAACAAATGGTCAGGTGTGAAAACGCCCTTACACTCACACATCTTGGCAAAACTGCCTTTTGCTTTGCAACGTATTCCAAGAGTGTGCAGCAGCAAAGTACCTTTAAAATTTGTTTCCCCACCATCCCTTAACCCATTTAAGAACCTGGACCTGGAATCGTCATGTTCTTGTTTTTGATTGATTGACACTCAGCCCCATTAAAAATGAGGGCCTGAGTTCTAAATAAAGATTTGAATGAATATGTTCACACACAGAGTTCTCCTGCAGACTTATGGAAACCTGTTGGAAAACCCACTGTTTACAGTGTCACCTGCCTTTACCTCCTGATTGATTCTTGCCAGAGTCAAAGCCAACATGGACAGTGGCCTTGTTGTCTTTGCCAGCAGCTGCTGTTACATTCCGCATTTTAACTCTACAGCTTCCTTTGCTGTTGCTTGCTCATGGTGTTTCCTGCAGCTAACGACCCTCAGGTTAGACAATCTGCTTCTAATTGACAATGTCACATGCACATTCACTTGTGTACGTGAATGGTTATGCGTTAGGTCAGTTAGTATGGATGTATTGCTCCTGACATGGAGCTGAAATGCTCATCTGAAGGGAGATGTTTTCCAATTTAAATAAGACCTATTATGCTCATTTCAGGGGCTTTTAATGTGATATTGGACCCCAGTGGGGCATTATTGGAAGAAAAAACTCCATAACTATCGCCATTCTGGCTTTTTCCTGCCTCGCTCAGAAATGCTCGGATTCTGCGGATTCAGGGGTTACTTCAACACACTGTCACGACCCTATGTGTATTAGTGTTATGCTGTGTGTGGTGCCTGTGTCTCTCTGTCTCCCTCTGTGCAATCAGTGTGTGTGTGTGGAAGTGTGTGTGTGCAGGTGTGTGCTGCAGGACAACATGGCCGAAGAGGATTGCTGCTGATTGGTGGATGGATTAGATTCGGGAGAACTGAGATTTTGTTTGTTGTTTTGGGCAGTGTTCTCATCTCTGAGCAAATCAAGGCTACTGTTTAAATTGAAAACCCTGCTCTTGGCTACTTTTCTTGGGGATGGGAGGAGCGAGGGGGCTCAGGTTATGTTGCGCATCCAGTTCCCCTAGGCTGGGACGTAACAACACGTCTATAGTACCTCATGATATGGCACGTCCACGTCCTCTAGAACAAATATCCAACATTTTAAACAGATTTATGTTCGCCTTTTTGCAGGCACCAGAGAAAAGAGATTGCATAGCCCCCATTCTTGAGATCCCTCCACTGGCTTCCTGTTTGTGTCAGAATACATTTTAAAATTTACTGATGTTCAAGGCCATGAATGGATTAGCACCCACTTCAGTATTTAAGTGAGCTGCTTGTTGCTCATGCTCCAGCTAGATAATTACGGTCAGTCGACCGATTCCTCCTTGATGTACCAAACTCTGGGCTAAAAACAAGAGGCGATTGAGCCTTTGCACTGGCTGCTCCAAAACTTTGGAACAGTTTGCCACTGTGTGTTAGAACTGTTCCAGGTTTTTTTTTTTTTTTTTTTTTTTTTTAAATCCCTGCTAAAAACCCACCTCTTCTCCTTGGCTGATTGTTTTTTTATCATGACAGTTCTTATTGTTTCTTATTGATTTTATTGTGCCTTTAGCTAATGCATTTATTTGCTGTTGTATTTCTTTGGCCCATTGCCATAATCCCTCATCATACACAATCCAACAACTCCAAAACGCTCTCATGGACAAGTTGTGACCGCACATTCACCACGCTGTGAGATAATCACGGAACATTCTGAGACGGAGTTGTTTTCGAGATAAATTCATGCAAAACCGTTGATGCACGTTCCCGTCGGGGGCAGTTTTTCGACAAGCAGTCTCTGCATTTGCCTCCAAAACAACTCTGTCTCGATACGTTCTGTTGTTCAGTTGTTGGATTGTGTATTTGATGAGTTTGATGAGGGAAACCAAGAAATTCCATTAGTGTCCATAGCGTAGCTCTGAGCAGCTGGCAAAAATATAGCTTGCACTGACAATTAAAGGTAACAAACCTACTTCTAAGACTAGGGATTATGGCAATAGGCCAATTTGCCAAAATGTTGAACTATCCCTTTAAGGCGGTCCAGTGAGTATACCTGGAAAAGAAACTGACTTTCTGGTAAGTTTAGGAAAACTGCAGGTTCATGAAGACTGGATGCATCGTCTTGGAGCCTTGAGTGTGAAGCAGAGTTTGTGTCAGGCAGCTAACTGATCGAAGGTGATCCATTACATACAAATGTGTTTGGTGTTTATTCCGACTGTATTCCTCCTCAAAAAGCCAAAACAGAATTTCCACTTGTTCAGGCCAAAAAGTTGTAGCATACATGGATAAGGCTCACAGCTGCCACCATATTTATGCGCATGACAAGCAGCTTCCCTGAGTCCAACACAGCACCCTGTGAACACAAGCTGAGCTCCTGCAGCTGAGTTTGTCCTCACTCAGAGGGTTTTGTACCATACTGCCATGTTTTCTGGCCTACCAAACACCAGCTATGAAACTCTTACACTTTCTTTTACAAAATGCCACTGTTAGAATATTAATGTTAACTGGAAGATTACACCCACTTTGACCTCTGCTTATGTGCCCTCGATGCAAGCCGCTCCGGATTTGAGTGCTCATATTTAAATCATTACGGGGACTCACAGCATCGTATCTATCCCACCCCATCATCTCGTCCTCCACCGGCAAGATGCCGCTCGCTTTACTCCTCCAAGAATTACGAGTGTTTTGCAACCCAGTCTCCAACCATTACTTTTCTATTTCAATCAGGGCCGTTACTTCTCCAGAAGCTTCCAGAGCCGAAGCTGCTGATTTGAGATCAATCCCAGTGCACATTTTTCTGGCAAATCATCACTCACTGAAGTGGTGTAGGTGACATTAAAGGGATAGTAGCATTTTTTTTAAGTGGGGTTGTATGATCTACAAATAGCCCTTAAGTACTTTAATTGCAGCAGAAGACTCTCTGCACTCCTCCCGTTAGCAACGCCAGCCCATAGCCCTGCCCAGAGATTTACAACAGACCCAAAGAAACGGCCTATTTTCATGGCCTAAAAGAGGTTTTACCCGGAAAAAAAATACACAGTTCCATTGTTCGCTATAATATAATTTTTTCCAGCCCCTCAAAGTGTAGGAAAAACACAGTTTTTATTTGGACCTAACCAACTGCTGATCTGTGGGCGCTAACCCTGGGCGGTGACCTAACGTGAGTTGGTTAGGTCCAAATAAAAACTGCGTTTTTCCTGCACTTTGAGGGGGTCTTTGGGTCTGTTCACAACACTGTATGTTGTAGATCTCTGGGCAGGGCTATGGGCTGGCGTTGCTAACGGGAGGAGTGCAGCGAGTCTTCTACTGCAATTTAAGTACTTAGGGGCTATTTGTAGATCATACAACCCCACTTTAAAAAAATGCTACTATCCCTTTAACACTGCAATCCCACTGTCACTGAGAGCCGTCTGTATGCTTTTCTACATGGCTACGTTTATGTGTGTGTGTGTGTGTAATGCAGTATGTGTGTGGGCGGCTGTCTGCAGTCCTTGCCTCAGTTTCACGGACCTGTCTCACACAGTGACTTCACCTGGCAGAGAAAAGCTGCTGAAGCTGCCAGTTTCCATCCTCCTGCCTCGTCATGATCCTCTCTGTGATTTTTTTGGCTTGTGATCTTAATTACACATTGTCCATCAACTATAATGCATGTTGAGCTGGCCCCGCTGCGCATTTCCACCTATGGATTAGCTGGCTTCCACAATAGCCATTTTCAGCAACAGCCAGTGCATGCATGCATGTAACACAATGTGCACTACATTGGATCAGATGGTCTCTTTCAGTGATTCTGAGGATATTTAGCTGCAATGTAAAGAGATGCAAGCTGCTATTCCTGTGTGAGGCAGCAGTCAGGTGGTCAGTCTACCAACACTTGGGCCCAGACCAATTCTCTGCAAATCTAAAGTGGCTTACTGTGGAATTTTGAGGCATTTATATTCTCCATAGGATGAATCCAAACTGACTCTGGATCCTCTTGTAGGGTGGCCATTTCCACAACACCAAAAAGGAGGACACTTTGCGGCATTTAGTAAGGAAATAAAAATCGCAACATACAACTAGTGTACTCCCCACGACAATACAATTTTGTACATGATAACGATGGTATCATGATACAATGATTCTGAGATACTCTGTTCAACACAAGACAATTTATCTATGATATCATGTATGTGTAACAGAAGAGGAAAAAATATTCCTGAGAAGGCGAAAAGTATTTGTTCATAGTATTTGTATTTATTCAATAGCCTACAGCTGTCTTGAAAAGTGCAGTGCCACAAAGCAGAACATATGGCCTTAACCTTTATGTCTGACATGGACACTTTTGTCCAATGTGGTACATGTGCCGGAAAAAAATGTTCAGGCCATGCACATTCCACTTCTTAATAAGCATATAGAACTCTTTTATGTAAACAACAAAAGACAGTAAGAAAAAAAACACCATTTTGGGTGGATATTGAACTGAAAGGTCCACAGTGTATTCCACAGTGATTCAGTCCTTTGGGGACATGTCTGCAGTGTATTTGTGTTTATGTATGTGTGTGTGCAGCTGCAGTCCACCTGTATTTTAACTGATTCAAGTCCCTGTCCTCAGTATCCTGTTCTTCAATACGGCCTCATCAGCCCTCAGCAAAATCCACCTTCACCTGCTGCAGCAGCTCAGGGAAAAAAAACAAAAAAAAACACCGGCGTGCTTCATGGCTTCCAATGGCCGCCTTTCATTGTGTGCTAACACAACAAAGTGTGCAATACGCATGCAAATCGTCTTTGCTACTTTTGCTCACAAGCGTGTGCTCTTTTGACCATTCGGCATTGAATGAGGTCCGTCTTTTCGGCATGTTAACATTCAGTTAATGAGATGAGCGACACAGCTCGCACACGGGAACAGGGGGCGGCTTGTTTACATTTTCAACCAATGGGAAATCGAGTGACACCGCTTTTAGCCAATCATTTTTAACCAATCTTTTTCTTAAAACCGAAAGTCTTACACCATTGGACGATATGCAGCGTTGCGTTCAGGTGCAACTCCAAAAAGGAGGACAAATAAGCGTCCGGCTTGAGGCTGCGCCGGACGCTGGACAGGGCATTGAAAATCCGGACTGTCCGGCCTAAATCCGGACACCTGGTCACCCTATCCTCTTGCTTGGCCTATAACAGACACATTTGGAGAATTGTTTGGATAAGGGTGGATTTGCATATGATTTTGTGCAGTTGTCCACTGTGCCCAGAGGCTGAACACACTCTGTATTCATTCAACATGGCTTGAAAATACCACATTTAAATTAGTTGTAAGATTAAAACAGGTGACTGTTTTTTATGGTGAAGTTGAGGCCATGGAAAATAACTGAAACTACGAACTAAAATTTAAATCAAATTACAAATGATTCAGAATAAATACCAGAATAAAAGCCATTAGGAAGACAGCAATCAGCAACAGTCAACACAGTTTCCTGTTTTAGTGTTGTGATCAATCTGTGAACATTTGATATTAAGTCACTTTTGTGCATTTCTTTTAAAGTTCAAAATCTCTACAAAGGTTTTAAGGACATGTTTGGCAATTTATTTATAATATTTAATCATACATTGGAGTCTCTGGTCTGTCCAAAATGAATTTCTCCTGAGGAAGACAATAAAGACTCATAATCATCATCATAATTAATTAGATAACAAATACATTCAAATTAGAAACAGTTTGAATAAAGGAATATGCAATAACACGTGTTGGTTCAGGGATGCCACACCCTTAAGAAGGCAATTAATCAATCAATCAATCAACTTTATTTATATAGCACATAGAACCGCCAACATTCCAGGTACTTTCTAAATTCATGTCCATTTCTCATGAGAGCAAGGAACTGTCATTGTTATGTTTAATGTTCATGAGAAATGTTCATTTTTTATCTGTTTGACACCCGTTTTAACTGTTTGACAGCTTATATAGCCTATCTGAACTCCTAAGTCACGACTAAGATAAAAAATGAAGATTACTCATAAACAGTGAACATAACAATGACAGTCCCTTGCTCTCATGAGAAATGGACATCAATTCAGAAATTTGTAACAATTTTGTAAATTTTTATATACACACTGTTCGAAAAAAAAAAAAAAATAAGTTGTCAATCTTGGTTGCCTAGCAACGACTATTGTTGTTTTTTTGTAAAGTATGTGTGTGTATACGAATGTGAAGCATTACTATAAAGTGTTTTGAGCTGTGTGTCTGGCTGGCTTTATAATGTATATATAAATGCAGTCCATTTACCATTTTTGCATTAGAATGAATGGAGGTCAAAATGACCTCTTGGCGGTTCTAGGTAAAATCACTCTTTTTTTTGTTCTCTTTTCTACTAGAAACGTGAAAATGCACAAGATGATGTAGAACACACTTTTACGAAAAGTCATCGACTGGGAGACATACTGTATTTATGCAGACAGAGTTACATGCATTTTAAGAAGCGATAGAGGTCAAACTGACCTTACGGCAGTTCTAGTGTTAAAAAACTAGAAGCCAAAGTGCTTTATATTGAGAAAAGATTAAGGTAAAAGACAGACAATTACACTGTAAGGACAGGAAGACTTCATAAAGATGAGTGGAGTGCCTATGACAGACGTGTTGATGGATGACAGCAGGATAGTTGTACTGTCTGCAGGTGGCCTCCTGCTCCATTATGTCAGTGAGCTGCAGGCATGTGACCTGGCAGCAGGCCGCAAACATCTGAGTGATCAGCTAGTCAGGCAGGTGGCAGGTCTTCAGGCAGGCACTACACGTCGCGCTCGTTGATCCCTTATCGGTCAGGCTGTGGCGGTTTAGGTCGGTTGCCCGGGAAACCACGGCATGAGCTCTCTCTCCTGTGTGAAACAGAGAGGAGGGGAAAAAAGTCAGAGTCTGACTGTGCTGATATTAAGGTCGGTATTGGACGGCCTGCTTTGATTGGACAGATGCACCCGTGGTCCAATTTGAAGATCGGCAAATTTACGGCAAATGTTTGTGGTTTCATGAGGTCGAAGACAAGAGGTAGATGAGAGAAGCAGTGGGAAGACAGTGGATAAGATGACTGTTTCAGTCAAATCAACTTTGGTTTGAAGTGAAATCCAGAGTCATAATAGAAATGTGATTAGCCAGCAGTGTGTGTGTGTGTGTGTGTGTGTGTTTGATCAGATGTGAAAATCTTTTTTTTTTTTTAATGTACTGATACACACATGCTATTATGAGCTTTTATTAGGTAAATTACTGTAAGTTGTATTTGAATGTGTTGCTTAATTGTTTCCCTTTTTGGTTCTTAGGTTGCCTGTAACATCTGGGCAGGGACAACGCATGGAAATTAGCCTTACTGGCTAACTCTGGCTCACTTGCAGTTTCGTTTAAATTCTGTTGATTAGTGTTGCACTGTCTCTGTCAAATAAACCAATAAATTAAAAATTAAATTAAGTCACCATCCAGACTAGATTGTCAATTCAAAACAGGAGACTAACACACCTCAAACATAACCATTAATGACCATTCATAGCAGGAGGTGGATTATCTAGTATCCTGTTGCTTACACAAAATGCCACTAATTAGAGGCAGAAAAATTGTTGTATTGTTAGCATGAATAATTAAAATGAGCAGCTGAGAGCAAAGACAACAAGGTCAGTAAAGCCCATAATTTTTTAACCATGTTGCTTTCACTTGTAGTCGAGGTTGATAAACCAGGAAGGGGCCAGGGCCAGTTACATTGTCATCTCCACAGGTCTCAGGTTTCTCCCATGGTGTGGTTTGGATGTAGCCTCAGTGTGGAAGGAAAACCGCAGAGGAGAGGAAGTTAAGAAGAGATGTGGTTGGGAAGACACTGGGAGAAGCGGGGCATATCCACTGGGCATATCCACAGTCTCCCAGAGCCATTAATTAGAATGGCTGAATATGTTTCATCCTGGTTATATGGTCAGTGTTAGAAAGAGACAGACGTGCCAGATGAGTTGCTGCTGGGTAAAAGTTAGTATCATGGAGAATACATTATCTACTGTATCTAAGCATGATAAGATTTTAATATTGTAGATGCTCAAAGGTAGAGTCTGTAGTAGGGATGTACCCGAACCAGAATACGTTATTCGGACAAATAATGCTTTGATCCAGAATAGTTTTCTGTCCGAAGTTTCTCCTCATTATTCGGGAGCTTTTTTCTAAAGAAAAAGAAACGTTTGGTTGCATGTTTTGAGCATAATTTTGAGCCAACTCCAAGAGATTAAAACAAAACGGACCAAAAAAACATGTTGGTGCGTGTTTTGAGCTAATGACATCCATGCTATTGAGTCCAATGGGAGAAGTCAAGTGAACGTGTGAGCACAGATTATGATCGATTCTTACGTAGTCGCCAAAGTAAATATTGGACTCTAATAATTTACAAACCACATCTCTTCTGAACATTTTGAAACAAAAATGCCAAATTTCAGACAGACAAATCTGGAGAAAATGAAATTTGTTCAACACACTCTCACGAGATGTGGCACAGATCTCCTATGGAACATCAACAACTAATTACTTTTCATAATACTAAATATGACTGTTAGCTGTGTAAATATTTAATATTATCATAAGAAAATATAAATTGCTCACTTTCCTCTACTAACAACCTTTACAAATCCCGGTCAGGTCAGGTAACTTCATTAATAGCCGTGGGTAGATTTGTTTTGCAGTAGAAGGGTAACCCCAATTTAAAAGGACAAAACATAAAACTTTAAGTATCCAACAGCACCCCATCGTCACCCAGAGTTAACATTCTTCTCATGCCATCATCATCTCCTATTGTGGTTTTTTATTCTCCCAGGACAGTCTGGTTCATGGCCTCACTGCAGTATGACTCAAGCTGTCAATTAGAGAGTGTGCTAATAAACATTATGGATCTAGAAAGTTCTTCAATTAATATTCAGCCTTCCTAGCAGAGAGCACACACGCACACGCACACACTTTCTGTTGCTTTCAGATATGTGGTGTAAATATTTTAGTATCATGTTTAATTTATCTGGAGTTAATTCACATGAACGCATCCCTGCAGCCCTATCAGTAAATTAGAGTAGGCATGGAGAATAATCCCATATTCTGCTATACACAACATACAATATGAGCAGTATGCGTTACTGTGAAGTTGCTTATGTTGGCAGCGCACCTTAGTTCTGGTTGAGTTCACTGTCGCACTGCCGCATGTAATGGGCGATAAATGTCAGAATGGTATTTTTAGTCGGCGCTGCAAATAATTCCATCAGCCTCGGTTTGTTTGGCTCTTGACCTTGGACACATTTCATTCCACATCGCTTTCTTTTCTTCTAACTGGCCTCAGAATTGTCTCGTTTGACGTCTGGTGAAAGATCCTTTATCGACATGACAACAAGCAGGTTACCAGAATCTGACACATGATAATCACACTAAAAGCAAGAAGCTGGATAAGTATTGGTTTATGGATACTGGTAAAATCATCAGTATTACAGACAATAATTATTGTTTTTTATCGGAAAACAAATTCTCATCTTTAACAGGGAACATTAGGAGATAATACATTGAAAGGGGTAATCAGTGCGATGTGGTGCTAAGTGCACTTCTTTGTAGCTGGGGTATTTTTGATACATAATGACGGGATGTAAGACTGTTTCGGTCGTGGTTTTCAAGCAGAGCAGTTGCTGTAATATAATAATGAGCAACGGTATCATCAGATAGGGTTGTGTGATCTGATTAGTGTCAGTTTCAGGGTCCTTGATGTGAAACAAGTTTATGATCCAAAACCTGGAATTATTGTTTTGGTTCATAGAGCCTCTGAATAAAGTGTTAAAAGTATATGAAGAGTAAATGGAAAGGCCACATGGACTGAGCTCCCTCATGCATGAATTGTCACATTCAGTAAGAAAAGGACATTGACTTATTTCCAGTGTTATTTTAGTCTGACTTTTATTATTTTGAACAAAAGTTTATATTGAACTGTGTGATGATCTTTCTTTTCATCCCACTGCTCGGCTGCAGCAGCAATACTCTGTTTGAAGTTGTCACAAATCTAATTATTTGTTTCATAGTCCAGACATCTGACTTCTCCAGAAGAAGTCCAGCTGGGTGGCATTTTGACTCATCATGGTCGGTAAACACAACTCCTCTGATAGCACTGATGATGATGATTCCATGATGCCAAAGGTTTGGTAAGCTGTGTAAGTAGCTTGGTTTCGTTCAGCCTATTTTTATACATATTATCGATTTGCGCATAGAAATACCTGTACGGAAAGACCGGAAATTTGTCAAAGTTCATCAGCTCGCGGCTCTGCTCCACCGTTCTAAAAATAGCTTGCACCGATAGGGATTATGGCAATGGGCCAATTAGCCAAAAATGTTGAACTATCCGTTTAACTCTCATACAGCCACTGTCTCCACCCAGTTAGCCTTAGACCTGTGCTAGCCTAGCCTAGCACCCAGAAGGCCACACAAATCCAGAGCAATGCCCACAACACAACTCATCCATATATGAAAATGCAATGTGCAGGGCCAGTTGATAAATGACAAGCTACATGCTAACATGCTAGCTGACTGGGCTAGTGCTTATCACTCAAATTGGCTTCAGGAGCTTCTCGCTTTTTAAATCTGTGTTTTTCACTTTGCTTCCTCTCTGGCTCATTTAATTTTATTTTTTTTGACTCACCATGGTGTGTCATTTATTTCTACAAAAATATTATTGACATAAAACTCAGAGTAACAAGCCTGCTAATTAACCTCTGCTCAGTCAGTAACAAGACAACAATTTCACACTAAAAGTGTGAAACCAGTTTTAACTCTGGACCAAGTGGTTGCTGTGATAGAAAGCTTTATCTGAAGGGCTGGTCACACCAGGATTCAAAATACTCATTAAAAATTGTAGGAAAAAACTGGTCTGAATGAGTAGTGGTGGGGAACTATTGGAAAAATAATGAGTAATGAGTTAAAGCGTATTAGAGGACAGGGACAAAGTGGCCTCTCCACAGCAGCCAGTGTAAACTCTATACAGAGAGAGTCAGTAAAACCAGTGGAGCTGCTGTGTGGAGACAGGTTACAGTCTGTATGTGTATGTCATCATTGCATGTGATGGAATCTATTTCGATCTGATGTTTACATGTGCCACTGCATGTAAGAAGAAGGCATACAGAAGATTGTCGACCTCTTTGGCAATTTATTTTGAGAGTTTGTATCAAAAACAAACTCTATGCTGTAGACTAGTGTTGTGCTTGGAAGCCACCATACAGAATCTGCAAGCAAAGAAACTTCACTACTCATTTAGCGTATGTCACGAACCACGATGGAGCATGCGCAGAGAGATCACATCCAAACAACGTTCTGTTTCACTGTCACTGTACATGACATAATTTTAATTTTGATCGGTTTGGGAGAGGGAATATTCAGCCCATCTGAAACTGAATGACATTCATTTCAGTTTGAACCTATTTATTCTGATTGAGGTGTTTACTGTATACATGGAATTGTTTTCAATTTGGACATCTAAACCAAGTCTAAGTGGAATGATACAGGTCAACAAATACCCGCACGCACCATCAGATCTTTGCACAGTTTTCCCCCCAAAGCCATCCAGGGTCAACAAATACACACAGTAACTCCATACTTATATCTATAATAATATCATATCACCACTTACAAGCATGTCTGTTTCTTCTTTTTTTTTTTTTAATTAACAGTAGCATTTTCTGTTTTATGATGTGCAATGATGTTGACATATACCATGTGCAATTTCATTGTATTTGAAATGCAGTGACAATAAAGGTATTATCTTATCTTATCTTATCCTATCCTATCTTATCATATCGAAATAGTTGGCTTCCTGTAAACTCAGCGACCAGTTGTTTTCAAGGTACATTCATGCAAAACTGCTGATGATCACGTCAGCAAGCAGTCTCTGCAATTGCTTTGAAAACAACTCTGTCTCATAATGTTATCATGTTATTATCTAATAGCGTGGTGAATGTGCAGGTCACAACTTGTCCACCAGAGCGTTTTGGAGTTGTTGGATTGTGTATTTGATGAGTTTGATGAGGGAAAACAAGAAATCCCATTAGCCTCCGTAGCGTAGCTCTGAGCAGCTCGCGGCTCTGCTCAGCCGTTCTAAAATTAGCTTGCACCGGTAACAAACCTACTGCTAAACCTATATAATAGGGATTATGACAATGGGCCAATTTTCCAAAAATGTTGAACTATCCCTTTAACCTTTACCTAATTCATGCTTTTTCACATTTACCTCTCCATCACTTGGTTCTGTCTATATAGGAACTGCCCAGTGCAGGTTTAAGGAAGTGGATTTACATTGATTAACTGTTGTTAGATGAGAGGAACTTTATCTTAAACAGTATTTTATCTCTGTCCTCACTTCTTTGTTTCTCCGCTGCTACAAGTTAATCGTTCTCTAGCATCCTCTGTCTCAGCTGTGGTCTCAATCTGTGTCTCTCACCCTTACATTTAAATTTGCTCTTTTCTCCCTCCCTTTATTCCACAGGGGTCTCCAAAAGCTTCAGCTTGATAAAGAAAAAAGAGGAAAAAAAAGCCTTCATGTTTACATCAAGAATTAAAACTGTCCCAATTCTGTCATTGTCTCTGAAAGAGTTGAATTCTCCACCTGTTTTTCAGACGACTCCCTGACTCCCCGAGTGCTGTCTCAGGTAAATGTGTTCTTTATTCAGGGCCCATTTCGTTAATTCTCTCTTTTTTTCCCCCTCGTGTAATAAATCATTATTCAAGAATGTCACCCTGGAAACTGGCGATGTCAGATAGACGGAGGATAAAAGAGAGACAGAAGAGTAGTTGTGATATGTGTCACTGTGAATATGAAGCAGCGTGTGTTTCAGTGCATGTAATTACATTTTCAAATGTATAAAATATTCTTGTGTATGTGCGTTTATTTACGATTGCTTGTGTGTCTTTGTGTGTGTGTGTGTGTGTGTGTGTGTGTGTCTGTGTGTGTGTGTGTGTGTGTGTGTGTGTGTGTGTGTGTGTGTGTGTGTGTGTGTGAAGGCAGTGACTTGTATTCCTTCAGAGGCTGGGCTGCCAGCACTCAGAGGGTTGCTGGCTGAGTTCCTAGAGACCCTGAGGGAAAGGCACCTATTGATAGATGAAAAACTCCCACAGTGCTTTGCTTCCTGTGTGCACAAAACCCACTGAGTCTGCAACCTCTATGAGCCCACACACTGGTTTGGAAACAGTGTTGTCTCTCTTCTCTTTATTCAGCTCCCATGACTTTATCTGTCTTGAAGTTTAAAATAGTGTCTCTCTCCTCAGTTAATACCTTCACTATCTATCTATCTATCTATCTATCTATCTATCTATCTATCTATCTATCTATCTATCTATCTATCTATCTATCTATCTATCTATCTATCTATCTATCTATCTATCTATCTGATTACTTTTTTCATTAGTTTATGTGTCCTATGTTTGTTATTAGCTAGTATTTTGCTGTTGCTTTTACAGTAATTAATACATTTTATCATATTTTTTTCTTTTGAATTTATTTGTTTGGTTGTGGAAAACTTTGTGACTAGATTCTGTGAGAAGAACTTTTCAAATAAACTTGCTTGTCTGTTTGGGGATTATCAGACCAGTCCCTAGTAGACTTGTTAGCTTCTCTGCTGACTGTAAAAGTAAAAAAAAAAAAAAAAAGGAATCAATAACAAAATGTAGTTGTGTTGCATATTTAATCCTATACTGATTTTCTTCTTAAAAAAAATCTGATTTAAATGTTCAGACCAAAGGCTGCTATCGTACATGGTGGGAACATGGTAGCAGTTTAGCTGCAACACATCTGATAGTCCCTTTCTTTGTTGGCCCTGTTTTTTTTTGTTTTTGGACCTTTTTTAATTGGACAGTCATAAAATATTTCAGGCTTGTTGTTGTAATTAAATCTATGTTTATTGCTATTAGGTCAGTTTTCCACTTACAAAAACACCCCCATGGTCAAGATTCTTCAAGTCTCAGCAAATATCAAATTAGCAAACTGATGAAAGTATGTAGGACGAAGGCTACAGGGCTCCAGCATCACAGATGAGCTAACATGGCTTAGCTTTCTCTTTGCTTTTTTCTACTACAATTTATTGCTGTAATATAATTTGAATTTGAGGATGAAATGGGCCTTCTTTCCCACAGCAGACTGCTGTCCCAGACATCCATCCATCCATCTATCTATCTATCTATCTATCTATCTATCTATCTATCTATCTATCTATCTATCTATCTATCTATCTATCTATCTATCTATCTATCTATCTATCTATCTATCTATCTATCTATCTATCTATCTGATATTTTTCCATTATGCATGCTATGTTTGTTATTAGCTAGTATTTTGCTGTTGCTTTTAATTAATACTTTTTATAATATGTTTTTTTCTTGTTCTATCTATCTAGGGGATGACCACCATACTATCAACAAACTAAGCTCATATTTAAGCCTGTCCAGGTCATAGTTATCTCAATGAAATTTAAATCAAATACAACTGGACTTGGTTATTCAAATAACCACCAGATTTAAACTGGACTTGGTTATAACCAGGTCCAGTTGCATTTGATTAAAATTTCCTTGAGATAAGCTCATATCTGTTCATATTTGTAAGGCTGGAACTTGGTGTTACCAAGATCCAGCAAGAATTAAGGTTGGTAAAGCCTTATACTATACAGTGCAGAGACCTGGAGAGCAACAGTCACCAGCATGAAGATAATCAAAGTCATTCACCAACACTTCTATCAGACTAATCAGCAAATTGGATGTGTGGCAGCGGACAGGACAGCATGTTGTAGAGGAAAAGATCCTCCAAAGACGCTGGAGTAGCCTTCACAAACCTGCATCGGACATCAACAAGGTATGTCCTCTACTGGAATTTGCAAGGGGAAAAGGAAAAGAGACAGACTAGGAACACATGGCGCCGTGACCTGGATGCAGATGTGAAATTGTGCCCAGGACTGGGACACCTGAAGGGCTCTTGTTTGGCTGTAGACGTAAGTAATATTATTTATCTTCAAATATAGAGTCGTCAAAGCAAAATATTACAACTATTATTACTTATTATTATCACAGTTTGTACCATGCTTAATGACAGTGTAACACTAAAAGCATCAGCTACTGAAAATAAATTATTCTAAGCAAAAGTTTCCTTGATAATATACTGTATACATTTTCCACAATATTGATCGTAAGTTGTAAATTAAACGCCTAAATACATGTTTTTCGTTTTGTTTTCCATCAGTTTGCTCCTGGGGAATCTGCAGATGTAGAGTAGTGAAGAGCAAATGGACAGAGAGGTCGATGACAAATCAATCGATTCATGAATAGACGGAGTAGGAGTGGAGAGTGTTTCTGTGCGAAGGTGAGAAATGTTATTTATAGCCAGAGAGACACTGGGAAACATATTTGGAGTGATCCCTATATTTGGCTGCTGTGAGAGGGCGAGAGGCTGATTGCATATTCATCTGTGAGCGGATACAGGAAATCGCTCCTTAAGAGATAGGCTACCACATGAATGGCTCATATTATCCTGTGTCTAAACCAGACGTTTTATGTTAGTAAATCAACGATGAGGAAGAACACACAGACTCACCACCCACCCCCTGGTTTCCTGTCTACATGCATGTGCTGCCGTGTACATCAGCAAAAAGAATTATTATTGCAGTGTCAAATGGTTTTTCGAGCAATTGTCCTTCACTTCTTAATTCCCGCTCTGACGTCGAAGCAGCAGCAGCAGCACTTTGATGTGACGAATGTGTTTTAAACTAATATGGACATCAGAGGAGCCGGCAGCTGTCAACCTAATTGCTTTTTTTTTTTTTTTTTTTTAAATACTGAATTGAAAACGTGTATTTTGGACAATGACACATCATGTTTTAAATGAGCCTCATTATCAGGTTTTCACTCAGGAGAGATCACCATGGGAACAGACGGGGGTGGGGGGGGGCTCATAGTAGCACCATCTATGCAGTATCTAAGTGTGAGTGTGTGTTGATGTATTTCATGGTTGGCAACTGTCCTTACAAGGATAAAAACACAGTTTTAAAACATCTTAGAATTAAATATCCATATAGGAAGACAGATAATTGTGTGCTTCACTGTGCAAGTTCCACAGATGGGAGACTGCTGAAGCACGTGCACTTTACCACTCTAGTGCTGCTATCCATCTTTTTAAGCTCTTTCCTCTCATTCATCTTACTCTCTGACCAGCAGCTGTCACCCTCCGTGTCCCTTCATTTGTCACTGTCTGTCTTCACTCTTTATTTATTTAACTTTTGCCAAAGTTTTTTAGCTTTAAAAATGTTGAACTCTCAGAACTGAATGAAGCATGTTCGTGCGGTTACGAAACGGAGGTTTGGTGATATTCGAGCCGCTATAAATATTCATGAGCTGCTCGAGTGGCACATGAACCGACTTTACTCGCTCTGTGAACTCAGCCACCGCGTAGTTATGAAGTTTGACGCTTCTTCAATCACACGTCCTTCTCCTCCGTCTCTTTCATACTTCATGTCCCATTTTAGAAGCTTCTGCTGCTTCAGCGTACTCACTTTACCCACCGTGTCCAATATTGTGCTTTCTGTTCACATATTACTGGTCTAACGCTGCTGGCAAGGGTGATGATGATGATGATGAAGATGGCAATGATATTAAACATGTGGGATATTACATAACCAAAAGCCAGTCTAATAACTAGGACTATCTACAGACATTGACTACGTCTACATGGACAGCAGTAATCTGACTATTGACCTCATTCTGAATAAGACAATATTCTGATTAATGGGTTTACAAGAGTTGCTTTTGGAATATTCCTTTCATGTTCACATGTTATGGAGCACTGATGGATTAATAGCATACAGCTGTATGTCTGACTTTCCCTCCAGGACATTCCACCCTCAACATACAGTCTTGGGTGTTGCATTTTTAATTTGATGGAGGCTTCAGCTGCAGTTCGGCCTACTTCTTTGTCATGCAATACGCGCACATAGATGACGGTGCCATCTCCAAAAACGGGCCTATTCTGTACTTTCATTTGGCAACATTATGCCACAACAAATAACTGCCACTGTTAATATTGCAATGAAGGTGTGTACTTGTGACTAAAACAGGAATAGTCCACGTCTTAATTTGATAAGTGTTAAATTTAACTATGACCTTATGGTAATCACAAATCGCTGTTTCCATAGTAGGCTAGTGTCTTACGTCTCAAAGGTGTTCAGAAATGGCCGTTTGCCCTGTTGGTCCCGCTTCCTTCCACAAGTTTCTGCACAAGTTTACACGAGTAAGGAAAACAAGTTTGATCGGGCGGGATTTGATTGGATGTTGTCCAGCTCGGTGTGTGTGTGCGAGTGTGTTTAGCTAACGTAGCTAACTGTAAGATAGTAGGCTATCTACGTTATAGCTTGCTAACTTAGCTAGCTAGGCTAAGTAATGGACCGCATGGATCACTACTCTCTGTCAAAGCTTCCTGGTTTTTCTCAGAGGTTTGATAGACGGATGGCGGATCCTGATATCATTGGCTGACGAATCGTGAGCAACGTGATGCATAATTTGCGCACCTGCATTATCCAATGCGAAATAAACTACCCCACTTTCACCTGGATTTACTCGAAAATAGAATTTTGCACAAAGTTTGGGCTACACGTGATTCCTACACTAATTTTAAGACCCATTAGTGGGATCAAATTCAATTTTCTTTCCTGAACACCTTTAAGTAGGCTGTTATCTTAATCAGATTAATATCAGAGTTGTGTTTACCATGTAAACATAACTGTCAAAAGCTGTACACTTGGTAAGTATTAAAATCTCTCAACTGTACTGTATATAATTGTGCAGTTTTCCACCTGTGGTGCTGCTGCAGAGATTGACAGCTGTGTGACAGTATGAGGCTGCAGCTTAAAATCCCAAGAGGCTGCTCCATTGGTCAGATGTCTGTCACCTGCGCTGCTGTGATATGAAATCTGACGTCTAGTGCATGTGTGTAGGTTTGATTCCATCTAGAATATGGACCAACTGTTGCTGGAGCCTCTATGTGAACGTCTGTTTTACAGATGTGTTGTCATGTGGATTTCTGTTTTTGTTGTTGTCTTTTTCTTGCTCTGCTATGAAATGTGCAACAGTGCGCGACCACTGGACCATTCCTTGACCAACACCACAGATAAATACAGGAAAGGAGGAAAATAGAGTATCTGGCCCTGAGACGGCTGAGTTGAGATGACACTGTATTAATGTCCATACAGAGACTTACTGCCTCCTTTTTGAATCCTCAGCCATGAGAAGACACAAACAGCCTGGTGGTTGATTCAAGGACGATCGATGCATCATGTTATCATCTGATCATATCTTAAACTCTGTGTAGCTGTACAGTACAGCAGCTGTCATATTAGTGTCATCAAGTTAAGACCAGTGCCAAAGGTCTGTGTAATGTAGATTTCATCATATCCCCATGCAAGTCTGCAAGACTGTGTGTAGCCCCACACACAGACACACTGGCCATGCAGTTTGTCAGCACCACAAGCATACTCACTGTACATACTCACTATACATACACTGGAACATGTCTGTGAACATTCTCATTCATCCAGGTCATCGTTATCTCCGGGCAACAAATTGAATCGAAGGCAAATGATGAAGAAAAGAGGCGAGACGTCTTCCTAGACAAATACTGAATATAAGTCTGATTGCCTTTAATTCAATTTGTTGCCCAGAGATACAGTATAATGCTGGAGCATAAACTGGATGCTCGATGTACACTGTATGCTGTAGTCCACATCACTGGACCTTCCTGTTTGACTTGTTTATACTGTAGCAACTGCTGTCCAGCTGCAAATCTGCAGGTTTTTTTGCCATCAGCTTGAGGCATGATCAAGGTTTTAATGATGCAATATAATTTGTAATAAGTTGCTTTACATAAGAACACAGAACGAAAAATAAAAACATACCTTCCTTTGTTAAATGGAATACAGCTTGCATGCAATAAGTGAACTTTTAAAATAGCAATTAAAACAGTATTGGTCACAGTCAGACATTAAAAGTTAGTTTGAAAAGGTGAGTTTTGATGATGAGTATCAAGTGTCATGGAAATGTAATAACTATTTACATTGTAGAATTCAGAGACAGACTTGATTATACAGTATTTTCCCTTACAGAAAAAAAAGATGAACTTCACATGTGAAGCATTTTGCACATGGGAAACATGTGGTTTTGGCCCAATTGTATGTGAATTCACATGTGAACCCACATGTTTAAAAAATGTTACCACATGTGGAAAATGGGTCCATATGGGAATTCACATGTGATTCACATAGAATTGGGCCAAAACCATGTGTCCCATATATAATAACATGATGCCTATGTGCAACGTTTTTTGAAGTTTTCTGTAAGGGTTGTCTCATCCTCATTGTTTACGCATTTACATTACACAGAATAATGTTCAAACGCAAGAGTGCACGCTGCACACATCCATCTCCGACAAAACACCAGCATCAAACTTTGCTTTGTGACTCTGTCATCATATAATGATGGACACACACATCAGATCGTATCAAGCTATTACACAGTCTGCTCTAAATCATATTTACATGAGTCTACCAAGAGAAAACACAATCTGTTTCCAGATAAAAAGAACTTTATATACTCGAGTCTTTGCTTTTTATCTGTCATGTTTATTTTATTCAATTCTTCCAGTTCCAGCTTTCATGTCATCTCCTTCATCTCCACTTCATTTTCATCACTGCAGTTGGTTATTATATGGAGGATAATCCCGCCATTATGATTCAGTCAGTTTATGCGTCTTGTTTTGTCAATCTGTGCCGTGAAGCACTTTGTCACTTTGTCTTCGTGTTGTAATATCGTTGTTTGCAGAGCACATTTAGAGACAATCATTCACTGTGTCATTGTATTTACTGGCATTTGCGGCGCTCTCCGGGGGGTTTCGCTGCATCGAAACCACGTCAAGAAAATGCATCACACACTTAACCTAGCTGCCAGGAACTGTCAACACGAGGGCCTCGGGCCTGTGTACGTGTGTGTGTGTGTGTTAGCATGCACCACACAGAGCGTTAGGATATTTATTGAGATGAGAGCGAAGGATGATTCAGCCAATTGTGTGACCTTCTCACACCAACGTCTCTGGTCTTTGTTTCTTCCTCCCCAACATATTTTAAGGTGTAGACAGAGATTCCTGCACTTGACTGGAGAGTATAATATCTCACTTTATAAAGTTGTGCTGTTGAACGCACCCCCCTGCTAGTGCCTCACAATAGGTTCAACTTTGTATTCAATTAGTTTCATGGTTGCTTTTCGGCTTTTCTTTGCCACATTAAGTCATTCCACAACTCTCATTGTGGTCGGGGAGGGAAAGTAGATAAAGGAGGCTTCAATGAAACTTTCTTATACAATAGATGATTGACAAGTTTATTCTCCTCTTTACTGTGACAATAATGAAAATACTTGCTTTCTTCTCTGATTGGTCCAATTTGTATCTGAAGGCAGCAAATTCTTGTGTGAGAGGCTTTGCAGTCAGATAAGAGCCTCTGAAGATCTGTTAAAATGGAAACACTGCAAAACACCATAGCTCAATATCAATACAAGCACAATGACTGCACATTCCACTAACAAAACAGTGTCTGGCTCCATGCTCAGACAGTTAACCCATTCATTGTCCAGATCATTCTTTAAATCCAAGACGTCAAACACTTTTTGTTGTTTCCAGACAACTATGATGAACTAAGTTTTTTCTAGTTTGTAATGCCCCGTCTCCATTCAAACTAGTGGGTGTACAACAGTCGTCAGGTTTTCTCTGTTTGGACCTCACACACACACACACACACACACACACACACACACACACACACACACACACACACACACACACACACACACACACACACACACGCACACACACACACATACACACCAATAGGGGGAACAGGGGACCTGTCGGGCCAAGCTGCCAAGAGGGGTCTTATGTTTACACTTATTTTGAAAAAACAAACATGGAATATAAAATTGACTTTTAAGGTCTTTTACCATAATATTACTGAAAATGTGACTTTTAATTATTTTTAAAGAAATTGCCAAGAGGGGACTTGGATCTCTGAGCGACATTTACCTATCAAAGAGTGGACCTCCACATACTGCAGTGGAGCTGTCTGCACCCATTCATTCACCTAACGACCCATTCATTCACCTAATGAGTCCTTGTTCACAACAATGACTTTCTCAGTTTCTTTCAAAAATGGATAATATAACTTTAGAGTTATCATTACTTATTTTAAAGTCTCTGTAGTACAAATTGTATATAAATATATAATCATGGCCACATTTGAGAGTGAATATTTTTTTATTGAATTGCATGCAGTTCAGAAGTAACATGACTGCATGCACTAATATCAAGTTCTGCAGTATAAGCAACAACATTTACTTTAAACCGGCTTTAATATAGATTAATTCTTTTTTCTTAACAAAGATAATTTGCTCGTCCGTCTTTACTCATCCATAAATGCGTTGCCTCTGTCATTCTTAGCAGTCCAAGAGGGGATCTACTATCATCTCAATTTTAAATAGTCAAAATGCTCTAGACATTTGGTTTCAACCAATTAATAGGAAATAGGAATGCATTTTATTTATTGTTTCCCATTGCAGAAAGAAGGTCCACACTTGGTTCATATGGAATGACAGGGGTCCACTGTTGGCTGGTACATAATGACACAGGTTCCCACTTAGTTAGCATGGAGTGACATACACACTCCATCATGTATGAATATGAAAGAAATAAGCAAAAGTGATCATTCTTAAGATTTTTTTTTTTCATCAAAACTTAACACAAACATTTCTAATAAAGTAGCACCAATAATGTTTTCATTATTTTTAAATGTAGGGTGTACTACTGCAACACACATTTCTACAGTCTATTCATTTTTCCCCTACAAGAGTTTTATACTCCTTGACTGCATTTTTGTTATAGGAAAAAATATTTGAATTAAAACTAAGGGTTTTAGGTCATTTTAATGTACTTGCATCATGAATCTGTATTTATGAGGATGTATTTTATTTACTGTTTTACATTACAGAAAAAGGTCCACACTTGGTTTATATGGAATGACAGAGGTCCACTGTTGGTTGGTACGGAGTGACACACACACTCCAGCATGGGTGGATAAGCAGAAATGAGATAAATTGCTAAGTTTTAAGATACATTTTTAATCTAAATTTAATACAAACATTTGTAACTATTAATACACACAACACACACACACAAACACATGCAAACACACATTTAAACTAAAGTAGCACTGGTGAAGTTGTCATTGTAGTTTTTTTTAAACATGGAATGTACTGTGAAAACTCAATGGCAACCTATCAAGATACTTAAGGGAATATTTCAGTTATTGACATTTATGGCTCAACAATAAAACATGTATGGGAAAATAAAGGAGGCGCTGGGGGGTCATCAGTTTGTCTGAGATACAAGGGATAATTCTTCTAGAGGATGGATTAACCTCACTAAGTAATATACCACTGCAACACACCTTTCTACAGTCTGTCAAGTTTTTGACTTAATGAAGTTTCATACTCCTTGACTGCATTGTTGTCATGGGAAAACTACTTTAAATAACTAAACTCAGGATTCAACATGGTCTGATGGCCCAGAGCCACAAAGTGTTATTCTGTAGTCACCTAATGTCCCATATAGATGAAGCTCTGTGGTGGCCACCTATTGTCACTCTTCTACTTTTTAATAGCACATGGTTTCAATCAATTTTAATGTACTTGCATTCTAAATCTATATTAATAGGGATGCATTTTACTTATTGTTTTACATTGCAGAAAAAAAAGGTCCACACTTGGTTTATATGGAATGACAGGGGTCCACTCTTGGTTGGTGCATAATGATACCCACTAAGTGCCCACTTAGTTAGCATGGAGTGACATACACACTCCATCATGTATGAATAAGAAAGAAATAAGCAAAAGTGATCATCCGTAAGAGAAATGTTTCATCACAGCTCCACGTTACACTTGTTCCAGGCTCTGCCCGTCGTTTTTCTCTAGAAATAGAAACTTTTTCCAACTTTTTTTTTTTATCTCTGTGTAGCGATCGCACTCGTCTTCTCCTTCTATTTCACTTCTTGCTCTGATCTACAGTCTCATTCGTTCTACACATCCCAGAAACCCCAAAATTACTCACAGTGTGGGCGACAGCGTCCCCATTTACCAGCCGCAGAAAACTGCGTTTGACGTATACAGTATGTACGTCAATGGCACTCAATGAGTTAAGTGGGAGGTACACAATAAATCTAATTCTAATCAAATTTATTTTGAAAACAAATAGTAGAATGGCAATATGATTCAGTGATTAATTTGTTACACATTTGGGTTGCTTCCTAATGATTTTTTGATGTTTTAGTACCCAGCTAAACACAACAACAAGTGTGTATATTCCTTACTATCTACATTATGTATGTGCCTTGTAGGCACTTGCAGTGTTTTATAAATCTGAATATTTTTTGTCACATCACATCTACCCCGACACTTTAGAGCGCTTCTGTCTTGACGCCGTGTTTGCCTTCGTTCTGACCTGAACACGGCATGTGTTGTTTGGGTTAGAAACATGCACATTTGCAAAGGAAAAAAAGCTAAATCGATAAGCGGAATCATTAAGCAGGCACGCACACAATCCCAAGGAAATGATCACGTGGGAACCAGTTCTGAAGAGGAACCGGTTCTCAATTCCCACCCATAGACTTCAGTCCATGATGTGGACACAAAAGCATTCCTCTACATTGAAGTAGTGAAGTCATCAACACTCATGTATTTCACAGATCCTAAATCCTGGTACACACATAAAGATTCTCTAAATTTCAACCAATTTTTTATCTGTGAAAGACCCCACACGTGAAGATAAAAAATCTGTGATTGAACAGTTTTGATCGTATTGTGTGTGGTGTGCTGTGATATTCCAAACACAACACACCACACACATTAAGATTTTTCAGAGTCGTGACCCTCCGGTCAGAAAACTCAGAAAGAGATCAGAATTGTTGTAGCTACTCTTTCGGGTCTATTTCCGGAATGGACAATGAGAGCGATGTAATTTTTTTAAATGAAAGCGGGACACTTCAGCCTTTACAACGATACCATCTGTGTGTGTCTGTGGCTTCGGAGGCCGAGCAGTAAAGCGGCTGTGAGCGGCGGTCACATGATCATTTAAACATGGCTGCTCTATTGCTGGCTGTTGCTGGCTATGATCGCTACTGTCTTTGCTATCGGCTATCAGGAAATCTCCCGTGTATGCGTGAATGTCTGTGTGAACCTCATGTAATGCCAGGGCTGCACCGTGGCTCTCTGTGGGATTACCGGTGTTGTGTCGAGAAGTGGCTTGCTGCGAGCAGCATGCAGAGCTTGGTACTTCTCAGCACAACACCAGCTTTCCACATGCAAGATGACTTTTGATTTGTAAATATTGAACATGTTTAATATTTACGATTATCAATTCAGCGCCGAACGTTTTCTGAGGCGATTGTTGTGAGAATTTTGACTCTTAACACACCACACACTACAAGAGAGTCTCATAAAATAATCTTAAAACCTTAGGATAATCGGCCGATTTTTGTCTTTGGTCGGAAGGGGGAAGATCGGGGCAAAATCAGCCCGATTATCTTTATGTGTGTGGTAGGCTTAACTCTACCTCCACTCTCCACTCTAAATGTGGAACTGGCTGAGAAGTGAGTGAGGGCTTTAAATCTGTGCCAGACGACTTGTGTCAGTCCGTGACTGTCGGCAGTGTGGGGGATGGTTTCTTGTAGCTGACGATGGTCGTTAGCAACTCTGAAGGGCAACCTGGAAAAGACTAGCATCCCTCAGCCAAGATCTTATATCCAAATCAGACTAACAGACAGTGGAATTCCCCAGTCCTAGGTTGGCCATGTGCTACACACCTATGGACTTCTGTGACAACTGTAAAGAGTGGGTGTCCCAGCAATAATCCACCCTGTCAAGTCTTTGATGAGTTTTGTAAAGGTGTGTGATGCCTTGTGATCAGTATAATATTTTGTCAGCCTTTATATGGTCAACCATGGTGTGCCAGTAGAAATGTTTCTGAAATTAGGATTTATCAGATTTCCAGAGATACAGGGGATAAATCAGCTATAGTGGATGGAATAACTCCAAAATACCCACTGTTGAACTACTGCAACACACATTTTTACTTACCAAACTATTAGCTCTACTGGAGTTCATGTATACCTGTCTGCATATTTTTGGTCCACAACAAAAGTTAAAACTAAAACTAAATTTGTGTTCTTTTTCCTTCTGTATATTACACACTGTATCACATAGTCATACACATCTATAGATGAAATTGGTGTATGAATTGAAACCTAATTTAAAAGTTGTCAAAAGGTACAGGATTGGCACAGGGTCAGAGAGTTTATATTAAGTGGGAAGTACACAATAAAAGCTGTATTCAGTTCACACTGGTGCTCAGCAGAAATGGGTCTGGTTGCTTTCAGGGTGTGTGGATTGTACATTCAACAATCCCATATTACCTTATTCATAGCATCTGAAGTGGATTATAAACAAATTCAATTAATTGTGTTCAGAAGATGGTAAAACGTTATCTAATTTATTTATATTTTAAGTAATTCATTTGTTATCTATTTTGGTTGTTTCCTAATGATTTTCTTTCGTTTCAGTACCCAGCTAAACACAAGTGTGTATATTCCTTATTATCTAGGTATAACCTTGTGCATGTTGTAGTAAGCAATGTGACTTCATTACATTTACACACAGTTTTCTAAGTAGAGTTGAACATTTTTAATGGGGTTTCAGTCTATGATGTGGGCACAAAACATTCCTCGACATTGAAGTAGTTAAGTCACCAGCACTCATGTATTTCACAGGTCCTAACTTTAAGGTAGAGTTGTTGAACTGGGATCTGAGAAGTGAGTGAATGGAGTGAGAGCGGAGTGAGTGCCAGATGACCTGTGTCAGTCCTTGAGTGTGGGCAGTGTGGGGGATGGTTTGTCGTAGCTGACGATGGTCGTTAGGTATTTTCAGGTTGGGCTTCAGAGTTTCTACATTCTTTCAGCCAACATCTTATATCCAAATCAGACCGACTGAGACACAGGTATTCCCAGGTCTTAGGTTGGCCATGTGCTACCTACGCACCTATGGCCTTTGGTGATTCAACTTCTGTGGCAACTGTAAAGAGTTGGTGTACCAGCAATATTCCATTTTGTCTAAAGAATTGTCAGTTCTTTGATGAGTTTTGTGAAGGTGTGTAATTACCTGTTATAATATTCGGTGACAGGGCCTTTATATGAGCCACCATTGTCTGCTAGTAGTAATGCTGTCTGAGAACAACAATTAACATGGAATAAGAAATTCGGATTCATCAGATTGTCATGGATACAGGGAATATGTCAGTGTGTGGACGGAATAACCCCCCAAAAAACCCTGTTAAACTACTCATTAAAAGGTATTTAGAAAATCAAGGGAAATAAAGGAACGCATAAATATAAAAACACATGCAAAGCCTTACAAAGCCTTGTAAAGGACAATTAGGACACAGCAAGAACTATATTCCTCAGACACGGTCCACACCACTGTCAACTTTTTTTATTTGTGTTGCAGCAGTTCAACATTGAGCTATTTGGGGTTATTCCATCCACACAATGCCTTATCCCTTGTATCTTTGGCAATCTGATGAATCCTAATTTCTTGTGCCATGTTAAGGAAGATGTTGTTCCCAGACAACATTTCTGGCAGAGAATGGTAGCTCATAAAAATGCTCTGTGACTCTATATTGCATGTACCCATGTTTCAGTCAGTCTGTTTTGAATGTAAGTAAGCGGAGTGAAATGCACACTCCATCATGTATGAATAAGAAAGAAATAAGCAAAAGTGATCATCCTTAAGAGAAATTTTTCATCAAAACTTAACACAAACATTTCTAATAAAGTAGCTCAGATAAATACAGTGGGGCCAGGCCGTTAAGTGCTTTAAAAACAAACATTAAAAGTTTAAAATCAATTCTGTAAGGGACAGGGAGCCAGTGAAGGGAGTTAAGAACAGGAGTAATGTGCTCACGTCTATTAGTGTTAGTTAAAAGACGGGCAGCAGCGTTTTGGACAAGTTGGAGGCGACTGAGCGAAGACTGGGAGACGCCAACATAAAGTGCATTGCAATAGTCCAATCTAGAACTGAAACATTTTGACTGTGTGAATGTGTGTGGCAATAGTTTAACATAGGGATCCTCTCAATGAATTATCCCTTGTATCTCTGACAAACTGATAATCCCCCATTCCCTCTGTATTTTCCCATATCAAATTGTTGTATATCAGTACCTCTTTGATGGTTTACTTGTACATAATATATCATCGTAGGTTGCCATTGAGTTTTCACAGTACACCCCACATAAAAAAACACGACATTACCGTTGCTACTTCATTATAAATGTTTGTATTAAGTTTTGATGAAAGTTTTGAGCTTTTGAGGTTAATCCATCCTCTAGAAGAATTATCCCTTGTATCTCAGACAAACTGATGACCCCCCAGCTCCTCTTTTATTTTCCCATACATGTTTTATTGTTGAGCCATAAATGTCAATAACTGAAATATTCCCTTAAGTATCATGGAAGGTTGCCATTGAGTTTTCACAGTAACTAACCCTAACCCCATGTTTAAAAACAAAACTACAATTACAACTTTACCAGTGCTACTTAAGTTGAAATATGTGTGTTTGCATGTGTTTGTGTGTGTTGTGTGTATTAATAGTTACAAATGTTTGTATTAAATTTAGATTTAAAATGTATCTTAAAACTCAGCAATTTCTCTCCTTTCTGCTTTGCTGGAGTGTGTATGTCACTCCGCACCAACCAACAGTGGACCCCTGTCATTCCATATAAACCAAGTGTGGACCTTTTTCTGTAATGTAAAACAGTAAATAAAATACATCCTCATAAATACAGATTCATGATGCAAGTACATTAAAATGACCTAAAACCCTGAGTTTTAATTCAAATATTTTTCCTATAACAACAATGCAGTCAAGGAGTATAAAACGCTTGTAGGGGAAAAAATAATAGACTGTAGATATGTGTGTTGCAGTAGTACACCCTACATTTAAAAATAATTACAACATTATTGGTGCTACTTTATTAGAAATGTTTGTGTTAAGTTTTGATGAAAAATTTATCTTACGGATGATCACTTTTGCTTATTTCTTTCTTATTCATACATGATGGAGTGTGTATTTCACTCCATGCTAACTAAGTGGGCACTTGTATCATTATGCACCAACCAACAGTGGACCCCTGTCATTCTATATAAACCAAGTGTGGACCTTTTTCTAAAACGTAAATCAACAAATAATTCCTATACAGATTTATGACGCAAATACATTAAAATTAATTGAAATCACATGCATTTAAAAAGTAAAAGTCTGACAATAGGTGCCCCCAACAGGGCTTTATCTATATGAGATGTACGTGGCCAAAAAGTAACTTTTTGTGGCTCTGAGCCATCAGGCCATGTCAAACTGTGTTTTCCCATGACAATAATGCAGTTAAGTAGTATAAAACACCAGTACAGTGAAAAATTAATAGACTGTAGAAATGTGTCTGGCAATAGTTTAACATAGGGACTTTGTGAGATTAATCCTCTCAATGAATTATCCCTTGTATCTCTGACAAACTGATGATCTCCCAAACCCTCTGTATTTTCCCCAAAGATAACAAATTGCCGTGCCAATACTTTAATATCAGTTACTCTTTGATGGTTTACTTCTACATAATATATCATCATAGGTTGCCATTGAGTTTTCTGTAATATAAAACAGTAAATAAAATACATCCTTATGAATACAGATTTATGATGCAAGTACATTAAGATTACCCTAAATCCTAAAACCCTCTCTTAAAAAATTAATAGACTGTAGAAATGTGTGTTGCAGTAGTACATCCTACATTTTAAAAATAATTACAACATTATTGGTGCTACTCATTATAAATTTTTGTGTTAAGTTTTGATGAAAGTTTTCTCTTAAAAACTATCACTTCACACTCACATGATGGAGTGTGTATGTCACTCCATGCTAACTAAGTGGGGTCGTGTGTCATTATGTACCAACCAACAGTGGACGCCTGTCATTCCATATAAACCAAGTGTGGACCTTTTTCTGCAATGTAAGTCAACTAATAATTCCTATACAGATTGAGAACACATGTATATTGTAAAATTGAAACCATGTGCTTAAAAAAACTGGACAAGCAACAATAGCAAGGTCAATTATTTTTAATGTTTAATCAGAATTCAACAGAAATGATCTAAATTACCATTTTATTTAAAATTTGGTTATGGGTGATCAATTTTTTCAATATTTTAAAATGTCTATTATACCTAATACAGTGTTGAGTTTAAACTTAAGACATCCATGAAAACAGAACCTTTATATTTTGTTACAAAGAATAACAAATTATGTTTCAAGGTACTGGTTTGTTCACTAAGGAGCCTGTTTGATAGCCTCTCTACAGTCTGAAAGGCTGCCGGGGCTGCAAGTCGTTCACACTATGGAGGAGTGTAAGAAACGACGTGTGTGAATGAGTCGTTAAAAACCCTGCTCCAGCCTGCCGGGGCACTGCTGAATATGGTATTTTACACACACACACACTCAGGTCCCCTCTTGGCTAAAGTTGAAAAAATTAACCAGAAGGTTTTTCACATGATTTTTAGTTGATTTAAAGCATGTCCAAGAGGGGACCTAAAAAAAGTCCCCTGTTGGCTGCTTGGTCCCCTGTTGGTGAATGTGTAACGACGCCGATGTCCCCTCTTAGATAGGTACAACAGTGCACGCGCGCACACACACACACACACACACACACACACACACAACAGCAAAGAGCAACTTCATCATATGCACAGAACAGCTGTCAATCATCATGCAAACTGGGCAAACAGGCCAGTTGCCTCTCATCCATGCTTTGTTGCCCCTTTAAAGGGATAGTTCAAGATTTTGGCAATTTGGCCCATTACCATAATCCCTATAGTTTTAGGAGTAGGTTTGTTACCTTTAATTGTCGGTGCAAGTTGTTTTTACAATGGCGGAGCAGAGCCGCAAGCTGCTCAGAGCTACGCTAGGGGGGCTAATGGGATTTCTTGGTTTCCCTCATCAAACTCATCAAATACACAAAGCAACAACTCCAAAACACTCTGGTGGACAAGTTGTGACCTGCACATTCACCACGCTATGAGATAGTAATGGAACGTTACCAGACAGAGTTGCTGATTTTGGCAGTTTTTCGGCAAGCAGTCTCTGCATTTGCCTCAAAGAAATCCCATTAGCTTCCGTCGTGTATCTCTGAGCAGCTCACAGCTCTTGCACCGACAATTAAAGGTAACGAACCTAAGACTATAGGGATTATGGCAATGGGCCAATTTGCCAAAATGTTGAACTATCCCTTTAAGTATCCAGTGAGCCTATTTAATGTATGATTATGTTTTTGAAACTCATCTTGAAGCTGTAGCCTACTCCAGAGTTGCCATGGTGTTTCTGGTTAAACTGCACCTGGCAGGTACTGTAAGAGAAAAACTCTCTTTTACAGTGATACTGATGGAGCAAAAGCCAACAAACATCTGTGTATACCACGAGTGACTCTAGTCAGGTGTGAATTCCTTTTCCATTGAAGGTAAAAGCTATGTTTTAGCTGTTTTTTTTGTTTTTTTTTACAAGTGGGAAAAAAGGCTTAAGAGGCTTAAATACCCTCTGACAAATGATTGATAATCAATTCATCCATGAAAATAATTGGCGGATTAATTAAGACAATCCTTGGCTGCAGTCCTATAGATAATTGTCAAAGCACAATCCAGGTATCAGGACATTTCAGTTAATTGTGTTCTGTGTTGTGGCGTCCCACTGGGTCAAAGTCCAAGTGTGTGGAGAAAGTGTATGCAGGGGGTGCCATGTCATAATTCCGACTAGCCCGAAAATTACCCACTGTCCCGAAATCCCATTATTCCGACCATATTAAACCCCTTGTTTAGACATCCATCCGAAATCTCAATGTTTCTATTCCCTTTTTTTTTTAAATTGATAGCACAGTCAAGAGAGAGACAGGAAATGGGGAGTCAGAGAGGGGGAATGACATGCAGGAATGGGCTGCCCGACGCGGGATTTGAACCGGGGCTTCCTGCAGTGAGGACTGTATAGCCTCAAAATGGGGCGGCATAAGACAACATTATTGTGCCTAACCAAACCCATAACTCACATCCCATAACCCGCCGGCGGCTGGTCAGCACCGCGGACAGCTCCCCAAACAACCCAGACCCCAGCGCGTCATTTGCACACAACTTGCACCAGAGTTATTTACAGGAGGTTTCATTCTCTCTGCTCTATGACACCGAGTATAATCACATATTGCAACAACGGGATGTTGGAACAATGGGTTTAATAATCAGAACAATGGGATGTGCAAACATTGACATTTTGAAACAATGGGTCATTTTTGGAATAATGGGATGTTGCAGGGTGTGTCAATGTAGTGAGAAAACAGTGACAGGTGCTTGGGTTTAAAAGGGTTTTTTGTAGTCTCTTGATTCATCATGGGGATGAAAGGAATTGAACAATTTCCAGTGCCAGTGTGTTCACTGCTCCTTTTCCTGTCATTTGCCACTTTCCTTTGGGAAAAGGGAATTAGAGATCAAAGTTTTGTATTAATGTCTGTCTTTAACATCTCCTCCACACTGTTCAGTGGGACACTTACACACAACAAACAGTGTAGCCTGGGGTGCCCTGTTCAGTGTGTTTAGAGCTGAGCTCATTGTGCACCTTCCCCTGTGTGAAGGTTCAGGCCCAAAACAGAAAGATCCCCAAAGGCAGACACACAAAGGTCGTTGCAGGTTTAAAGAATTTATTACTGAGGGCCAAAATCTCAAATTGAAACAGGGAAACGGGGCTGAGCAGGAACAGGGCTGGAGGAACTCCAACAGGGTGAAAGATAATCCAGGAAAAACATGATCAAAAACACTCGGAGAAAAGGAGGCGAGCTGTTACCCAGGTGAATTTACAACAAGCTGACAGAGAGGGAGGGAGAGAACGGCTCTTATACTGCAGGTGGTGGGAGGGACAGACAGGGAGGATGAATCTCAGGTGTCACTGAAGATCTTGGTGGGGGATGAGCACACACAGGCCCAGTTCCATTCTGCCCCCTAAAGACTAAAGACTCAGGCCCTGAACTCCTCCCTGACTTAACTGACGTCAGCTCTAAGTGACTGAGTGTGAGAATCTGAAAGGGTCCAGATGATGTAATAGGAATGGAACAGAACTTATCCCATGAAGAAACCTGGGAGCTCTCTCTTTCCATGTTTATTTATTCACAGTTTTCTTCAAATACCTGTGTTTCAATGGTATCACCTGTATTTGACTTGACAATGCTATGAATTGTGGGTCATTTCCTTATGCAAAGTCAACATGGATGCTGACTTGCTGTATGGTAAAGGAGCATAACAAGCTCACTCACTGACTTGATTATTTGACAATGGGACATCCCTCACATACTCAGACACTAAAAGAGGAACTATGGAGGATTTGTAGCTTAACTATGCTACATTTTTACCTTAATTAATCTGTTGTAATTAAGGTAATTGTGATGGTTTAATAAATTGAAACTTGTTACGAGGGAGAATGGAGGCTCTCTGCCTTCCATGTGCTTGTCACTTATTGCGTCTCTTGGCTGAAAACCAGCTTTGCAAGATCAGTGCCGCTGCCCCGGTGTCCCAGCTCTCGTCTCTGCTGCACCGTGACATAAACACCCTGTAACCTCTTGTTTATGGCAGATTAAACTACACAAATATACACGTTGTAATATTGTATATGATATATAATTTTATGTACCGCTCTTTTGATTTATTTCTTTGGGCTTTGTTGTGAACAACTGCACATGGCCGGGAGGAGGGTTAGCGAAACAGCAGAAAAGCGATAGGACTTGCATAGTTCGTCTTTGGGCCTGAGCTTTGTCACATGGATGTGAAGCAGTAAGTTAACACAACTCTGATTCTGCTGTTGGAAGCTATTAGTCAACAGGAAGTAGGCTACATGAACTGTAGCAGTGCTGTGGTGCTTGTCGTTGAGTCAAGGTCTGACAAAGATTAGCGTTCTGAAAATTCAGAGTTCGCCACAGCACCTCACAGTTCAGTCTCCAGTGAATGAGTCTTTACCTCAGTTCACCCTCACAGTGAAGCAGTGAGTCCATATCTCAGCAGAAAACTCCTGGAGGAGTTTTCCCAGGATGTAAACACCACCACAATTGTAGCATAAAACAATTTGTGTCTAAGCATGAAATCTGGCCAATAAAAAACACTAATAAGTGACCCCTGATGTGATTAATAAAAACAGCATAGTGAATCTCTGCAACAGCGCAGTTAAATCCTGTTATCCGTCCAGTGCGCTCCAGTCGGCTCCAGGGGACGGGTGCTCTGGGAGCTGTGCTGTTTGATGGTGGATTTACAGAGAGGAAGATAAAGTTGGGAATAATCCAGCTCTGTTGAACAGGTGAACTATGAACAACAGACTCTGGCTTATGGCCAAGGGTTGGCACGCTGAGCAGCTGTCACTCTGTGCGCAGACTGAAGCTCCTCTGCTGGTGAACCATATTACTCTGAAGGCCCGGCATAGTTATTCCTCCAGCTGCCATGGGAGAACTGGCTGCTGTGTGTGCATGTGTGTGTGTGTGTGTGTGTGTGTGTGTGTGTGTGTGTGTGTGTGTGTGTGTGTGTGTGTGTGTGTGTGTGTGTGTACTGGAAGGACAGCCCCGTCTCGGGATGGTGGACTTCAGTGAAAACTACTAGATAAAGAGGTAATTACTGAATTCCATCGTGGTGCAGTGGTTAGAGCTGTCGCCTCACAGCGAGAGGCGACATGGGTTCGATCTGGGTCCTCCAGCTTCCTCCCACAGCCAGGGACAGAGTACATTAGGTTGATTGGTGTCTGTAAAGTGACTGGAAGTGTTAAAGTGAGTGTGACTGCTTGTTGGTCTCTATATGTCAGCCCTGTGATGGACTGGCGACCTTTTCCAACTGATGGCCTGCTCTCTCCCAGTGTCAGCTGGGACTGTGCCCAGCCTCCACACGCCTGTAGAAGCATTAGCACTATGGATGATGGGAGTTTTTTTTTCTCCCCACTTTTTTTTTTCTCTTTCCCTTGTCCTTATGTATCTTGTCTTTCTTTAAGCTGGGGACACACTATGCGATTTTATGCCCGATTTTACCCACGATTCACAGTCGGGTCTAGTCTGCACCAGTCGGCACTAGTTGGGGACAGTCGGCCTGGCGAGTCGGAGCAGAAATCTGTGATGGGGAACAGACTCAAATCAGCAAGTGTGTGAGGTGAACGGACGCTGCCCGACTTCAGTCGCAGCAATTCAAACATGTTTGAATTTTTTGAGCCGATTCTGGATGCAGTCGGGTAGTGTGTACTGGTTACCGACCCCACCGCAAACACGTCGCCCACAGCCAATGAAAAAGAGGAGGTGGGACAAATGAACGTTGGCTCCTCCACAACCTGATCCATACCCGTTTTTTTTCTTTTAATGGATTTCTCATAGCAGATAGCTGCAGTGAGCCGTATGTTGTCCATGTTGGTTTACACTTTTACACACAAAATGTGTTGAAATGTGTTGGCGTTCACGTGGGGAATCGTTTCCGCCAATAAAGCGAGTCACAAGTTAACTCAACCAAGGATACTCTATATACTTTCTAAACCGTCTTTGACTCAACTAACCACATTTGTGGAAATTATACACTACACTCTTAAATGGTCACTCCCGCAAGAGTTTTTTGCGAGAGTTTGGTGCGTTCAGGTGCCTTCAGTTGGTTTGACAAATCGCGTAGTCTGTGCTCCCTCATCTGGCGAGGTCATTAAGTGCGTGATCCCCAGTCGTCATAAAGATCTGCTGAAGCCAGTCGGTTAGTGTGAACTCATAGGCTGTGTTCGAAACCGCATACTTCTCCTACTACTCGTACTACTCATACTAACGATTTGAGTATGCAGTATGTTCACACTGCGCAGTATGCGATTTGCAGTAGGCGAGAAGTTCCCGGATGCATACTAGATTCGGCCGAAATGTTGAGTATACATCATGAGGTCACTACTCATACTCAAACTACCCAAGATGCAACGCAACGTGACGTCAAGGACCGCCTCTTCCTTGCTTTTTTTTTTTTTTCTTTATTTAAGTGTTCAAAGTGTACAAAAAGTGTCAAACACTGACACATAACACAACACGAGAGCTGTTTCATATTCAGAAAGACAATGGATAAAATAAATAAATACAGCAAGGATCTCATTCAAATAAGTAGAAAATGAAGAAAATTAGACAAACAGAAACAAAACAAAAATAAATAAATATTGTCATGTCAATACATAGGTGTGTAATAATCACTGTTAACAAATTCCATTAAATGTCAGGAAGTACAATAAATACCTTTTCATAGTTTTCTAAAAAAGTTGTGTTCTTCTTATTTTTAACTAAGGCTAGGGATTTATAGAGAGAATTGAATTCAATTAAAAAATGAGAAAAGGTTGGTTTGGAGGTTGCAAACGTTTGCTTATGAATAAAGTATTTACCAAATAAAATGAAAAAATTAACTAAATACTGAAGACTCCTGTTCTTCTTATTTTCATAATAACATATAGGCTAACATCTTTAAGGGAGAAGCAGTATGACATGTTTACATGGGAGAAAATATAAGAACACAAGTCTGACCAAAATTTCATTGTTACATTACATTCAAAAAACAGATGATTTAAAGTTTCTTCAGTATGGCCACAGAAAACACAGGAGCTGTCCAAATCTATACATTTTGAAATAATCCCCAGTCCAGAGCAAGTATGATGTAGCGAAGACGGCGGGCGGATCTTCGTCTCAGAGCAGGCAAAACTCTCCGGTAAGGCATTTTGAACGGGCAAATTCCGTTAACGGCACGAAGTCGCCAAACGGCGTTTCCAAGCTAGCCACAGTGGGGACAGGTTCACTTCCTGTTTATAAAGTAAGAGCACTGGCGTCATTGTAACGGCTTTCTTTATGGTCAATTGCAACGGGTGCTTTATTTTGACACAGAAACCGGAAGTACAGTGCTCACTACGGCTGGTTTTACTAACGCCAGAGAAGTCCGACTTCGTCCGACTAAAATTGTAAATAGGTGTTATTTTGTCATTTTTTCAACACCATGGGGATACGAAGTAGTACTTTCTCGCCTGAAAATGTTTCAAATGTTGCTGAAGTTATATATTTACAGAGTTTAGAGCTTAAGTGAAATCAGCTTCAGGGCGGCTGATTTCGGCTCGGGCAGGAGCGAAATGCATTGTGGGTTATCATAGTACGCAGCAGTGTGAACGCTCTGCATACTGTATGATCGATTAGTATGTAGTATGGAGTATGGAAGTATGCAGTATGGAAGTATGTAGTATGGAGTATGTGGTTTCGAACACAGCCATAGTCTTTTCTAAATCGTGAGCGAATGTGAAAATCGCGTAGTGTGTCCCCAGCTTTAGTTGTGTGTGTGTGTTTGTATGTGCAGGCTGGGTGTGGCTGTTTCCCTGCTCATCCTCCACCTGATCTCCTGACACACCTGCAGCTCATCAGACCTGATTGCCACTCCCACCACCTGCATCTTAACGAGCGCTCGCTCCCTCCACTCTTGGACCATTTCTTTCTAATGTGCGTTCTCTGCGAAGTCGGGGTAGACTTTTTTCAAGTGGGAGATCGGAAAGGTTCGAGTTCCAACTTGTCTCGAATGCAGCATAAGTAATCCTTCAGTTTTCTTAAGTTTATTAATTATTTGGTCTGGCGTTGGAGTAAACCCAGCCTTGGCCATCTCTTCCACAAGTTCTAAGATAAGAATTACTTTATTTATTAATGCTTCGTTCGATTGCACTGGGAACTCGGAAAAATTTGACCTCCGAGTTGGGAAAGTGCAATAGAACCGTCCTTGAACCCGGGATTCCGACTCGGGAATTCGGGTAGGATCCAAGCAGCCTGAGTAGGTCGGAAATGCGTGGAAAAACGTCAAAGCAAAATGGCGCCGCACACCGTGAGAGGTAAACAGTCACTTTCTCCTCAACTTTTAGTCTGTTATGTGTCGTTTATTTTAGCATTTGTGTTACTAAAAGTGTAGGATTACTTTGTAGTGGTGTTTGCAATCCCACTCTGTTAATTAAAGAGTTTGTGTGAGCGTAGTAGGAACAACAAAGCACAGTAACAGTGTTCAAAATATTATAGTTTTTCCCATATTTAAGTAGTCTGTAGCTGATGTAGGCTACTTCCCCAGAATAATTTTTAAATGCTCAAAAGACATCCCAACAAACATCAGCTTGCTGTAGCTGGCCATGTTTTCCGAGGTTGTGCAATGAAAAGCATTTACCTAGGAAGTCGGAATTTCTGAGTGCAATGGAACGCAGCATAAGCCCCAAAGGGACATTTGGGGGATAATAACAAATTATTTTCCTCCATGCTGCCAGTCGCCGCCTTCTCCTCCTTCCTGCTCATCTTCACAGTCTAGACTACAACTCCCACTGATACGCTGATGTCACTGATGTCACGTTTAGGGGAGGACCAACTATTTTTTGGTTCCATTGAGAACCAACTTTTTCGGCTCCAAAAGTATTATTCTCGATCTGTTTTTGACCTAATTTCTGAAATAATCTAAAACAATCTGGTATCAGTGGAACATGCATTTAGCATGTGACTTTGACATCTTACAACAAAATGTTGACTTGTGTCTGTCCTTATAGAAAAGTATTCTGACAAAGCCTACAGCTGCAGAGTTTGACAGAACACTAAACAGGCAAAACTTGTCAACTTGAGTGAGCAATTATTTGATTCTGTAGAAGCATTTCAGAATTGAACTAGAATCACCTCCTTGTGGTTGTTCAGCCAAGTTGAAGGAAATATGGCCACAGTGTCTCCTTCCTGTTTTATAGCAGTGAGTAATAGTCAGACGTGTTGTTGCAGAACATTATGATGTCACAGTGAACCTGACCTTTGACCATCTTGATATAAAATGTCACCACTTTATTTTTTACTCGATGGTTGAATTATTTCATAATAACCGTGTGAATTTCTGAGTTATGGTCAGAAATGTGTTCAGTGAGGTCACACTGACCTTTGACCTTTGACCACCAGATTTTAATCAGCACATCCTTGAGTCCAAATGAATGTTTGTGCACGCTGTAATGAAATGTTCTGTGAGTGTCCTGTATACTGTGTTTACAAGAGTGTGACCTCACTTGAATTTTGATCCTTGACCACTCTGTTCCTCTTCCAGTCCAGGTCTAAGTAATCTCTTTTCCTGACCACCTCCATGGAAAATGTCATGAGGTCAAGGAAATACTTTTTTAAGACATGGAGAGTGAATAGTCCTTTCATCACCACAAACCAGACTGAAGTGTTGGAATGAGATGAAAGAGATAAACAACCAGAAAGCGTTGAGACATTTATGTTTTACAAGAAAGAAAGTGAGTTCAGGCCAGAATGAATCATACTCAGACACTGTATATAAATTCTGACCTCTTTATATTTGTTAAGTAGAGAAAAACATTTTTTTCATGCAGTGAGCGGGGTTTGAAATTACTTTTATGTGTAGATTGTTATGATGATCTAGATAATACACTTGTTCTTCACGATGGCTCCTAACTGGATTTATAGATCAGGCCCTGAAATATGTATATTTATAGATCTGGGTCTCAGCCAATCATACGTGTCTTTCTAAGTTTCTGATTTAGCTACAGACATAAGGTGCTTGGTGGTTTCTATATTTCTGTGTCTGCCATAGTAAAAAAAACAAAAAAAAAACTTTGCATCACTTAAGATGCTTGGCAACCACGTCTTCTGATGTAAAGTTATCAAAATACATTAGAGCTTATCATGGACAAATATACAGTAATAATAAATAAAAGAGTATAGAGTAAAATTAATAGTAAGAACTTGTTTTGTTAATTTCAAATGTGAAAGTTCTCCCACAGTTAGTGAGACAGTGTCCACAATAACAGGACAAACAAGTGGACCTGACAGCACAGCACCTCTGGCTCTGGCTGTCACCAGCACATTTGTATAAAAAAAAAAAAAAAAAAAAAAACTAAACTATGAAAAGTTTTGTGCATTGAATTGAATCGAGACACTTTTTTGGGAAGAGTTGAGCTGTTGCAGTTCTGGTAGCTTGCACTGAGTGAAGTAGGAGTGTTAATGAAACAATTTTATAACTCGGGAGTTCATTCATCCATGAGTGGCCTTGTGGTCCTCCTCAGATAGAGAACAAAGCAGATGTGACCTCTGATGTTCAATGAAAGACACGTAGTTATCATGGCATTGGTCTCTGTGAAACAGCAAGCAGATAGCAACACAACAGAGTGAAGTTTGATTGGACAATAATCTCCGGCAGCAGCTGCTCTGTGTGGCTTCAGTACATGTGAACCTTACGTTGCATTTCAATTGACTGGATTGAATTACAATGGGTGAAGCCGCTGCCCATAGATAACGCTCCCCACACACGTCTGCACACATGAGGGTGTTTTGTAATGTGTAGCACTCCAAGATCAATAAATGATGAGCACATGAGCACAAGAGCACATTAATTTTTAGACATTAGTGTAATTAGCATAAACAAGTGAAAGCATTGTGGAGAAGACTGCCAGACTACAGACTTATGGTCTGTACTGGTTTTCATTACATGAAGTTCCTGTGGCACAAACAGAGATGATGCCTAACAAAATAAATGAATAGATAAATGAATAAGTGGAAATCTAATATTAAAGAGATGGCAATTGGATGGCAACATTCAAGGTTCACATTCGAGTTGGTCCACTACTTCGGTCCAGACTGAAATATATCTGCGGTCATCAGGTGAAATGCTGTGAAGGTCTGTGATAATCCTCTGACTTTTCCTTTAGAGCCATAAACAGGTGGGATTCGGAGCCAGCAGCTGGTCCTGTGCTTTACTTATATCACGAAATGTCTCATCATTTATTCATTCACACTTCCCTGATTAACTATGCACACAACTCTGACATTTGGCAATTAGCAAATGCTAGCATGATTAAGAAGGTAACCATGGCATACAATATATTTATTTATTTATTTCCCATATCAGCATCACTGTCGTGTGAATGTGGTCATTTTGTTGATGTTAGCATTTAGTGAGCTAAATGCTAGCACCACTGTGTCTGAGAACAGCCTCACAGAGCAGATAGCATGGCTTTAGACCAGTTACTCCCAACCAGGGGGACAGTGCAGGGGGTACGTGGAAACATAATTAATTTATTTCCAACATCATAAGTAGCCTAAATGTTCCCAGTTATTTAATAAGCCCATTACTAAAATGGTATGTGTATGCCACATTAGTTCCTCCTGGGAGACAATAAGACAATAAGCACCTGTGAAGCCCTTGTGCCAAGGCCAAAATGGCTAAAACGTCGACAGACTCATTTGAGTTTAAAAGAACAAAAATGAAGGAGAATAATTATTTAAAATACAAAGTGCAAAATGTATTTGTACAAATTAAAGAGAGAAATCAAAATAATTTTCATTTCATAATCAGTTTTTATCACATTTTTGGAGAATCATCAATGTATTAGTGAGGGGGTACTCAGGGTAGAAAACGTGGGGAACCACTTCTTTAGACTCTTAAAGATGAGGCAGGCAGGGATTTGAAGACAAATCTTCCATAGCGAATTTCAAGGAAAATGTAATTCAAGTGGTCTGAGAGGAAACTGGATGTCTGCACCTCCTCTGGGTTCTGTGCAGCTACAGGCCGTGATGGGAGACGGGTCTTTTGAAGAAGAGTGTTCCTCCTGGCTGCCTGTGCCTGTGCCTTTAAGTGCATGTGCAACAATGTAAGTGTGAACCTGCTGTATTTCGGCAGGAAAGGTAACAGGCTGCTGACTTCACTTTCCTGGATTTGGTGATTTGTGCATGGGAGATTTACCGTGGGTGATGAGTGGCTCTGTTCAACGTTGCTAATAGTTTCGGCCTGTGCTAACTGCAGCCAGAGGCTCACAGCGTTGTTGCATATGCCCGCGAAGGGGAGAGCAGCAGGAGGGCGGCTGTATTTCCCAGATTTCTGCCGAGACCAGCTTTATTCGTGGTTTCCAGGTGTAATAATTCATGGCAGGTTTCACTGCAACAGGAGCCCAGATCTGTCTCCGCGGGGGCTCTGCAGACACTTCTGAGTCAGTCAGATATTGCTGTAGCAGAGTGGCTGCCTGCCGGGGCCGCTCCGGCCTGTGATTGACTGAGCCACACTTTCAACGTGGAGCTGACCACTTCATTTGTCACAGCTGATTTCCCTACATGCACTGTTGGATCTCTGTCTGTCTGTTTGTGGAAGCATTTGCTCAGCTAATATTCATGTTGCACTCTTTTCAGCTCTTGGATGATATGTGGATAATCTTGTTGAAGTGTCAGCAGCTTATTTATCTGTCAGACTGATGAATGACACAGAGGATAATCTCAGATTTAAAATAAAAGATGGCATATTTAGGAGCCAGGCAGCATATGCTGCCAGGATCCTATTGTTTTCACCAGTTCTTCTTAATTCGGAAATCCCACTTCCCGTGCACGAAAAACCACCCAACTTTGCACAAAGGTCCAGTCCCATGCCAGATCTGCTTGGCTGCAAACACATGTCACAGCAAGCATCTAAAACTTTGAAAATTCCAAACAAATCACTCGTACAAGCTACAGTTTTTCAACTTTCACCAAAATGTAGCCCCAATGAAAGCCATGATTCAGTCTCTTTTTCAAAAACAGTAAAACTTATTAAACCTCAACTGACACCAAAGTTGCTACACTGCATCTTCAGACTGTCCCTCACAAAACTACTACCTGGCTTTTTGATATTTGAAAAATTGAGCCAACAATGCATGAAAACATTTGACTGGAAATAGTACTGTAAACATATACCAGCCAATTCTTGCTAAACACATTTCCAATGTTCCTGAAAAAAAATTGACAAAATTTTGGAGTCATAATAGATTAAGTATGGCTGGTTCATAAGGTCCATTTATGCTTAACATTCGTACAAAAATGTATACAGCGTTTCAAACAATGTTACCGTCACTGCTCACATACTTCCATGTGTCCTTTACGTTGACATGGATGTCAAACAATACGTACATCCACCGGGGGTAGCTCATTTCTCCTTCGCTATACCAACCAACTCGCACAACTTCTCTTCAAAAAGTTCTGCCATTGTTACTTCTTCTTCCTCTGTCTCACTGAGCTTCGTTTGGTCCGTATCGGTAAGCTTTATGGAAATGTGCAGAAATACAGAAGAAATGAATGCAGAGTACGGACAAAGGCTCTGTCTGTATGTATTTTACATTGAGCATAAATGGGCCTTTAGTGTCAGAGACTTCAAGCCTTAGCAAATGCAAAATGGATGTTGTAATGTTGTTTTGGAGGCAAATGCAGAGACTGCTTGCCGAAAAACTGCTAAAACTATAGTGATTATGGCAATGGGCCAATTTGCCATAATGTTGAACTATCCCTTTAAGGGGACTGTTCCATACTATACAGGGTCAAAGCAGAATACAGTGTTTGCTCCAAATGAAGTAGCTGTTATTTATTGCTGAGAATGAGAGAGAAGTTCAAATCTGTCCACTTGATGAATGTAGAGTGTGTGGTTGTTGTCAGGCAAAACCTCTTAATTCTATAGAGTGTGTGATAATTATTTCTGCTGCAACACACTGACCCCGTTCTTCTCAGTGTAAGTGCTCTGTCCTCTCTCCTGCTGTGGGCGAAGTGAGATCCCCGCTGTTAATATAACAAGGTGGACAAATAAGAAGTAGCTAACTCCAAATAACACACAGACCTATTAAACCGACAAACACATTGAGAATCACACAACCACCAGCAGCACAGGTGCAACCGTGGCATCTATCCTCTTTATGCAGTGCAGCAGCCACTCTTATTTCTATTCATCATTGGAACAAATACAACAGTTATTAAACATCACTAGATTTGAAACGTGTGACACATGAATAAACCAGCTCTGTGTGTGTGTGTGTGTGTGTGTGTGTGTGTGTGTGTGTGTTCCACCTGTATTTGAATGCGTGCACATACAGACGTCTGCGTGCATTGTGTTTCATGAATCTGTTTATGTGACAGTGTGATTTGTCATTGGAATAAATACAGGGCTATTTGCATATTAAGTGATTTGTCAGAGAAGTCTGGCTGGGTGATAAAGCAAGTATTAGAATCCTGTTGGCTTTCATATTCGTCTGGATTTGTCATTGTTTCCTCCTCTCCTCCACCTCAATGTCATTTTCCCCTCTCCTCTGCAGCTTGTTCGCTTTTAGAGCCACGGTTCTGTCTCTCTCCGTCCGTCTGTCGCTGCTTTCTCTATCTTAAAACGTTTTGTCTCCTCACTGCCAGTCTCTTCCTTCCTTTCTTTTTTTCCCCATATGTTCACTTGCAGCTCCGCCTTGTCCTTTATTACACAATATATCAACACCGTATAAGCTCTGTGAAGTTCTGATCGTGCATTATGGCATATACTGCAGTGCACCGCTGTACTACATTTTCCACATTGGAGAGATCCCACAGTGCGGCAGCATGCAGCGGCAGGGAACAGCTCGTTCCCCTGTGTCCTGAGGCTTGTTCTGGCCTGCACCATCAACAGTCAGCTTGACCAGTGATAATATAACAAGCAGCAACAAGCTGATGGACCTCTTGCATCACCTCGCCTGCCTGCTGAACTGCTGCAGTGTTATGTTCACACCACATCCCTATATGTTACATTCTCCTTTATAGCACCACTGCCACCAACGATCACAGTTAAAGAGAGCACATTGGAAAATTACTACCTTTCCCCTGATATTCAGTTAACTTTTCTACATAATTACAGCTGGAATTACACTCTTTTCCCTGTCATTATTAAGTAGCTTCCACTTTCTCTTGTAATAACACAGATTTGCTGAAATGGATGATAATATTGGTTTCATTTATATATTTGTTGGTGAATCAAATATAATAGGTATTTTGTTAACCTTTTGTTCGGGTCACCACTGATCCGTTTTCAGGTTTTAAATGGATAAAAGTATCACATAAATTTGTCTATGGCATCAAGGCTTTTTGACTTTGTCAGGAACCTCTATTTAAATAAAATAAAACAAAAAAACAAACAAAAATTCACAAAATGCTCTGGTTAAAATGATTACATTTGTGTTGGCTAAGTTAGAAAGTTAGAGTTAAAACTGAAATCATAAGTGCAAAACCAACCTTTTCATGGATAAGGAAGTCTAACAACGTAACCAAGAGATGAGAAACAAATGGGATGATAAATTATTGTTTTCAGTGTGTTACAGCTGATTTAAGATTTGGGTTGTTGTAACTAAGCTCATAACTGGCCTGGATCGTGTTACCGGGGCTTGACATTAACTATTTTGCTAACCATCCACTGTGGCTAGTTATTTGAAGTCACTAGCCTAGCTAGCATGCTAAAATTGACTTGAACTAAATTTACAACTTTTTAAATGTAAATGACCTTTGTACATACCCAACTACACTGAAAATTTGTGGTTTCGGCGGCCAGGGAGAGAGCTGGGCTATGTGAAGGTCTGGATCTACTGAATGAGGCATACTAATACTGAGCGGTAACCAGAGCAAAGACCACAAGAGCAACCAGGCTTAAATTCAAATTCAAAAGTCAGCCAATCAGAAAACTTAAAAAAAAAAAAGGTACACAGCCGATCTGCTGGAGAGTGGAGGAATGAACCAGTCCTTTTATCTGGCAGCAGTGTAGACGGCCTGATGACTGATAATTGTCTGCAGGCTTATGCTGAAGGTGACACCAGAACCACCAGACACTCTACCCAGCTAAAGACCAACAACACAGAGGGACACACAAAGACACACCCATACACAAAAGAGAAAAAAGGCGATTGGAGAGGATTGGACAGATAAAAAAAGAGCTGAATTAAATCAATTATTAAGGACAAATAGATTGAAAATGATACACTGCACTGTCTGAAAAACACTGGCTTACTGTAGCATTGGCGTAATGCACATCAATCCTCTACTGTGTTGCTTGCTGAGATAAAACATAACTATAGCAGGTCAAACCTCCATAATTTATATAACACATTGCCGTAATTAAATGCTGTTATCCATGACTGCTGCTTATTAACCTACATTAACCAGTGACACTACATGACATTAGTGCTGTCTCTCAAACTTTTTAATTCTGATCGTAGAAGTTAAACGGCCTCCGTCTGTCAGCTTTGAGGCATGATTCCACAGAAACGGTACTAATGTGTTAGTAAATAGCTGTTTACTGTTCACACATCCAGACACTGCACAAGGTCTGGCCTCCAACAACTCCTGAGAAAAAGAATATCCTATTGTTTAGCAGCTAAACAATCACCTGCTTGTCACTAACTTTGCTTGTTTGCCAGCTGCTGCTTGCAGTGTGCAGCAGCTTTATCAGTTTTATTGTTGAAAGCAGCTGCTGTCTGCCTCTGGGAAACACGTCGATGAGGAGGTTGAGGCGGTGAGACTGAACCGAAACTGTGCCTGGAGGGAGGACAGGAGGAGGCTATAGCTGTTTACTACTGTGGTAGAATGACCAGTGATACCCTGTGATACGTCAAGGAATTAATATGTTTTTTGTTTGTTTGTTTTTTTAAAGGTAGAGTCTGTAGTTTTGTTCGTTGCAGTTTGTAAACAGAACATTCAAACGGGGCCCCTCCTCTCAGGCTCAACTGTGTAGCCTCCTGCCTCTGACAGCAGCAGTTGTCAGGACCGCAAAGGAAAGGAAATACAGTCCGAGTGAAGAGCTGGAGCCGTGGGCCGATAGCCGTAATCAACAACGGGAGCCTCCAGTGTTATGTTGTAACGAGCAGGAGGGCATTCGTGATGAGCTGGGAAGAGGGTGTTAGCGGTGGATGCTAACTGAAGTTAGCATCGAGCTAGCTCACCACAACGGCCCTCATACCACTCGAGGCTTTAGTTGTCGGTGACGTCCGGGTATCCGTCCGCGGCTCCAGCGCTTCACTCAGACTGTATTTATTTTCCTTTGCGGTCGTGACTGCTGCTGCTGAGAAAGAGAGACATGCTAGCACTCGCTAACATCCGGAAGAGCTAGTGAGGCTAGTAGCCCTCCTACTTACCTGAGCTTTGTCATTGGCTGGAGAGAAAACACTGACTCTCTCTGAGTTGTTTCCGAGGCAAATGCAGAGACTGCTTGCTGAAAAACTGCCCCCAACAGGAATGTGCATCAGTGGTTTTGCCCATTGTCATAATCCCTATAGTTTCAGGAGTTGTTTTCGAGGTAAATTCATGCAAAACCGCTGATTCCCGTCGGGGGCAGTTTTTCGGCAAGCAGTATCTCTGCATTTGCCTCAAACAACTCTGTTTCGTAACGTTCCGCTATTATCTCATAGCGTGGTGAATGTACAGGTCACAACTTGCCCACCAGAGCGTTTTGGAGTTGTTGGATTGTGTATTTGATGAGTTGGATGAGGGAAACCAAGAAACCCCATTAGCCTCTCTTAGTAGCTCTGAGCAGCTCATGGCTCTGCTCCGCCGTTCTAAAAATAGCCTGCACCGACAATTAAAGGTAACTATAGGGATTATGGCAAAATGCCAAAATGTTTAACTATCTCTTAGAGGGAAGGTAATCTCTATTACTATTACTGTATCCATGTTTCGTAAGACCTGTCAATGTAATTGTCTGCCGGTGCTATCTTCTGTAATTGTGTCATCACTTCTACTCCCCCCTGTTCACACTCCCTGCATGATATAAAGATAGGTTCAAATGTCTGAGCCTGATGATCACAAAGACCTGCTGGAGGTTTTCCTCTGATGTAGACCAAGGTAGATGAGCTCAAGGCCTCACTGTGCCATTTATTGATGAAACCATGGCGCTGTCTGTGGTGCTGAAGAGACAGAGTTATACAGGCTCATCTGACATTAAATTGTCTCAAAATGCTCCAAGAGCTTTTGATATTTGCTTTAAAAAGGCAACTTTTCAATGTTCGCGATGCCCTGGGTTTCTTGAAGTTAATAAACTGATCGTTTGAGTTAAAAGTTGCTGAATGATCATTGATTTTCACCACCGCAGGATCAGGTTTGAATGTGTATAAAGAACTGTAGCCTGGTCTTAAACTGTCTCTGCTTAACGATCCTATTGGTTGATACTCTTTTATTCTAGCTACACACTGAACGATGATCCATCACACCACGGTGCTTCAGTGTTGAGTGCTGCATCATTCCTCTCTCCACCATCACAACTGTACATCTGTGTGTCGTGACCGGCCTGGTTTCGCTATCACTGCACACTGCATGCTACAATCGTCTATGCTGGATGCCTCTGCTGGTGTGAATTTGAGATCAGTCTAAAAGTTTTTCTGATGTAAGAGCCATTTACTCCCTCCAGGTTGAAATGTGGTCAGAAGCCCAAATTTGTCACCGTGTCACACATGAGTACCTGACTGTGCTCTCCTATCAGTATCATAAGGGCAGTCAGGCGGGTGCCCGACCGCCTCCCTCCCTCCCTCCCTCCATCCATCACAGTCATCGGCCACAAGGCGTGATGCGCTCCGTCCAGTCCAAACCTCAGCCGAGGGCTACACAGACGCTTTTGGGAGAGACACAAACGGTGGCAGAGATGTCTTGGAGGGGAAAGTGGATTCCAGTTGCAGCCAAGCAAATGTCCAGTGGCGCTGGGCAGATTCTCACTCGCATATCATACCGGTGACGGACTCCAAATCTGGCTGTAGGACACGTGTCCTTATTTCACCTCTCCACAAACAATCAAACATCTGATTGCTCTCCACAAACACTATTGTCAATCTTCTCTTTAAAAGCATTTGTGTAGATATTGTCCTCCACACAAACATACTCACCCTCTCACACACATACACTGTAGATCCTATGGAGGAAGATAAAAGCGAGCATCCGGGCTTTGCATCAAAGCCGTTCTCGGTTGGGATGTGTGTGAACAGCTAGCCTGAGGTGTGGCTCTTTTCTCAGTGGGATTTTGACGTGTTTGTGTGTGTGTGTTTACATCAGCTATGGCTAGTTAGGGAAAGCAAAGCAAATCCCTTTTTCCATTGCACATTCCACGCCATGTGAAAGCATATTGTGCTTTGCAGCGAGTGTGCGACCAGGGAAATTGCACCCACAGAAACAAACAAACAAATAAATGTGCGTTTAAAACCATTTTAAAGAAGTTAAAAGAACGACAAGGAGAAGCTAAACAGACATTAACGCTATCAGCGATAAGATGTTCCAGCTAAAAGCAGCATCACCGCCAGACTGTTGTCTATTCCAGAGGATCTGACGGCTCTGACTGACTCACAGTCAAGTCGGTGTTGTGGAGTGAGACCACGTAGAGCCTCACAAATAAGGATTGAAATATTAAAATCAATAAAATCTGCAGCCGGTGTAACTACCTGAGCACAGGTGTGATGTGGTCATATTTCTTTTTTTCTATTTAAAACTCTGCGTTTTCAAGTAGCAGCCTGTTTTGGTATGCATGTGGATGGAGCATTGTAGCAGTCTAGACAACTGGAAATAAAAGCATGGACAGGGTGTTTCAGAATCCCCTGAGGATAAAAGTCTCCAATGACAGTTTTAAAAATATGGCTTTCTGGACACAGTCAAACTTCAGAAAAAAACTTTCTTATGTAAGAATCTTTGATAAAATGTCATCATTACATAATGTTATTTGGGTCTAGGGAAATATGCAGCTGTGTGTCATCACCATTATCATAGAAATAGAAATAAAAACTCCATCCCATCTCTAGATTAGTGTCAAATGCCACACTTCAGTCCAATTACACTAAAATACTAATGTCACTGTTTTGTCCTTTTGGCATTGGAAGGTGTCTACATGACACCGATTGCCAGGCGACCAATTTAAAGATTGTGAAATATTTTTCATTAGTTTGGCTAAAAAATCTGAGGTTATGTCATAAGATAGTGAAAACAGGAGACAGGCTTCTTTAAACGTGTCTAAAATTAGCCATTTCTAAATTTTGCTATTGCTACATGCTAACTTTAGCATTAATAGCCATTTACTTCAGAGTGCTGCGGTTCTGCTTCAAACTTGACTTTACTTACAAAGATGTGTCTATTATATCTCCTCTCCTCTTTATCACATCTTTTCTTCTGTGGAAGTCAGCATGCTAACCAGCTAGCCCCAACTTGTCTTGTCAATTTCTGATAGCAACTCACAGTAGCCTCCAATCTGCCCTGAGGACACAGAGCTGTTCAAAGGGAGTCATTTAACCTCTTGTCTTGTAAATGCAATTATGACTGAAGCTCTTGTTTGAGCCAAAATCACCAGCAACCTCTTCCTGAAGGACACCACACACAGCCAAAACAAGTGGCACTTTGACATTTTTAGTTCACAAAAATCTGCAGTTGTTCAGAACTGACAAAGACATGCTTGTGTTCAATAAAGGGACATTTTACAAACAGTATGGTTTTCAAAGTGGAAACAGTTTAGACATTAATCAACTATCCCAAGATATTTACATGTTTGCTAATACTGAATTGAGAGGGAGGTGGGGTAAAGGGAAAGGTCTGGTGTTAGTCGTCATTGCCCTGTTGTGAAAGGAGGCTTGGATTTGTGTCTTATAATTTATAGTAGAAAAAATAATTTTAACATTGTCTGTGTTATTGTTTTCTGAGTTATTGCCAATCTGTAGTTTTTGGTTGCCTAAATGTCAAGATGCTCTCCTCCTCATAATATTATTCAATAAAACATGGGCTTTTGTTTTTGTCCTGATGTTCCAAGGGGCAATATGATCCAAAACTGTACGCTTATGAAAGGCAGTCACTGTGGACAACACATGGGACATTACTATAAACACCCTGCAAAAATATCAAAATATCAGCTGAGTTAGCAGGAAGGTTCTGTTTGTGGAGTTTTACCAGAGTTGAAGCACCAAGAGTGATTTCTAATAAAATGCAGCAATAGTCCGATAAAACAACATTGAGTACTAGGAATGGAGGGATGTGAACTGCTTTGGACACAATCAAATCTCAAGTATGGCCCAGTTTATTTGAGGGTACCAGTACCACCTATCCCCCTAAACCATTATAGACATTGTAAATGAGGGACAGAGTTTGTGTTGGGCAGTCTGCTGCCTCTGTGGTTATTTCAGTGCAGAATGGGCCTTTTTACTGAAGGCATATCCTCCATGCACAATTACCAATATCGACTCAATACACACAATGGACACTGGAGAGACTAGCTGATTTCACATTTACACTTTAGCTTCACATTATCACATTATTTGGTTCTTATACATAGATTGCAGGTAATTTTATATTTCAGTTAAATTGCATTATCGTTAGTGTATGAATTGGTGAGATGTGGCCAAAAAAGTATTTTGTGAGGTCACCGTTACCTGTGACCCTTTGCTGAGATAGTGGTCACGAGAACATAGGCCTTAGTCATCTTATGTTTTCTACTTGGTTTTAACATTATTTCTAGAAACCACTGCATAATGTGTCATGTTATGCAACCTGAAGCCATTAGGCAGTATATAATAACTGATTAATAGTGGCCCTCAAAACCTAGTCAAGCATACACGTGTGCATAAATGTGAAAAGTAATCCTGAAACATGCTGCGATTCCCTGGTTATTCATGGCATTTGGTGGCATTTTCCCTCATTAACAAGCCATAAAAGTCATTAAAACATGAATAGCATGCTTCAGCAGCCAGTCTGTAATATTTATACAGCTGACAGCATTACAATGTCATTTCAAGCACAACAAGAATGTTAATGCCAACACTGCTCTTATTAAAAGCTACGGATATAAACTGCACACACACACAGATACACAGAGACACACAAAGACACACACACACACATACACAGACATAATCTAACTATAACAGGTTTCTCGGAAAAGTAAAAAAAAAGAAAAGAAAAAGGAGATACAAATTAAAAAATACTCTTTACACCTCTTAATTAATTGGATATTTAACAGCTGTAATAAAATGCCCTGAACACTGTGAGTCTACAAAAAAAAAACGGTCATTATGGAAACCTCATCAACACAAACACCCACACTCGTTAATGGGCAGACAGTCTGTTAGAACGGCAGTGCAAAAATCAGCAGACAAAGGAGCTGAAAATCAGAGGTGGACATAAAAACCTGACAGCGGTGACAGTTTACTGACAGAGATGGGTTCAAAAAGCACGACTGACAGCCAGCGCCAAAAAAGAAATTACAATTTCAAAAGAGAAAGTGACAGTCGATTAGGATTGACAGAGATCAAGAGCGCACAGTGCTGTCATTTTGCCCAATATGGCTGCTGTTTGGTGAAACTAAATACAAGCACCTCTGTATCCAGATGTAAAGTGAAGCACTGTGTCAGCAGCTTCATAAAATCCCAGATGAATGAGCAACACTACGTTGCTTTTTTCCCTTTGAGGCAGGTGACGGTCTTTGAGACGGTCCGTCCTCAGAGGAAGCTTCATATCCACAAGCATTGGTGTTTCGCAATTTTGTGCCGTTTGGATCTGTACTGCTGAGATAAAGTGACATGGCCTCATAATCATACTGTCAATCATCTAAATGTGGTGAAAAAAAATAAACCACACAATAATGGTAGTTCCTCTCCTGTCTACAGTTGTAGCGCACACTATCCAAGACATGATATGCAGAGGTGGATGTGACAATTAGGCAACATATAAGCTGCAAAGTGCTGCTTTTATGGCAGACAAAGTGCCCTGCCAGAACAGCCACTGTGACGGTTGCAAAACACCTACAGCTATGAAATGAGGGTAAAACGGCAAGGTTCAAAATTGTAAAACTGAGTTTTATCATAGTGAGAATTCTACAGAAGAAAGCAAGCTGGACAGGAACAATGATTGTTGAAGTTATGATTCCTCTCAAATAACAAGTTGACTGTCTGGAAGGTGTTGTAGTTTCATGGATGCCATGTGATAAAGGCAAAAGTAAGAACTTTAAGTAAGAAAAAAAAACTACTATTCCTAAAGTATTAATGTATCAGCCATATGATTAGAACAGGTGACACTTTTCTTTTTTTTTATTGTTGTGGCTGATTGATATATATATTTGTGGCCTGTTTTTAAGGGATAGTTCAACATTTTGGTGAACTGGCCCATTGCCATAATCCCTATAGTTTTAGGGGGTTTGTTACCTTTAATTGTCGGTGCAAGCTATTTTTAGAACGGCGAAGCAGAGCCGTGAGCTGCTCAGAGCTACGCTACGGAAGCTAATGGGATTTCTTGGAGGCAAATGCAGAGACTGCTCGCCAAAAAACTGCCAAAATCAGCAACTCTGTCTCGTAACGTTTTCTGTTTTATTCCAGTAAGGTACAAGAGTTCGCCTCTAATGACTAGAGTTATACTATTGCCAATACCATATCTATTGAAGAAAAACAAAATGTACGTAAAGCACAACAGACAGTTTATTTCTGAATTTGTCATGTGCCCCAAAATCACAAAATCCACCGTTGAGCTTCTGACTGTAGGCTGAAAACTGCAGCGACTGTAGGTGTGGGAACATACAATACTCTACAACTGTCCCTTCACTTTCTCTCTGAATTCTCCTTTGATTCTTCCCTTCAATTATTTACCCCACTGTCAAAGTGCAATAGTGAAGAGTGTTTCCACAGGGAGGAGGAAGTGATAAGAAATATGTTATGGCCTTTCTATTGCTGCAGGGGAAGATATAAGAACATCCTTTCTCTCACCATCTGTAGTTCTTTAAGTGTGTGCATCTCTGCTCTAGACAGTGGACAGGATTTTATTTCATATTTGTCAAAAAATATTGCACATGCAAGTTGTTGTTGTGATTGTGTGTGATGAGCTCTGGTGTCGGTCCTTCCACTTGAACACCAGGCTGCACGGATGAGCAAACAGTCATCTGATGCACAATCACAAGGAAATGTCAAGCTTCAAAGATACAAGAGGCAGTTTGCTGTTCACTGTGAAGCTGTCGACCTCCTGGGAGCCAGCAGGGTGTGAAAAAACCTAAACCATCCAAACACTCACACCTGCCCGTCTGGCACGAACACTCACACCACGGTCAACGTCACCGAGATGGCGCGCTCTTTCCACTGTGTCATTGTTTCGCTGCTGCCACGTGATTGGCTGATAACTGAATGTAGAAACAGGTGTACAGGGGTTCCTATAATAAAAATAAATAAAGTCTTCTATGCTCAAGTTAAATCTTGTCACAGCCTTCCATTCAGTCTTTTACTAATCATAACCACAACATATACCACAACTTTAAAAAGAAACTATTGGTATTTTTTTCTATTGCTACATAGATCTAACTCAACATTTCTTAACCAGGGGTACTCGGACTCCTAGTGGTACCTGTTGTGATTGTAAGGGGTACTTAAAACAATAAAATATCATTTTATTGTGTGACCTTTATAGACATTTATCATTTTACTAAAGTAGTGACCGGATCTGTGTGAGTAAATGATCGTATTTTATGCTAGAAATAAAATCCAGATGATAAAAAACGGTAATTATCCTTTAATACCCAAACTGCAGAAACTAAGCTGGCATGTTTCCCAATTCCATATGTTTTAATGGGAAATCAGTCATATTTTAATAAGAAGCCACATTGTGATGGCTTTGATTCACTGTGGTTTGTCTTTATTGATTTACTGCATTACACGGTTACTGCAAACTCAACACTTCCTGTGTTCTTGTCAAATTATTAACCCCACTCTAACCTTTCAGTGGACAGTCTCCATTTATTTCTTGATTGGGCCTTTATTGTGAAATTGCAAGATGGTGTAGGTAAAACTCACTATTTGCTATACTGTTAAATTTCTGTCAAATTGGTTTGGGACAAAGCTAGAGACGCTGAACCGCAGGAGAGCCAATGAAGTGGAAGACCTACTGCAAAACAACCTTAACTTATTTATGAGGAGCTATAATAAAATAATAATAATAATATTAGGGCTAGTGCCGCTGCACTGTCTCTTATTTTTACTTCAGGAAGTTGGCAACCCTGAAGGTATGAAGGTAATATGTATGATGTGCAAACTTCAGTAGTAAAGCACAACTAGCCTGACTAATTACTAGTTGTCTGTAATCAACACTGGTAATTGTTAATAGCTTAGAGCAGGTTTCATTAAGTTATCAAAACAGTGCCTAAGTAGCCATGTCAAAACAGGAACACTTTAGGTTGAAAATAATCACAACATGCAGCTAATTTTGTCTCAAAACAGTTGCAACAATAAATGCTCACATTTCACTTTGCAAGATATCGATTAAATGTTCACATTACAATAATGGCATTTACACAAGTACCACAAGAGCTGCCATGTGTGGACTGATCTTTAAAAAAAATTGCATTACTGCCATTTCATCGACTTCTCTATTTAGGGATTTAAAAAAACACACACACACAATGATAAGCAGCAGAAAGCAAACTGTCTATTTGCAGAGGAGAAAAATGGCGTTTCATACGTTTTCTCCAAACTTAAAAGCCAACATCCAGCTGCTCGGCACATTGTGGACATCAAAGCACAATGCAAAACCTTTCAGTGTGACACCATGACATTTCCCCAAACATAAGCGAAGCACATGATGGAGTTGCTCTTGCATCATCATAGTGATCATTCAACCATGTAATCCTCTTCGCACCGACCGCTCTCACCAACCAAAGCTGGACCTTTTTTTTTTTTTTTTTTCTATTTTATTTATTTTCTTCTCTGCTCTCAATGCAGAAATTGGCGTTGCTTTCTTTTGCTGAGTGGTGCATCTTTTGTGGTATTTAATAGTCCCTGCATGATCTGCAAAATAACCCCTGCTGCCCTCTCAGGCCTTCACTTGAAAAAAAAGAAGAAAAAAAACTCCTCTCTTTTGAAGAACCCATTTCTAAAGCACACAACTGCGAGTTTTTATCAAATTATGAAAGAAATACACACAGAGGCCAGCAGTTTTCACAAAAGGTCCTCCAAGGTAATGCGGCGATTCGGTGAAATTTAAGTTACGGCAAAATTTAAAATGTGCTTTAACATCTGAACCTGCTTCGCTAGGTACATTGAAGCAGCAAACAGCTCTGGATATTAGGTGTCCGGCTGGGACCAAGGCAATCCTTGAAGTCTTTCTTCCCGTCAGAGAAGCTATCTATTTACACAAAAAGACCCCTCGCATTGATGTGTAATACATTTCCCAGAAACTCCATTCAGCTCTGGGATTGAAAGCCCACCCTGTTAAAATTCAACCTGGAACTTTTTCAGAGTATAGGACGAAGGTCTGACCCCATTTAAGTGAAGATCCACTAAGTTGTTCATGCTGCTTTCCAGGCAGAAGTTACCAGACCTGAGCTCTTCTAATGGCTTTTTTTGCTCCCTTTACAAACATCACATGTGCATTTGAATGACAGCAGCGATTGAAGGAAACTACACTTTAAACGTCAGCATTATTTCTCTCTTCCCACACAGAGCGGAGGGAGAGCTGCCGGTGCCACGCTGTCACTGCTGGAACAGGATTTCGGGTCGCACTCTGAGATAAAGTGACACATGGTGCCGTATACACAAAGCACACACACACACACAGCAAGCACAGAGTTACTCCATGTGTACGTATACAGCCTCCACACACAGCCAGGCAGCAGCTACTTCCAACCCTCTGGACGCTCTGCTGTTTGTTTTTTTTCCATTTAGAGGCTTTTAGCCATAATTACACATCTTAACCAAATATGTAGTATATTGTTCTCAGAACAACAGTCAAAGGCAGAACAGGGATGGGGGAGTGGGGGGAGATATGGAGCTCCATCTGCCAGCATTTTCCCAAAAGCCCCAAATCTGTTTGGCTTTTATTATAACCTCAATGTCATGTCAGCTCCCCTCAGTCTCTCTGACTGGACAGGGCTCTCAAACTGGGACCTGCTCACTGGCCTTTGGGCGTGGCGCAAAGCACATGGGCCCAAACTTGCATAGGATCTGGTGTAAATATCAGCGTGCAACAGGTGTCACGTGTGATCTACGAAAAGTGTGTACGTAGCCGGTTTCGGCGTAGAACCGGCGTGGTGTTGATAAATCTGGTGGACATGTAGACACGAAAGACGGCCAAGAAGACATACTTTACTGCATTGCCTGTAGGCAACATTGTACCATAACGGTGTGTAACGGATGTGCACTCACTCCACCCATAAAAGACGTGCTAACCAACCCGCCAAGTGGTTGTCAACCTCTTGGCGAAGAGGTTAGCATGGTCGCCTCCGGTGCGGGAGGTCGTGGGATCAAACCCCACCTAGGGCAGGCCGTGAGAAACACAACGCAGAGGGCCAGATCGACATCGGCTACAGTGGTGCCGTGACCCGGATGCCCTGGGTGGAGTGAGTTCAGCGGGGGTGAGTGTAACGGATGTGCACTCACTCCACCCATAAAAGACGTGCTAACCAACCATTAAGTGGTTGTCAACCTCTTGGCGAAGAGGTTAGCATGGTCGCCTCCGGTGCGGGAGGTCGTGGGATCGAACCCCACCTAGGGCAGGCCGTGAGAAACACAACGCAGAGGGCCCGATCGACATCGGCTACAGGTGCATACGTGAAAAAAGCACGTTTTTTTAATTCAATTTGATCATAATTTATTTCATAAACATAGTAAAACATTAAATAGCTTCAACTGGTTACAATACATGCAATTTTGAATTTAAAGCATTATAAATTGAAATCTTTTAAAGGGTTTCTTGTCTGAATGCTATCTGGCCACATTGTACCATTGTGAAACGACCCATTGAAATGAATGACTCAAAGAGTCAAAACATATTTCTTTGAAGAATAATTCATTATCATTGCATTTTACAGTAAATTCTATCTTACACTGTACTAGAAATACCAGTCTCTGTAAACTTTCACCTTCACTGGCCTCACCCTCATCATCATCATAATAGCCTGAAGTTTACTTTACTGCAACCAAAATCTAATTTATTATAAGGATCAAAACAAAGTTATGATGAATTATATGTTTTTGAACATTATATTTACACCTAAACACACACAACCATAATCTCATGCTGCAATGTTGATTCCATAATGATTCACTGTTGCCTCAAGGGCAAGGCAACATTGCAAATGCTGCCTACGGGCAACAGGTGCATTTTAACAAGTTTCCATTATTTAATAAGCAAGTAAATTGCATTGAACTATTAAAAATTAAACTGTACTAATCTATTAGTTTTTTTTTTTTTTCCAGACGAAAAACGGCCAGGAAGTTATGTTTTCAGGCCATTTTAGCGAAGCAAAATGGCAAACCTGTTTCCTTTAAAAAAGTCTTGAAAAAGGCTTTCAGTATGGCTTCCTGGAAGTCATGTGATAGATTAAAGCATTGCTATTGGTTCTCTATGGTCTTCTCTTTTTATTGATGTATTACAGCCTGAGGGCAACACGGTACCGTAGAGGGTTAACACATTCAACAGGGAGAGGGGCTGCACCATAATCTGAACATTAATAGAGTGATGGTTTATTGATAAAAAAAAAGTGTAATACTTGGTTTGTGGAGGCTTGAGATGCATGAATGTGTCCAATCAGTCGCACCAATCATGTTAGGAAACCCAGCGATCTCATGAAATGCTCTTTTAATCACAGTTTTCTGAGCATCAGTGTTTTGGGAAATTATAATTAAGTGCAGTGAAGGTTTGATAGATGAGGGTCATGATGATGTCATTGCTTGCACGCGCTGGTTAACAACTGGTTAGGAAAAAAAAGTGCATATACACAGTACAGACTGGTTTCCATCGCTGCCCCCTCCCTCTGGAACTCACTCCCCAAATCCACGAGTGACCTCCAAACTTTCAAATCACATAAGTTTATTGGTGTTAAAGGAACAGTTCACCAAAAAATGAAATTCAAAAACTTTATATGAGAGTAATATAGGGCCCGACACAAAAACGTCCATAAAACTACACAAAAACCTTGTAATATTCCTCCACACTGCTCGTCCACTGCAATCCAAGTGTCCTGAAGGGATATAGTCCAGAGTTTACTCAAACGACGTGATTTAGGACATTTTTACAGCCTAAAAAGTCCTGTATTGAATTTGCCTGGGGCGCGCTCTCACGTTCACAAACAGGTCCATAAAACTACACAAAAACCTTATAATATTCCTCCACACTGCTTGTCCACTGCAATCCAAGTGTCCTGAAGGGATAAAGTCCAGAGTTTACTCGAAACAACGTCATTAAGGCAAGTCAGGTCACGTAGCAGAGCATTTTAGAATTTTATGAAAAAATATTTTTTGTTTTATTTTGTTTAAACGCCTTGATGCTATAAACAAATTGTGCATTTGAAACCTGAAAACGGGTCAGTGGTGACCTGAACACAAGTAAAAGGTTAAAGAGGAACTATGCAGGATAATGTAGCTTAACTCTTTAAATAAAATGTATCATCATCAGCATCATCATCATCATATTTTTCTGAATGGAGAAACAAATATCCCTGGGGCAGCATGCCTTGGATGTTCACAGAGTCTGGCTCAGCCTTTGGTTACATTTCATCTTATTGGATGTAGTAGTAGCAGTAAACCTTTATTTAACCAGGCAAGAATTGCTAAGAATACATTCTTAGCAATTGTGACCAATTCTTCTTCTGTGTTTCTTGCAGGCTCTGCAGTGATGAGATGGAAGCCAATGCCCGAGAGAAGAGCTCACACATCACCCACACAAGACAGATCATAAACTGTGTGGTCAGAACCCCCCCTCCCCCAGCACCCACACCTGAAGTCAAGATACATTTGTGTTGGATGACTTTTATGAATAAGGCCGCTTTGATGGGTGCAGGAATGCTGACTTGTGTGAAACTAACTGCTCAACATTATGGTATCACTGTCTGCAGCACCCCAGGAGGTCAGCTCCTACTTTCTGAAAAGTTTCCTTTAAAGTCAGCAAAGCAGCAGACTAGAAAAGACTCTGTCTCAGAAGACAGGAGGAATTCGAGCAATATGAAGAGAAATATAAAGTCTGATATCCGATAACCTGATACCTCCACCCTCACTGCAGTGTTCCAGCCAGGACCTGCTCATGGCATTAACATGCGTCTGAAGTGATCCAATTACAGGTGGTCAAGCTCTGAGCACATCAATTCACACATTCAGCCATTAAAATGCCTCTCCACATGCGCCTCAAGAGACCACTTGTGATGGGATCTCACTCCCCTGCTCTATATGCAAATAAACACGCAGGCCTTGTTATTTTTAGTCCGTCCGACAGATGGGTCCTTAGTCAATATGTTTGTGTGTGAGAGAGAGAGAGGGGGAGAGAGAGTGGGGCAAAGAGAGGTGATGAGAGTCACCTGCACAGCTCTGAAATGAAATACGGTCTTACTCATTTGAAGAAGTGAAGTATTTTGGTTCTGTATGAAAATGAATGGCAGCAGTGAACAGGGCCTTTATTTTTTTATTTTTTTAAGTATATTTTTTGGTCTTTTTACCCTTATTGGATAGCACACAGTGAGATAGTCAGGAAAGGGGGAGGCAGAGAGAGGGGGAATGACGCGCAGGAAATGTCTGCCCGACGCGGGATTCGAACCGGGGATGCATGCGTTGAGGACTGTAGCCTCTATATGGGGCGGCTGCTTTAACCACTGCGCCACGCACCGCCCCGAACAGGGTCTTTATTACAGCTGGAGGGAGTTGATGACAACTGTCATGGTCGACATTAACTTGTGCTATAGAGTGGCAAAGTCCCACACTTCCGTTACCGGTACATTGGTCCTCAAAAGCGACTGGTTGGGTTTAGGCAATGATGGAAGGAGTTGGCTAAGTTTAGTAAAAAGACCAGGTAGAGACTAGACAGGCTCGAAGCATTGTGAGCATTATATGTCATTAATATGAAGTGCTTGTTTTGCAGTTAATTATGCACATGATCCGTTTTATCCCAAAAAGGAAAAAAAGGAATATCGGGGTCTTTAGAAAAAATAGGAAACCCCGCTATTTTCTGAAAGGCGGTGTGTAACCGATTTGTTATTTTACAATAATAAAAAAAGGGGCCAAATGTGTTAATAAAGTAGGTTAAAGTGAAAATAAAGAAAAGTTAGATCATATAGGTGTTTACCAAACAAGGGTAAATATTCTTTATGTGGTATATAAAGGCAAACTCAAAAGTGTTCAGTGCCCAAATATACGGTGGCCGAGACGGCTCACACAAAAACAAAAGCCACAACACAACAACAAAAGCCGCAACACAACAACAAAGGCCACAACACAACGACAAAAGCCGCAACACAACAACAAAGGCCACAACACAACGACAAAAGCCGCAACACAAAAACAAAAGCCGCAACACAACGACAAAAGCCACAACACAACGACATTAAGACACAACGGAAGTGATCGAAGACGGCGAGTGACCATATGAGACGCATGTGACGTTATCCTAACGTCTCTGAATCTTCTTCTCTGGAGGAGGGTCTTCCGAAATTATATAGCCTATAGCAGGGCTATTCAATTGGCGGCCCGCGGGCGTCATCCGGCCCCGACCCGATGTCCGAGTGACCCGGCTCGTGCCCCCCCCCCCCCCCCCCCAAAAAAAAAAAAAAAAAAAAAAAAGACACAGAGGGAAACACGTTTTGCGAGAACTCAAAATCCCTACTGCAGTTCAGACAGTGAATGCACCACTCAACGTAGCCTAGCAACACGCAACCCAACCACCCGGGTAGAACCGTGGCTTGGTCGGTCAGCTGCTCTCCAGAAACGCCGTGTCGGGCCACAGCCGCTCGTCACGGAGCGGGAGGCTTCACCGCGGCGGACGTCCGGACGGCCGAGGCCGAGGCGGCCCTCCTTGGTCCTGTGGTGCTACAGGTGAGCGAGAGACAAGTCTCCCCGTCCGTCCGGGACCGATGGACCTCACACTCCCCACCGGGCCGCTGTGGCACGACACGGTGTTTGTGGAGAGCACGCTGACCGATCCTCAGCCCTCCCATCAGCCAACAATAAACCGTGGTGGCTGGTTAATACTCCACCAGTCTCTCCACTCCTTTCAGCCACACATGAGCACCGTCCACGCAGTGACAGCACGCCATGCTCCGCTGTCCTTTTTTTTTCTTTTTGAGGGAATGAAGTAACCGATAATTTAATTTTAACGCAACTAAATACTTGCAATGGAATCATAACAGTAACTTGATTAGGATAGCTACTTTTCAAAGAAATAATCCGTAATCAAATACTTTCCCAGAGTAATTTGCCCCAAATGGCTTTTTGCTCCTTGTTTTTCACCAATCAAAATATGTTAGAAAATAAATCTTTGTTCATTTAGGCCTAATTTTAAGACAGGCTACATTTAGTGATTTACATAACCCCCTGCTGTAAACCTCAGTGGAAACTCAGACAGTAGGCCTCAGGAAACTTTTAGTTCCTAAAAAAAACCTCCAATTCAAAGCATTAACAGCTACACCTTTACTACTACTATCACTAGGTACTACTTTTATTGACTTATTCTCTTTTTTCTGGCTGTGTAGATTTGTTTTTAATAGCTAATGCTGGGTTTTAAAAATGCCCCTCATTTGTCATAACCTTCTTGACTGCTGAAAATGTCCGGCCCAGCTTAAGGTCTCGGTTTTAAAATCTGGCCCCACTGAATTTGTAATTGAATAGCCCTGGCGGAGGGAGAGATCAGCTGATTCGCTGCTGTTGACTTTCTCATGAGCGTCTCCGCCTGCAGATGTTCTCCTCACCCGTTGATCTGAGCGTCAGGAGCTCATTATATATCAGGCTATAGGGCTATAGCTAGCCTATATTTTATTTTATATACAGACAGTAACCACTGAAAGAAGTTGTCCACTCACAGCAGGACAGATGGATAATCGGTAAAGTTAATAATTTCACTTAATGTGGCCATGAATAAATTAATTTTGCCTCAGTGTTGCCCTAACGCAAATCTTGAATAGGCCTCCGCTGTTTTCACATTTAAAAAGGTCTTTGTTGTCTTTGTACAGAGACATATGAGATTTGCTTGCGCAGCACCTAAAAAAACCCTCAATGTAGCCTATTCAGCCTCGCTTCCAATAAAACACACACTCGCGCTATAATTGCAATCAGTGAAATATATAACAATATAAAACACAATAGGCTAGGCTTTACCAAAACGGCTCCATAATATGCACAAAAATTCAAAAGAAACGAAAATTAATTTTAAAATTAACTAAACAGCTATAGGTGGTCAAAATCGGTGTTTTACGCATGCCTCTGTGCGCCTGGCACACGCGTCCTGGAGCTCTCCCACGTTGGTTTGTGAATGAAAGCTGCAGGCTATGTTCAGTTCACGTTACATGTGAAATTTATTACGAAATCCACTGACAAGACGGCTGCAATAACACATGCGGACGCGGAGTGTGATGGTCTCTGGGCCACAGCGGCTCGGGAAGACCGGTCCCACCGGTGGTCGCGGTCCTTCTGTGGTACGGGTCGGTGATGCCGGTCTGCTTTGGCCCAGAGACCATCAGATTTTACCGCGGGAGGACTTTGGGGAGGACACGGTGTTGCTCCGGGTGGGACAGTCGGCTGAGAGCTTCCTGTTTCTGCTCCGAGCTGCTGCAGCCTCGCGGGTGAGAGCAGAGCAGCTGCTGCATCCACATGCAGAACTCCGTTTGCAGAAGCTGAGTTATGATAAAAACTTCTAGATCATGAGCTGTCATGAGTACGTTATTGGAACTCAACGCATGGGAACGAAAAACGTAAAATTACGTGGTTGGCATTGAATGAGTTATAGTGCTGAAATAGGCATATGACCAAGCGCCCTGTCCGCTGTCTCAGTGCTGAAATGAATGACAGTGTGTGTGAGAGAGAGAGAGAGAGAGAGAGAGAGAGAGAGAGAGAGAGAGAGAGAGAGAGAGAGAGAGAGAGGCTAATAAACGTTTGCTTAGGCTGTGATACAAGGCGTGCATTTGTGCAAGCGACAGAAAAGATGATAATATTATTTTAGTTGTGGATTTAGACATTATTTCAATCTATTGAGATTCGTTGCACACGTTATTCATCATAAATAAACATAATAGCCTATCCCCCAATATAGTTGAGCGGATCGAAGCTCATCCTCTGAGGCAAAGCTGCTGCTTTTATCTCTCCAAAATATTTTCTCCCTCACTTGTTGACGGTCGCATCACGTTTCCGCTATCTTTCTTTTTCTCCACTGACAGAGTGAAATTAGCGGCCAGCGCTTCATCCACTTTTTATATTCCCCCCAAAACGGGACAACGGGGCTTGCTTCCTCTACATTCAGTAGCGGAGTATTTACTATGGGTTATAACCATGGATGTATTGGTTATAACAGCTGCGTGTGGATAACGATTTGCCATGAATAAGCCTTACTACCGTGATATCTTGAAACACCGGAACCAATGTTACGGTCATCTTCATTCATTCATCATGCTAAAGGAGCTAGCGTTAATGCTAACGTTACTGCTTATATACGTTAGTGAATAGTGAATATATATATCATTCAATTTCAATTTATATTATATTGTTAAATTTCGGAAGACCTTCCTCCAGAGAAGAAGGTTCAGAGACGTTAGGATAACGTCACAATATGGTCACTCGCCGTCTTCGATCACTTCCGTTGTGGCTTAATGTCGTTGTGTTGCGGCTTTTGTTTTTGTGTTGTGGCCTTTGTTGTTGTGTTGCGGCTTTTGTCGTTGTGTTGTGGTCTTTGTTGTTGTGTTGCGGCTTTTGTTTTTGTGTTGCGGCTTTTGTCGTTGTGTTGTGGCCTTTGTTGTTGTGTTGCGGCTTTTGTCGTTGTGTTGTGGCTTTTGTCGTTGTGTTGTGGCCTTTGTTGTTGTGTTGCGGTTTTTGTTGTTGTGTTGTGGCTTTTGTTTTTGTGTGAGCCGTCTCGGCCACCGTACAAATAGGCTCAGACCCCTGAGGGTTAACAAATTAGCAGGGTGGCTAGAATCACACCCTCCACTTCTGCTCACTGTGTAGCACATTTTGAACACTGAGATCAGTTTGTATTTCAGATATTCATTCAGAAGATGGCTCTCCACTCTTTAGAACTCCACTCTTTACTGAACAACTGGAACCATAATCTCAAATTCACCATGTCTGAGTCATTGGACAGGATCCTATTCTTGTATATTCTTAAGAGTAAACAGAAAACAATCTTTCCGCACCAATATTCAGCGGATACGAATCAAGTCTCAGACTCCACTGGCCTCTGCATACTCCCCAAAAAGCTGTAAAGACAATTTACCAGTTGGGCAATTCAGACACCTGAGGCAAATGTGCTTGAGTAAAAATTGAGTTTATTTGAAAAGGCCCAGGACATGATTTAGATATTCAAGAGCCGTGGGTATTGCAACAGAACTGTGACAAAAGCAAACAAAACGGCAGCGTGGTCGTGTTGTTGGAGCCCACTCACTGAACAGAACAGAACAGAACACCGACTGCATAGTAAAACAATCACACTGAGGCAGCAGCATGTGCTACAACTGGACTGTGTGGACAGACTCATCAACGCAGTCAAAGATAATGAAGCGTTCAAGGACTCGCGGTGCGCGTACAACACAAAACCATGGGTGACAAACAAATCCCAAAAATAGTCTCTGCACAATATCCAACAGTCTGCGTGGCCGATAGGAAGTGGTGCAGTTTGATGACGCTCAAAACAAATTAGGGATTTCAACACCAAGTCACTGAGGAAATTATAACTGTAACCCAGTGTTTTTCAACCTTGGGGTCGAGGCCCCATGTGGGGTCGCCTGGAATTCAAATGGGGTCGCATGAAATGTCCAGTAATCGATTAAAAAAAAAGGCTGATAAAAATATTTCTTTAACTAATTATTATTCTTTTAAAAATTATGATTAAAACACCGCAGACAATCTTAAATAAATGTATTCTATACTTTCACTTTCTCAAATATAAATCGAGGTCAAATAAAATGCAACATATAAAATCTGAGCTGTCACATCTTGATTCACGGGGGTGAAATTTGTGATGTTAAAATGGGGTCGCAAGCTAAACAAGGTTGGGAACTACTGCTCTAGCCACTCTTACTACATGTACAGCATTCATTTTATTTATTTCTACAGCACTTATCGAAATTAAAATTACAAAGTGCTTCACATTTAAAACAATAATAAACAAATACAAAAACATCAGCCTCAGTTTCCATGGCTAAATTTCCGAGGTGCTGCCGAATTTTTACTGTTTTGTTGGTAACCTTTAAGGTTGGTACCTTAAAGGTACATTGTATAGGAATTACTCCCATCTTGCATTGCGGTTGTATATCGCAAGCAACCCAATCGTATTTTTCATGCTGCATTCACATGAAATTGGGCAGACGGCAGACGGACGACAGCCGCTGCCTGTAACGGCATAAACAAGCCTCTATGTAAACAAGTGGTCCGTCAGCACCAGGCAAAACAATACACGTGACAATATGTTGTCAGCTCCGGTCCACTGAACGTAAAAACATGGAGACACCACATGGCAGCCAGCACCGAGCTTACCCGCTAGATGTATATATGAATGATATGAACGGCAAATTCAGAGCTTACCGGAAAACTTAAATTTGTTGATGGGGGTGATTACTGATTAATGAAAAACATACTTTTGAACGAAATAATCGATTTTTGTGAATAGATAACAGGAGAAGTTACACAATGTGCCTTTAAGAATTATTCCCATCTCTTGGAGGAGGAGTCACAAGGCTCGTAGGGGGAGTCTGGGTTAGATAATTTACAGTTTTAAAAAGAGTCCTGGGGTTGTGTCCTTGTCTGGCAATGAGATTGACAAAGTAACTGGTTCTGGCTTGAAGTTGAAGTTGAATGAAGTTGTCTGAACTGAACCGATCAACTGACAAAACTCACATTTCTCACACTATCATATTCAGCCACTGTTATTTAAGGGTTGAGAGTGAGCTGTGAGCACAGCCCTGAAAGAAGTTTTAAAAAACACACAGTGGCCTTGTAGAGATCGCCCACACAGAGGCTCGGTCTTTGCTGCAGCAGCCGGATTCAAACCCAGAACTGGTCTCTTTGTGGCATATAATCCCCTCTCTCTCCTATAATTCCTGTTTATCGCTCACTGTCCCATTAAAGACAAAAACTCCCAAAATATATGTTATGGCCGTAGTGTTGCTGTGGGAGCCCACAGGATCCCAATCACTCATTAGGCCTTGGCAGAGGTGCAGCGGTGCCAGTGGGCCAGCAGACAGCTCTATAGTGTGTGTGTGTGTGTGTGTGTGTGTGTGTGTGTGTGTGTGTGTGTGTGTGTGTGTGTGTGTGTGTGTGTGTGTGTGTGTGTGTGTGTGTGTGTGTGTGTGTGTGTGTGTGTGTGTGTGGACCGAGCCACCGTTGGTGGGCCGGTTCTGTTGCTTCGCTTCCTCCCTGTGACTTGGAGGATGTTTGGTGTCATCTTTAATTTTGGTTGTTTTGCATTTTGAGGCCGGTGACGCGAGTCATAAATCGTTATCAAGGAGTTCTCTTCCTGTAATAACCTAACGTGGTGTGGCAGCTCCCCACGTTGCATTCAAGTTGGATTTATTAATGAACAAACAATCATAAATTGGCTGATATCTTGTTTCCTTGGTTCGTTTTCTCTGTTCATTCATCCATGTTACTTCACGCATCCCCAAGTCACAACGGGGACGTTAACGACATAACATCAAAAAACACACAGTGGCTCTTTCCATTTAGCAGTCTGCACAGCAGCAGCTCAATTCTTTCTCCCCTGTGTCTGTATATGTGTGTGTGTGAGAGAGAGAGAGAGAAAGAGAGAGACCGCAAGGGTAAACAGGGTCCTACATATTAATAATTTATAATATATTAATAACGCCTAAGACAAAATCATATATTTTTTAGAAATTTTAACCATTAAGTGTGGTTAACATTATTCTGTGTGTTGTCGACAATTTTTTTTATTGACGTTTGCACACGTTTTAATACACGCAAACCTTTAGTAGATCTGGCCCTTAATTGCATGCACTGTATCGTCTGCTCACTTGTGGGTGTATGTGTTTGCAGCAGCTGCATGTATGTCCAGCAAAAATATTCCTGTGGGATCAAATAAATGAAATTTACTTAACTACTGTGTTTGCAGTTTTTTTCTTAGATAAAAATGGAGGAGGACCGAAGGCTGAGAGAGAAGGAGGAACAAGAGCTGCCGGAGGAATTTCTACGTACTGACATTTTATTTGTATAGGCTAAGAATGAGGATGGCCCAGAGGCGGCTGAATTTTGTGGCCGCCGCCCCTCTTGACCCTGGAGAGGGGCCATCTACAGGGCCAGCCCTGAAGTTGCTAGAGACTATCGTTTTTTTGCTGTGAGCCCAGACTTAAAGTAAAAGAAACCTGTTCTACATGGTCCTAGTACCACACCCTGTGGAAAGAAAACACCTGTGGAGAGAAAAATGGTCAGATAGATCCTCCAGAACAGGGGGGGATCCTGTAACCGGGGAACGAACGCTTTCGTTGCGCAACTCTGCTTCATACATGATCTTGGGTACATCAGGGTATGAAGTCGATACATTGGTTATCATTCTCCTTCATGACTTGCAGCTGAAATCTGGCCTTTTCCCTAACGTCGTACTGAGAGACCTCCACATACATAGGATATTGGTGTAAGTGCCACCCAAGTGTTTTCATGAAAAAAGTTGCCCCAGGACTTATTTAGGAGCACGGTTCAGGCCATTCTGCGTGGTTTGGAAGTGCCTTAAGTTGTGTGTCCACAGGTGGCACTGTTGACTGTTCAGGCATGCAGAATGGGATCCAACAGGTGGGAAGTGGTTAAGTTTAGTAAAAAAGACATGTCCAGGTGTAAAAAGTCAAGTGAAATGTGACAGGGTTAAGGCGAGAAGGGTTTTGACAGCCGTCATGCCTTCAGCAGGGTTAGGGGGTTGGGGTTAGGGTTATATTTATATATAAGTATTACGTACTTATATATTTTAAGTACGTAATGCAATTCACTTTAAAGGGATAGTTCAACATTTTTGGCAAATTGGCCCATTGCCATAATCCCTATAGTTTAAGGAGCAGGTTTGTTACTTTTAATTGTCGGTGCAAGCTATTTTTAGAACGGCGGAGCAGAGCTGCGAGTTGCTTAGAGCTAGTGCTACGGAGGCTAATGGGATTTCTTGGTTTCCCTCATCAAACTAATCAAATGCACAACCAACAACTCCAAAACGCTCTGGTGGACAAGTTGTGACATGCACATTCGCACGCTACAAGATAATAACAGACCATTATGAGATGGAGTTGTTTTTGAGACAAATGCAGAGACTGCTTGCCGAAAAACTGCCCCCAACGGGAAAGCGCATCAGCGGTTTTGCATGGATTTACCTTGAAAACAACTCTGTCTCGTAACATTCCATTATTATCTCATAGCGTGGTGAATGTGCAGGTCACAACTTGTCCACCAGAGCGTTTTGGAGTTGTTGGATTGAGTATTTGATGAGTTTGATTAGGGAAACCAAGAAATTTCATTAGCCTCCGTAGCGTAGCTCTGAGCAGCTCACGGCTCTGCTCTGCTGTTCAATTAAAGGTAACGAACCTACTCCTAAAACTATAGGGATTATGGCAATGGGCCAATTTTCCAAAATGTTGAACTATCCCTTTAAAGTGTATCTGATCCAGACACAAGTTATAAAAGTTGAACATTTACATGTATTGAAATGTCATCTACACAGTTTTTGCTCACTGTCCTTCCTCTTATCTATTTACTATTCTCCAGATAAGGTCAGCCGGTGCTATCATGTCTAAAAACGACCTGTTGTGGGTTGCAGCTTAACTCAGCTCTTTCCACCCCTACACAATACCACCATTACCGGCCCTGCCGAGGTGAAGGAGAGCTTAATTTAGCTCCACCGTTTGATTGGGGCGCATCTGTATGTGCTCAGGAAAAAAACAACCTCCATATTCACTTTGTTATTGCTGCCAAAAGACTTTGATATAGTGAGTTTGCCGCAGGCCTGATCCATAGCTCATGCTTTCTTTCCTCCTTTTCCTGCCAATGATTCATCTCATAGAAAAAGTATATAATAATAATGATATTAAAAAACAACAACAACAACAACACAAAAACCAATCTGTACTTTAAAGGGCTTGCAGTCTGTCTGTATGTTTTCCAGGCCGTACTCGGCTCAGTCCAACAGCTGTGAGGAGAGTTCAGCGGGTGAATGATCAACTGTTAACCACTGCTGCTACCACACTGATTGCACTGCCAGGCTCTCCATCTGTCTCACTGGCTCTCCAACAACCCCCACCCCTCCATCCACATCCACTTCCACCACCGCCACCACCACCACCCTCCCAAAATGCACAGAAAAATCCCTCTACATATTTGTCAGCATCCGTCTCTCAGCCCACCCACCCCTGCGCTGGCTCACTCGCTCTCTCCCTGACCTACAAATCCTGTCATACACACCGTGTCCCTCTCTCTCTCTGTCTCTGAGAAATGCTTATGATTGCTACTTCTCCCACTCTGCTGCTTTATTTCTACGTGTGCTTGCAGAAAGAGAAAGTGAAGAAAAAGGAAATAAAGAAAAATGCATTGGGAGGCTTTGCCCAGAAGGCTGCTGTAAGTTCTATTACAGTTTAGGAGATTGAGAAATTCAACGGAGAGCTCCACACATCTATTCATCCACCCCACCAGACAGCCCTCATCACGCACAGGAACTTTTTTTTTCCTGCCGAAATTGACCTGCACTCATTGATTTGTCTCCTGTTGCAGCGGTTGTCTTGTTTCTGGGATGAAGGGGGGGTTGGTTGTTCTCTGACAGGATGACATTGTCCCGTGTCAAGCTGTTCTTGGTAATTGGTTCGTTTCTATTTAGGAACTGAAGAGAGGGACGTGTGGCAAGACAAGTCTTGAGGGGCTGGATTAAAGGCGAGGGGTGGGGTGGTGGAGCGCGGGTGGTTTAGTTTGACTGTTGGGAGGAAAGCCGAGCGCATAAAACTTAAAGTTGACATGCTCATTGAAGTGACTGGTGTTTTAGTGGGATGTGTTTGATCTGGTAGACTGTCAGATAGACTTCAGTGCTTCATACTGAGGCTCATATTCGTGGTAAATCTGTACCCCGTGGTCACAGGTTTAAGTTTCATAGTGAAAATCTCACATAATAAGTTTTAAAATTAAATTGATCTTACAGTTATAAGTCATCGTCATTTTCAAAAGAAAATGGGATCTGTGAATTTTCACAGATCCCATTTTCTTTTGAAAATGACGATCCATAGGAAGATGTTTGTAATATTAAAAAGGTGTTAGCTACAAGTTTAATTCCTCCCAGCCAGTAGGTGTCACATTCACACTCGCCGGCTCTCGCTCCAACCTTCAATTGTACTGGTTGCCAGGTAACGCCTATAGGGAGCGGCTAGTAGCTAAAGCTAAGCTAACGCTAACCGTATTTAACGAGCAGCAGCTCCGGTGTTGACAGTGGACTGGAAACACATCTGAATAATTTCACACTAACTCACCTGCAGACAAACCCGCAGCATCACGCCTGGACCGGAAACGTTACAGTAACGACTGACCGTTAGTTAGCATTAGCATTAGCATGACACAACATGACATCAACGTAGCTACTAATGCTGTTGGCGCAGAGATCATTTCATGTCGATGTTGCAAATGAAACCAGATGTAAATATTAATTTATTTTTGACCCGTCAACATTTATAAAACAATTATTACACGGCTCTATTGAATGCTGTTCCATACAACCTTATTTCTCCATAACAACCTCCGAACTACATTATCCCTTACATAACAAATCACATCTCAGTGTAGCTGAGGCCTCATGGTGAACCAATCAAAAGAGGCCAAGAACTAAGACACTCTCTTCTGATTGGCTCTATTGTCTACTTTGCTGTGACATCACACAATTACAGAAGCCCTGGCAGCTTGTTTTCTGGCTCAGTTTCTGAAAATGTGCATTTCTGTGCATTTCTCTGAAGACGAAGGCTTTGCGTCAGGGGGGAGATCTTCAGTAGGACAGTGGACACGGTGGAGGGGAATAAACAAACTGAAACTTTGATAGCTGTTTACAAACCTAAAACAATTAAGAAACCGCTGAAAACCCAGGAGCAGCCCAGCAGGGGAAATCAAGAGGCAGCAGGAAAATAAGGAATTAACTTAGAAAACTAACAGAGAATCAAAACAGCGAAGCAGCTATCACAGGGGGGCTCTCACACAGACAAACGGGCAGTGGGGAAACACTGAGGTTACAGCAGGGAGAAACGAGACACAGGTTGAGCAATCACAAACACACACCGGCGAGACACATGAGGTAATCACAGGAGGGAGAGCACAGGAAGACAAGACAGGGAATTTCTATTGTATTAATATAGAACCTAGAGCTGCATTATAATGAAAAACACAAAACTAAACTAAACAGAAAATGGGTAATTCAAATGAAACAACATGGGATCTTAGGTAAAGTATCTGGATAAATAAACCTACCATAAACAGAAAACAAAAATTAAAGGCAGTGGTCCTTCACTTTATACACTCAACCATCCACTGCAACACAGCTTTCAATATGTTTATTGCTTTTTGCTAACATACGCTCGTGAGTGAGAATATTGTAGAGATAAGCGACCTACACTTTTTTCCAAGAATTTAAGTGACTTTACACCAGATTACACAACTTGCTCCTCATGCATTTTTCTCTCCTATATTCTTAAAATAGCAACCCCATTGAAATTCATTCGTATTTAGCATCACAAAAAATCTCAAGGGGAAGGTTCAACCTGACCATGTGTCACACTGTGTATATAGTATTGGGGAAAAGGGCTCTCTTCTGTATTGAAAGGAGACAGTTGACTCGGTTCAGGCATCTGATAAGGATCCTCCTGGGCACCTTCCGTTGGAGGTTTTCCAGGCACATCCAGCTGCTGGAACGCCCCGGGGCACGGATATTATACATCCCATCTGCCCTGGAACGCCTCAGGATTCCCCAAGAGGAGCTGGAAAACCAGGGACATCTGGAATACCATCCTTAACTTTCTGCCACGGTGACCCGACCCATGGATAAGCGGCAGATAATGGATGGATGGATGGATAGAGGATTGTGTAAATCAGTTTCCAATGCATTTTGTAAGAGATGGTTAGAAGACACGGTCAGATTTTCAATCCAGCCTATCAAGAATTTTTTTTTTTTTTTTTAGTAGCTATAATATTTGGAAATGTGGAAAAAAATCATCAGTCAAACACACCACCACTAAGGAGCGGTGCGTGGCGCAGTGGGTAAAGCAGCCGCCCCATGTAGACGCTACACTCCTCACCGCAGGCGGCCCCGGTTCGAATCCCGCGTCGGGCAGCCCTTTCCTGTGTGTCATTCCCCCTCTCTCTGCCTCCCCCTTTCCTGTCTATCTCTACTGTGTGCTATCGAATAAAGGCAAAAGCCAAAAAATATAGGCTACTTAAAAAAAAACAAAAAAAACACACACACCACCGCTAAAACCATACATCAGAGAAAACACCATGTTTAGCTTGATCTGAGAGGGAAGGCTGAACAGACCGAAGCACACACACACACACACACACAGCCGTGCTGAACACGACTCGGAGCAGACACAGTGCACCACTCAAACAGACAGCAGACAGAGTGCGTGGACACTCTGGATGCAGCAGTGACTGGCTGCCAGCAGCAGCAGCAGCAGCAGCAGGTTCCTGCTGTCTCAGCTCACAGAGCGGCGGAGGCTGTGCGGCTGTCATGCGAGACAGTGCTGGTGTCAGCAACATGAAAATGGGGATAGATTGGTTTTGATTTTGGATTTGAGGGCTTCTACGGAATTCTTCCTCCCTAATCACCGCAGGGAGCTGATTCCAGAGATGAACGAGGACAGAAAAAGTGAGGACGGGACGTTTTCTTTGTTTTGCCGCTTTGACGTGCAGATTACTGCTGATGAGAGGGGTGTATTGTTACAAAAACCTCTTACACGTGCAACTTGCATATTATTATTTAGCTTGTGTATATATTACAATGAACAGCAGATTAAGCAGCACTTTGTAAAAGTGCTTTCACCCCAAAAACCCATCTGAAAAAAACAAAAAACACACAGTACTGCACCAGTGTTTTAAATTGGTTACCTCATACTTATGTGGAAGACAGTTTTATATCTCTATAGATTACCATGATTTTTCCCGTGGGGTACCACAAGGATCGATTTTGGGACTGTTAATTTTTAATTTATTCATGCTACCCCATCAGGAGACATGGCATCTCTTTCCACAGCTATGCTGATGACAGTCAGCTCTATGTAACAGTGTCTTCTGATGAGACTGGGCCAGCTGACTCACTTTTTAACTGCATTTTAGATATTAAGGCATGGGTGTCAAATAACCTTTTACAGCTTAAAGCAGTACTAAAGAACTTTCAGTTTTGGTTGAGTTTGGCGGCGCCTGTGGACCAAAGCGGTAGTGTTTTGCCTGAAGGAAGACTCCATTTCCCATGAACACTAGCATGAAGCCCTGTAAATATCCTGCATTAAAATTAACAGAAGACATCAAAACTAAGTTTCTGTTTCCAGTGGATCATTTCAAAGTGAAAACACAAACATAATCCATTGCTAAAGTGCCGTTTTGCCTGTTCCCTCCTTGTTGCGACTCGCAAAAGTGAAAGCGAAAGTAAAGTGAGAGCCGGGTTCCTACCATGCTCCTCAAAGCTGCTTAGTGCCAGAGAAAGAGATACAGACCCCCTCAGGCCATGACAGAGGTGTCATTCAACTTGTTGTAAGTCGATGTATCATCACAAAAGTTATGAATATATTTTATGAAGGTTGAAAAGTTACTTAGTGCTGGTTTAACCAGTTCATGACAGAAGCACTGATCATTGGCTCAAAGGCTCAGAGACTGAAACTGGCCTTTAAACTAAATACTTGGACTAAACCCTAGCCAAGAGGCAAATATCTGTGATATTTTACTCAGCTTTTCATCATTTTAAAAAGTATTTCCAAAGTGAGGCTGTTTCTCCCTCTGAGCAACAGGAGGAGACAAATTCATGCTTTTATAACTTTGTCCAACTTTTTATAACTTTGTCTGGTTATCGCTTTTATATACAGCAGACTGGACTACTGGAATGATCCCCTTTCTGGTTTACCCAAGAACACAATTAATCAGCTCCAACAACAAAAAGCAGGATCGATCTACCCGAGGATCTCACTGTATTAGGCCTACTGCAGTATTTCTTTTGTGATGTTTTTACATCTTTTTATTGTCATTTTTATTCTTGATCTTTTTTAAAATCATTTTAACTACTTAAACTATTTCATGTTGCAGTGTGCATCAGTCTCCAAGTCCTTTTTAATTTGACTTTGTAAGATGTTTTTTGTTATTAAATCAAGCTGTGAAGCACTTTTTCTTTGAGTTAATTGTTGCAACTGAACTTATTATTCTGGCTAAAGTTCAGTAAACAATATGTTGTTGTTTCTCTCGTTCCTTCTCTTTTGAGATTTCCCTGTCAGACTTACAGATTCCTTACGCCACCCTTTCTGTCTGCTCGACTCTCCTCTGCTGTCCTATGAACAGTTCGGTTGTCAGATGTCGGTCTTTAAAGAGGAAGTCTTGGAAGATTTTCATTGAAATAAGTGTCTTTGAAGTCTGTCCCCGAATGAGGCAACGCAATGACCCACTGATGAAATTATATAGAGGTTCTTGCATTTTACTCCTATATTAACTGGGTGTGTGGTCATTTGGCACATCCTGGTGGAGGTGTAAAAAACACACATACAGAATTTTATTGATGCCTTTGCTGTGAATAATCATCTTTATATATATAAGTTTAAATCAGTATTGAGTCATTATTTAGACACTGTGGCAGAACATTTAACCACAAAATACATTTGTGTGTGTGTCAGTCATCACCAGTCAAACCTTCCTGTATATCAATCTCAGATCCGCTCATACATTGTGTGTTAAAGGGCAACTTCGTTTTTTTTTTTTCAACCTGGGCCCTGTTTTCATATGTTTTTCTGTATATGTGAGTGATGGATAATACTTTTATTGAGGTCTCTGCAGTATTGAGCCGGGCAGGCAGCCTGCAGCCCAGCTGACGCTATACCACGGGGCAAGTGGCTCCCGTCAAAGCTGACAGGCTCAGATAGTTACAATGAGTGTCCGACAACATACTAGCTCATTGAGTGCCGCGCTCCTTTCCAAAGTTTTAGTCAAGTGTACCGGCAATTTAGACCATTTTTGACTTTTTATGTAGAGCCATAGTGTATTCTATATTATTGCCACCAACACATACTGTAGCTCAATTGAAAGGTTTAACTTTATGCTTCAAATGACCACAAACCGTTTGTTTCTACGTGCCTCCGTTCCTGAGAAAAGTCAAGCTAAACATGGCTGGGTTTCACCAAAATCCCTCCTTTTTTTCTAGAAAAGGAGATAGAGCGTCTTTTATGAAAGGTGCTCTGTTTGTGTCTGTCGCTCTTCTGACACTCGCATTTCTGGATCAAAGAGCTCGTATAAGATAAATATATACAACAATTGTTGTTCTATTCACAAAACCACCATCGGGGGCGGGGGGGGGGGCGCCACTAAACAACAATAACACAGACGCACCGTGCCGTGTCACAGCTTCTCGCCGCGGAACGTGAGGGTCAGTCGGCCACAGCGCCGCGGGAAGACCGGTCCCGCCGGTGGTCGCGGTCCGTCTGTGGTACGGGTCGGTGCCGGTGGTCTGCTTTGACCCAGAGACCATCAGATTTTACCGCGGGGGGACCTTGGGGAGGACACGGTGTTGCTCCAGATGAAGACCGGGCGGGACTGTCGGCTGAGAGCTTCCTGTTTCTGCTCCGAGCTGCTGCAGCCTCGCGGGTGAGAGCGGAGCAGCTGCGCTGCATCTGCATGCAGAACTCCGTTTGCAAAAGCCGAGTTATGATAAAAACTTCCAGATCATGAGCTGTCATGTGACTTTGATCGTCATCTATTTCAGTTCTCCTCGTCGTAGAGTCCCCAAATTTACATATAATGTGTATTAAAGTGTCTATTTTCATAATTAAAAAAAAAAAGCAAAAAACGAAAAATCTCGTTTTTGGCACTCAACGCATGGGAACGAAAAACGAGAAATTACGTGGTTGGCACTCAATGAGCTAGAAAGGAGAAATGAACGTAATAGGCTCTACCTTTAGCTGGAGGTCGCCGTTTGCTGTGATCTGTGTCCAAATCTCACCACGCCAGAAATCTCTTTCTGAAATCTCGCGATAACTCGTGGCAAAACACCAGTGGGGAATACTGTTACCTGACTGAGGTGAAGAGAGACGACCGGAGAATTTTCAAATTGTAACAACAAAATGTTGGGCTGCTCTTCGTGCAGCTTTCACGAGTTAGGGCTAACAGTTAGCTGTGCTACAAATGGATGCTGACACTCCTGTCGATGCACTGCGCCGTCGCCGTGCCAACCACAGGGTCTGCAGTGACCACTTTGACCGGGATGACTACTGCCAGTCAGAAGAAGAAGAGACGTGCTAAGGTAGAGACATACGTTCATTTCTCCTTTCTAGTATGTTGTCGGACACTCATTGTAACTATCTGAGCCTGTCAGTGTGAAAAAAAATGCCAGTTTATAGGGCGAACTTTGACGGGGGCCACTTGCCCCGTGGAAGAGCGTTAGCTGGGCTGCAGGCTGCCTGCCCGGCTCAATACTGCAGCCACCTCAATAAAAGTATTATCCATCACTCACATATACAGAAAAACATATGAAAAGAGGGCCCAGGTTGAAAAAAAACGAAGTTGCCCTTTAAATGTTAAAGCTATAGTGTGTAACTTCTACACGTCTGTAAATATCCGTTTCACCCAAGCCACTACAAGTGGAGATGATACCACGCTGATTAAGCTGTTCGGCTCCTAACACCTCGAGGTATTTTTCAGTAGCTATTTGTTATTTTTGTATTTGGTGACGTTATATGATCAAGCAAATTAATTATGATTTTGTGTGTGTGTGAATAAAGCACTACTACTACTACTTGACGCAGGTATCGAAGCTTGCATCATGCAGGGAGAGTGACGGCTTCTGTGATAATGTTGACAATGAAATCTTGAGTTTATCCTTTGTGTTATACTTTGAAATTTACCGGATGCTTAGTGCGTTGGGCTTCTTGTTTGCAGTGTCATAATCTATGTGAATTGATGCATTCTGGCTGCGTGATATTCTTCATTTGCATGTTTGGCAAGAACAGCCCTGCATTGCGGTTACAGAACAAACATTATAGCTATGCACAACTATTTGGGCTGGCTATCAGTTAAGAAAAGATTATTGTACTCTCTGATGGTTTTCTTTAAAAATATTTTAACAACAAAAAAACCCATCAATCTTGTATAAAAAGGTATATTGTAGTTCTGATAGACATAGACATGCTACTAGATGAAATCTTACATTACCAAAATCCAAAACAAACGCAATTAAATGAATGGTTATGTACAGAGCTATGCAAGAATGGAACAAACTACCAGACAATATTACACAAGAAAATAGTAAAAAAAATTTTAAGAAGTTAGTCAAAGAACACCTGTTCGCCATAGAGATGAAATATTTAATATAGGACAATTATAAGTACAAGCATGACACTTTGTGAAACAGAAACAGTTCTTGCAGACGTACACCAAAATGGGATAGTGTGAAATCTGCTTTAATTTTGTCAAATCTGATTTTGAGCCTGAGTTTTGATGGCACTGGATGTAATATCAATGGGCTATTGAAACTTATTGTGTGACCAATATAATATATGTAGACATGTATTGACATTATGATATGTAAATTCTACGTACCACTACTGACCTAGGGAGCTGTCTTGTATTGGCTGTGTATTGTTGTGTTGTGTATTTGTTTGTATTTTTATTTTATTTTTTTGTGTTTTTTGTTGTATTTGAACATGGATTGTATTGTATGGGACATAAATTGCACTGATACATTGTAAATATGTTGTATGGACCCCAGGAAGAATAGCTTTGGCATTGCCATAGCTAATGGGGGTCCGAATCAATCAAAGTAATCCAAAAGTAACTAAAAATTTATCAGGTATTACTTTAATTTTGTGATATTGTACTGTGAGTAAGTTACATTTTGTACCTCAAACCTCAACATCATAATATAATACTTTCACCTCACACTTTGCCTTATTCTGGTAAAAAATACCACTTCTGCATTTGATTGATGCGCCTCTCCTTTGTTCTTCATTAGAGCGTTTAGTGCTGGACAGTGTTTGCATAACTTTCTCAAACTATCACACATGCACACTCCTTTAATTGGCCAACTGTGCAGAGGTGAGAGATGAGCCAGTGTTTGAGCATCTGTGTTGAGCTCTCCACAGCTGTGTGTGTGTGTGTGTGCGTCTTGGTGCCTTCCAGGAGACCAGGGCAAAGAGAAATTCATGTTGTTAGCTCAAAACTTAAATGATACCTTCCCCCCTACTCCTCTTATTCCACTCTGCCCTCCAGCGCTGCTCTTAGACCAGCGGTAAACACCAACATACATCATACCAACTACTTGGTATTAAATGGCCTCTAATCGAATTTCCCTTTGTGTTACCACTTTTAAGCTATGTCTTTATTTACCGGTGGCAAGAAACCTTTTTATAACCCAACTGTTCTATATATTTCACTCCTGTAGTATTTACTGTATGTTTCCTGGTGGGTTAACTGAGGAGACTAATCCTACAATGTTGACCTTTTTTGTCAAGGGAAGCTATTTCAGCCATCTCAGTGACATTTCCACAACAAGCCAACAGTCTGTCCTCCCCCTGCAGCTCTGTGCTGGGCTGGCTCCAAGTGCAACAGTGCTTTCCCCTTCCTTTACTGTTGTGTGTGTGTGTGTAAGAAATGGCTAACAAGGTTGCACCCTGAGACATTTGAAGCTCAACTTCATTATGCTTGTTTTATGGTACCATGGCAACAGCCGCTTGACACAGCATGCCAGCTATGTCCTGGTGCCGGTGTCCTTTTTCAAAGGCTTTGCTCTGATTGCAACCTGTGTGTAGGTGTTCACACACAACAGTATCACAGTGTGACATTTTCATGTTTCATGCGTGTGTGTGTGTGTGTGTGTGTGTGTGTGAGAACCCAGTAGAAGGATCTCAGATGATTCCCAGCCTGGAGAATCTCATTAGGGCCCATGTGCACAGACATCTGCATATACCCCCCGTACACATGTACATTCAACATGTGGTGCAGATGTTCATATCTGCATGTCTGCAGGAGCACATTCATACATTCACCCAGCACTTTTTAATATGCACGCACTTATGCATGCAGTTTTTCCTGCAGGTACTCATCTGATCACATTCACATCAAACATCAGGATGAAGTGACTTGTTGATTGTTGGTATCAGATGGGCTGGTTTGAGTATTTCCAAGATTTTGACAACACATAACTCCCCTGTGAGCAGCAGCTCTGTGGACAGATGAGACAAGTCAGAGGAAAAAAGACAATGGACTGCAGCTCATAGAAAGTCAGCAAAGAGCAAAAACTAGATAAACTACATACTGTAATACAAGGACAAGGATTACCAAAGTGCAGTGATAAATGAAAGCATTCAGATGCATTTCATACAGAAGAGCATAGGGCCAACAACGGATACAAAGATTCTGAGATTTAAAAAAATCTGAATTTCTGAAAAAAAAGTCTGATTTTTTTTGAAAAAAAAAAACTTAATTTCTGAGTTTTTTTTTTCTCAGAAATTCTGAATTTGTATATCAGAATCTTAAAAAAAAGTTATTATATAAAATATTGTATAAATGAGCAAGTTTGTATTGCACATTTTTAGCCATTAACAATGACTGAATAGTGTGACACCTTGACAAAAGAAGAGCACCACCTTTGGGTACTCCTCCTGTCAGCCCAGAAATCTGTTGCTGCAGTGCAGCCTGTTTCTGAGACTACCCAGTAATTGGCGTTTCATGGGCCCAAAGTTCTTGACCAGTTTAAGCCGAAAGGTTGAGCTCTTCCCCCAGGTGATGGTTCAGTTCACCATAGGTTCCTCTGAAGTATGGCTAATATCTTTCCACAGGCTGTTACGGTTTTTAAACCACCCTTATCTCTTGGCAGCTAGAAGGCCTTAAACAAACTGGTCTCCTTATTTCCAATTGACATTGGAGTTGGACATTGGAATCTTTGCCAACAGTATGCATCAGTGATGTCTGAAATAAATACAGTGGCCTGGAACTGATTTTAATTTACACAACATCAACACTTTGACAGACTTTTCTGACCTGCTAGGATGCTGTGTAGAGGGTGGATGGTGTTGTATGTTCTGTATTTTACACTGCATGTGTCTCTCAGCCACAGCCCTGACTCCTGTCAATCACAGCCCCAGCCAGCTTGTCCACTCTCCTTATGTTCAGGTCAGACCTGCTGCTCCTCCTGCTCCAGCAGACTGCAGCATAAACGAGTTGACTGGCCACCACTGACTGATAAAACATGTGCAGCATTTCACTGCAGATGTGAAATAGTCTGAGCCTCCTGAGGAAAAACTCCCTCTGGTAGATTGTAACCGTGTCCCCGTGCACACGCAACTGTTTATAAGATTGTGCCACCCGGTCCATGCCCTTTTCTCATGTTGACTGGCTGAGGTTGGGCCAAGACCACAGAAGTCCGCCAAGAAGATGGTCCAATGAATTATACTGCAATTAGACTAGGACTTTCAACCAAATACTACTAAAAGAAACCCATTGGTTTTTACCCCAGGCCTTGGATTGTCTCAATGAATGAATTTGAATGAAAAGATTCCACAACAGCTGCTAAAGTATGTTCCTGAGTGACCTGTCATTGTTGGAATTGAACTCAGAAATAGCTCAAATTGCAACTGGTGTATTTAAGATAGAGTTTTTAACATTTGTCGACAGATGTAGACAAGCCACATTTTTTTTAACTTCTGATCAAGGATTCATTTTGAAATTAAAATTCCCATATTGTATGGAGTTCTTTTTCCATGTGAGCAGGCAAGGCAAATTGGCCCATTGCCATAATCCCTATAGTTTTAGCAGTAGTTTGTTACCTTTAATTGTCGGTGCAATATATTTTTAGAACGGTGGATCAGAGCCGTGAGATGTTCAGAGCTACGCTACGGAGTCTAATGGGATTTCTTGGTTTCCCTCATCAAACTCATCAAATACACAATCCAACAACTCCAAAACGCTCTCGTGGACAACTTGTGACCTGCACATTCACCACGCTATGAGATAATAACAGAACGTTACAAGACAGTTGTTTTTGAGGTAAATTCATGCAAAACCGCTGATGCGTGTTCCTGTCGAGGGTAGTTTTTCAGCAAGCAGTCTCTGCATTTACCTCGAAAACACCCACAGCTTGCACCGACAAATAAAGGTTACAAGTTACGACAATAGGGATTATGGCAATGAGCCCAATTTGCCAAAATGATGTCACAAAGCAGTCGATTTAAAACATGTTCTTGGCTGCGATTTACAAATTCACAATCAATTATTAAATAATGTAATTCAAATGCCAATCAGGATTAAATTAAGTGATGGCATTCTATTTTAAATGGCCGCAGGTCAACTTCACATGTACACAATCACTTCTTGCCATTACTCAGTGCAGTCACTTGGTAAGGAAAGATTATGACTGTATTTCCTGCAACTTGACTGGCTGGAGGCAAACGACTGCAAGATGGTGATGCTACTTGATACTTATATTTAAATCTTCTTTTGCATCTTTTTGAATATGTACAATGAAAGCACATGAGGAAAAATGACTACTTTCACAATCTATTTGTTCCTTCAAGGTATTTCCCCCACAAGCACAGACAAACAAAATGTTCAGTATAGCTGTTTGGACCTAATTAAGTATTCTGATCCTCACAAAACATACAACTGACAGTCGGGGGAGGAAGGGAGAGAGGCAAACATGAAAAAGCTAAGATATACATCCAAGAGATTAAACTCAATGGAGTGTACAACAGAGTAAACAAATCAAAGCGGTTATGTGTCAGTGAGAGATGGGACCGACGCAGAGTCCGCCACATGTGGAGGGACCAGCCAGAGCCTGCTGTAAAGCATCAAAGGCACCAACATAAGGCCTGGACATAAAGCAGGCTCTGGTTGACTTAGCTTCGATTGGAGCGGCTTTCAATTATTGGGAGTGTTGTCCTGGCTGTTAACCTGCCTGAGACACCCCACAGTCCACAGGAGAACACAAGGCCTCTTACTGCTCAACAGCCAAGACTCCCTTGTGGTATTATTGATACATCCCCTTTGTCAGCATCATTAACAAGTGAATGTTTCATCTGGTTCTGGTTGTGGCAGTGTGCAATCTGTATAATGAAGCCAAGTGAGATACATGTATGATATGACACGCCATACGTCGTAAGCTTTGAATTTCATTAATTAAAAAAAAAGAAAAAAGGAAATGTTGACAAACTCACGAGTGGGTGAGCATGTTCAGTAGGAATATTTAATGCATGCCAACCTGTAAAGTAGTCATTTGAAGTTGAGAAGAAAGGCAAGTCTCAGAGTTGTGAGGTTGGGAGATCTGCTACACGCAAACAGAACAACACAGACACTGTGATCAAAACTGCACAACTGGGGCTGAAATGAATCCGCTTTGTATGAATCACATCATGTGGTTGGTAAAGAAAGAACTAAGTTATAGAGTGGTGAGTCATTTCAGACGAAGCCTCTGTTTGTCTCCACAGACATCTTAGTGTATTCCTCATGTTTAGTATTGCAGTCACCTTCCCCTCTCATGCACACTGCACCACTGACTTTTCTGATTAGTGTAGCCCATGCTGTATAGATTTAATTTAGCATTTCAATTTGCTTTAATAAAACTATCCTTTATAATCTATTACTCACGGTGTGTCTTCCCTTTGTTGCGACTACTGGAGCCTGGACATATCAGTACACACTGTAGCCTACATGTCAAACTGCATTATACACACACACCCATAATTACAAGGGCTGAGTGAGTGATGTAGTGGTTCAACACACCATTTAGACCACTTCATTTTTCCCCCCACAAATGTATTATGTTTATTTAGATTAAAATGGATGGCATTACCATAATCTGAATTCAATAACCTATAATTACAAAGTGAAGACATGTTTTAGAATGCAAATATTGAAATCTCATTTTACAGTAATGGAGTGTTTCTGTGGTTCTGCAAATTTGCTTCATTATCCACAAGATGTGTCTAGAGCTTGACTGGATTCAGCAGTGGCTATAATTGACTTGATTGGACCTGCTTTAGAAGGGGCTGGCCTGCTGCAACTCACTACAGACAAACACTAACACATGAAGAACTCTCTGTAGACCTCTGCAATAAAACCCTTGCAAGGTATAGATTACTAAAGCCTTGGGTGTTTCCAGTAGCATAGTCACTGCAATAACAGTGAAACTGCACTTTATCTGGAGTTGGTCAAAACAGCCAAAAATGAGCAATCATATAAGAAGGGCCTTGGCCAGGGAGCTGACCACAAACCAGTCACGCTAACAGAGCTTCAGGGGTTCTTTGCAGAGATGAGAGAACCTGAGGGACGAGCCTCCCAGCAGCACTCCATCAATAAAACCTTTATGGTCGAGTGGCTAGACAGACAGAAGCTACTGTCACTAAAAGCTGTGTAACAGCCTCCTGTTTGCCAAACAGCATTTAAAGGACTCTGGGAGCATGAGGAGGAAGATTCTCTGGCTGGAATCCAAAGTTTATTGAACCCGAGTTTGTCTAACATGCTCTAGTTTTGACACCAAACACATTTAATACCAAGAAGTTCTGCAGAGTCCCCTCTTTCCATATAGTGATGAATTGTGTGTTTTTTTTTTTGTGTTTTTTTAAGTAGCAAGTTCGACCCAGCTCTAATTGACTTAACCCAACATAGATATTTGTTTTCAACCATGCCTGGTGATAGGGTTAGTGCATGCATGGGGGTGAGTTGCATGCAGTTGTTGTGACACTGACAAAAAGTTACTATTTCTGAGGTGAGGACTCCTCCCCCTGGTTATGTTCAGGGGAAGTATTTTGTCCTAGACCAGTGAATGGTTTATATGGCTTTTTTTATTTGCATGGACCCACTTGTTGGTGGGGGCTGCCTAGGATCGTAGGAATTAGTGGTGGGCCGCACTAATGATCCAGTCTGGGTTTATTGGTTGAGAAGGCTGGAACTGGCAACAGATTAGATAGCTTTCAACATTAAATGTTGTGTCTTGGACCATTGCAGGCCAGTATGCCACTTCTGAGGGTTTGAAGGGTGGCCCCAAAGCTACTGTGTCCAACCACAGGATAGTAATGGGCAAGGGCTAGCATGACCTCCCTATGGTCAGTAGGGATGACCTGACGAGTAGGTCCCTGACCTTTACTGGTGTAGACCATCAACCCTTTTCCAGCCTCAGGGGCTGGGGTTTGCAGTGTCCCATCAGCAAGAGGGTTGGAGACCAACTGTCTGATGACCCTCAGAGTTAGGTCCTCTGTCAGGGTGAGGGAAGCAGGTGGACCCAAATGCAGGAGCTAACACAGGTGGATACCTGCAAACTGAGGTTTAAAAACTCACGACAGGCAGGAGACCAAAACACCATGACATAACACAATAATCGGACAATGAACTGAAAGACCCAAGACACAGGCCCCGTTTATATGTACCCGGTTATTTTTAAAAACGGAGACATTAACCATTGTTTGCACCCTCCGTTTACACGCAAACGGAGAAAACGCCCCTGAAAATGATGCTTTTTAAAAACTCCGGCCAGGGTGGAGATTTTGGAAAACTCCCGTTTTCACGTTTGCATGTAAACGGAGAAAAACGGAGATTTTGGTAGCCGACGTCAGACCCTGACGTCCAACCGTAACCATATTACATAACTTAATAAAATAAATAAATAAATAATAATGATACAATTTAATGCAGACTGATGTGTTCATTGTAAAACATTTATTTATTGATGTAACGTTAAATGGGGTGATTTCTGTACAGAGTCCCGAGGCTGTGCTGCTCTTCTGTCCAGTAACAGTTAACACACATGAAGCTTCACTTTTCATTCAAACAAACTGCTACAGCCACAATTGTTAGATTTCATCAATGAGACCAACATTTATCTCCTAAAAATAATTTAACCAGCCGGTGGTAAACCTCTAAAAACCTGCGGGTAAGTTTTTTAGCCATCGTTTTGATCACGGGAGGACGACAGAGGCTGGCCGACCGAGCAGCATTGCAGAGCGGACACTGTCTCTGTGATGTCCCGATCGTTGCTCCACAGGTGGAGCTTCACTTCTCCGAAAAAAAAAGCTTCACTTCTTCGAGAAACATCGGAGCAAACTTCTAAACAGCAGTCATCTGGATAAACTGGCCGTATATTTGGCATCTAAACAGTTACTTTCTCGCATGAAAAAATATTAAAACTTTACACACAAGGAGGGCAAGTGACGTTGTTGTTGTTGTTGCTGTTGCTATCAGGTTGCTATGCGGGATCATGTGCGGGACTCTGATTGGCTGACGTGGGCTTGAGCTTCTCGCTACACTGCCACCTGCAGGTTTGGCATGCTCTTGACGGCATATATACACGGGTTAGTGTAAACGAAACGTTTTCTGAAAACGGACTGGTGTGCAGGCAGTGTTTTTTATAAACGGAGAGGGTGAAATGTCCGTTTATGAAAATAGCCGGGCACGTGTAAACGCAGTCTAAATACAACAGAACTAATCAAAGCAACAAGCAACAGGTGAGGAGACAGGAGGTCAAAGAAAGCTGATTGGTGGAGACACACACAAGGAGCAGGGCAGGGCTGACGAGGTGAAACACAGGACAGGTGTGCAAGGATAACACGGGAAGTAACACTGGAACAAAATGCACAAGAACTGAACTACAAAATAAAACAGGAACTGAAGAAACAAGAGTCCAAAACAGAAAACCGAGCCACTAAATTGTGGCAGGCTCAGGGCCATGGCATCCTGTTCTTGAATGGTGACCAGGTTGGAGTCCTCTAGCTTGGACCACTCAAAGCGCTTCACACTGCATTGTCACATTCACCCTTTCACACGCATATTCATTTGTCAAGGCACAAGATGGCATGATTTCCTGGAAAAAACTGTTTGATATTTCCTGGTAATGAGTTGTTTTTGGCCTTGAACAATATTTGTGCTGTTTGATATTCCACAAGATCTGCAAATTTTAATACTTTTGACTGAGCGAATAATTGATTGGTGTGATCCAGGTACCTGCATTTTCCATCAGAATAGATACAAATAAATCACTAATCTTGAACAAAACAAAAATAATGCTACTTGGATATTATATTCACTATCAAACCATATTTTAAATTTTTCTTTTACATCTTGGTTTAGTTTAGACGATTCCTGAGTAATGATTAGAACCTTTGCAAATTAACAGAGTCTCTGGGAGTCGTGTCTGCCTCAAAGTGAATGTTAACAGCTTGCCTTTAAAGTCCCTGCAAAGCATAACATCTCACCCAAAATTAATATTACAGGGAAGAGGCCTGTTGGACTAGCACTCTTGAATAAAAGAGTATAGGTCACATTTATTATCGCAGGGGAAAAAACAGAATACAGAAAACAATGTCAGTGATACTGATATACACAAGTGAGGTGAGGAGCAATCAGTGCAGATAAGAAGCACCTGTGTGTAATTAACGATCAGCCGCTCCAGAGGAGGGATACCAGAATATACTGTAGGAAACATCATCCAGATCAAGGTTGTCAATGAATTACAGTCCATAAACGTAAGCAAGGGGAGCACACTGAGGTCATATTAAAAAGGAAATGGGCCTCATTCACAAACTGTTAAAAAACAATTTTGTTCTGAAGTCCTACTTACGAAAGTTTTTACAAAGATTGTGGCATTTGTGAATGTTTTCTTATCCAGGATTTCTTCTTAGCTAGGAACAAAATACGCACACTCAGGAGCATACCTAAACACGTTTGAGAGCTGACACCTGTGTAAAATAATTATTGTGTTTTCTTCTGTTCTACAGTTTTATATAAACGTGATTTGAATTAGAATATTTTTCTTAGCATTTATTATGTTTTTAGGAATTATTTTACAAATCATTTTGGTCTTAAGAAAAACACTATAGACAGTTAATTAATATCAGTTCAATCAGACAACTCTGGAATGAGAAGAAATCATTTATTGAGCATAAGCATAGCAAGCTGAAGCACAGCATGGATAGCATATTCTTGAGCATGGTTGCAGCAGGTTTGGCGTCAGGCTCTGACTCATATTCGTTCCCTGAATGATCTGCCTTGCCAGACATTTACAGGGAATGAAGCTGACCCCCCACAAGGGATCAAGAGACAGAGCCCACAGGTGGATGCTGGGGAGGTGGTGGGTTTGCAAAACCTCATGGGCAGCAGGGCAGCAGAAGCAGCAGCGGCGAAAGCAGAGCAGCGGCGTAGCAGCAGAAGCATAGCCAGGAGCGAGCAGGTGAGCTGGGAGATTTAAATAGCCCGCCCTATCTGGGCGAGGAGAGCATGTGACTGATCAGCTGGTCAGGATGGGCGCGGCTTGAGTCGTCTGCCTGAACTAGCTTCGCAGGCTTCGCATCATTTCAATCAGACAACTCTGGAATGAGAAGAAATCATTTATTGAGCATAAGCATAGCAAGCTGAAGCACAGCATGGATAGCATATTCTTGAGCATGGTTGCAGCAGGTTTGGCGTCAGGCTCTGACTCATATTCGTTCCCTGAATGATCTGCCTTGCCAGACATTTACAGGGAATGAAGCTGACCCCCCAAAACTGCAGTGACCCCCAAACAGGCTTGAGATACAGAGCCTGACGCTGCAAGCAATGAAGATGGGGCCTCCACCCTGACCGGGATTTCCCGCAGCTAGGGCCTGAACATGGGACTTCTGAGGAAACAAAGACAATTAGAGTGAAGACTCCCCGGCAATCCACCTGAAGCATCCTAGAGAGACGAGAGTAGTTGCAGAACATTTATTGAAGACACATTTCATGCATTACACGGCATTGGCACTCATAAGTTTTTGGGCCTGCAGAATTTCGTTTTTACTGAACCGAATGTATCGGACATAGGCGGCCGAGGACCAGCGGCCCAGAGACTTCAGGGAAGAAGTGGGCACGAGCAGGGCGGCAGTAGTGGCTGCTCCAATCCGGAGGGAATGAGCGGTGTACACATCAGGATTTAGCCCACAGCTAGAGCAGAGTTCCCGGAGCCGAGCGGAAAACCAGGTGCGGGTCATGGGCTTGCCGTCGACGACAAAGAGCGGGTCGCTGGGAGCAGGTGCAGGCCGGGATCTCAGGAAGCGTAGCATGGAGTCGAAAGGGCAGAAAACAGAATTATTTTTTGCAATTATCACAGGAGTTCCTTTATGCATCCTGTCGGTTTTAGAGTGCTTCAGAAAAATAGTGTAGTGATCTGATTCGAGCTGTAAATCAGAAAAGCAGAGGTCGTGCATAGGGTTGAAAGCCAGAGACCTGGTGGTGAATTCCCCGCACCGCATAAACCCGTAGAAAGCCATTAACAGAACAGCCTCTAGCATCTTGTTAATGAGAGGAGTGAACAGCCCAGATCTTAATTTGGAAACCATGGATTGCACCAAGGTGATGGTAAGGGGTAAGCGTTTATCATTGCCTGGCAGTTGTTCTTTTTTGAGGCCGTTGAGAAGAAGGCGAATGCTGGGATTCTGGAAGAGGCTGCAGACCGTAGCATCCTGGCAGCGGAGGTGGAACTGAATGCCAGCTAACAGAGCCTTAATTGAGAGAGGCTGCAATTTGCGGGACTCGAAGGAGTGGACAATAAATGCACAAACTAAAGGGATATTTACAGGTAAAGGTGGGCAGGCAAATCGAGCACAGAACGCAGAGAAAAACCACCAAGCTGAATCGTAGGCTTTTAATGTGTTTTGAGAGCGACCTTTCCTCATGTATTTGGCCGCAGCGCTCAGCAGAGAGGACAGAGGTTGGTCACAGCCTAGTCTAGGACAGTTTGAGAGAAGGAGGGATTTTGACAGCCTCGGGTCATTATCTTTGAGAAACACTGAGAAATCCCCGCAATCCACCAGCCTCCTGTCCGATGAATCTGATGCGCAAATGAGGATTTTAACCAGATTTACATCTTGCCCTGATAAAGGAAGCAGCAAGCACAACACCATCAGCAATTGATTAAATACCCTAAATAAAGAGAAAGGGGATAGGAGACCAGCTATACCTGCGATTATCTGGCTCCTGAGAGCATCTGGAATTGCCCCAGCAGGAGAGAGGAACGGGGCTCCTGTAGACGGCGCAGGGACTGCAGTTCCCAGAGTCCTCCGGGGCAGTGAGAGAAGCTCCGCCGATGACGTGGACGCCGGCTCGACGCCTGATGCGGAAGTGGACGGGAAGCTGTTGGATTCGAGCACAACAAGGCGGTTGTTAACACTAACCAGTGATGCTTTTATGTCGGCCAGGGCCGACAATACTTCCGCATTGGGCTGAGGAGCCGGAGAAGCGGGAGCGGGAGCCGGAGCAGGAGCGGACTTTCGTCTCTTCCGGGTGGGGGCGGCGGCGGGTTTTGCGCCGCGCTTCTTAGCCGGGGCTTTGCCCCTTTTTTTCCTGGAGGCGGCGAGGTCCGGCTCCGGATCCTCCAACGCGGCGGGGACACGGCTGACGAGGAGCTCGAGTAGATCTTCATGCCCCAGGCCGGGTGGGGCGGAGATGCCGTTTGCATACAGCACTTCCAAGATCCGGACCACCGGCCAGTCAAGCAGTTGCCGCTGCACCAGGCGGGGGCTGCGGCGAGGGAGAGCCAGGGGATCCTGGTCCCTGGAGGGGGAAGACCCGTCCAGGTCGGAATCCAGTGCTTGGTCCTCCTGGACGCCTTCGCACCCCGGCTCGGAGGAGTCGGAAGAAATGGCAACAAGGAACAAAACGCAAATGAAAAACCTCATGGGCAGCAGGGCAGCAGAAGCAGCAGCGGCGAAAGCAGAGCAGCGGCGTAGCAGCAGAAGCATAGCCAGGAGCGAGCAGGTGAGCTGGGAGATTTAAATAGCCCGCCCTATCTGGGCGAGGAGAGCATGTGACTGATCAGCTGGTCAGGATGGGCGCGGCTTGAGTCGTCTGCCTGAACTAGCTTCGCAGGCTTCGCATCATTTATTTTTATTGGGAATCACTGCACCATCCAATAGCAATTAAGTGACTGCTCATATGATCTATGATAATATGACGATATTTATGATGGCACACCTGAGAGTGCAGTCTCTCTGATAATAACCCGATGTGCTGGTCCAGATCAGATCATTCTGGACCAGCCTGTCCCCTCCACTGCTCTGCATCTCTTGTCTTTATTTGGCAACACTGTCTTTAACCACAGATTTGAGATCAAACCATTTCTTCTTTACTTCCTAAGTTCTGCACTCTTCTTCAGATACAACATTCAGTGAACGACTGACAGCATCCCATGCATCTTTATTTTATGTTACATTGCATCCACTGCTGGATGCTAATAAATATGAATATAAAATTATGAACTATAAGCTGTTTGTTTTTTTCACTTCCACTACTAAAGTTATTTTTACGTTTGGAGTCGGGTGCGCCCTCTGCAGATTTTCATTTGAGTGTTTAAACTTTATTTCTCACTTAACCTTCTCTGCTCAGTGCCTGTGGTTTCTGTTTGTCTCATGCCCTTTTATGGGCACTGATGGGGCGGTTTTCTAATCCTCTCTTAATTAGGATCACCTGGCACGTGCTTTCAGTTGCCGAGGAGACGGCATTCATTAATGTTCAGTAGGAACACAGCTGCAAACAATTCTGCTGTTTAAGAACACGTTGATGAACCTGATGTAGAGTTTTCTTAAGAACAGCTTAAGAAAGAATCTAACAAGATTCTTAAGATATTGGTGAATGAGGCCCAATTAGAGATACATTTATTTCCCTTGTGACCATTAGTTTTGCATTTTTTGAGAGACCATGGAATGTAAATGATATGATGTTCTCTTTGAGAAACCCAGTGCCAGACAATGTGAAAAGTGCCATGTGAAATCTGACTGTTGAAGCAGGCCTAGCCTAGTACCTGTGTGTACCGGTATGGACAAATATTCCGTTGGGACCAGTTCAGTGGAAATGTCTCAGTGCAGACACTTATCTCTGCCCATACCTGTATAGAGGTTTGTCTGTGAACATCAGCCTCTGACTGAGCTCATATTCTTTGGTGGCTCTGAATCTATTCCCTGTGATGCAGGCGTTCTGTTCTTCAGCACTCAGCCTCATAAGGTAGTTCAGCACGACATCTGTAGCTGCTGCTGGCTTCAGCCATATCCGTCTTGTGTTCTTCTGTGTGTTAAGGTCAACTGTGAACTCAGCCTTGTAGTGCAATCCACATCTAAAAAGCTGTTATGGAGAGCCACTTCAATTACCTTCAGGATAATGTGAGCTATGCATGGGTATATGCTTGAATGGTATTCTTCTTGCTGTCACACTTGTATTTTAAGTGCTGTCTGTTGACTTTATCCCTTATTACCCACTCCTCCAACTTCAGGAAACTATCTTGAATGCTTTGGCAAAACATCCTTCCTCTGTTTTCAAAAATATGCCTTGTTTAATGGGTTGACTAAAGTGATATGTTTAATGTTGCAAGGCCTGCATACAAGGAGCTATATTTAGTGCACCTACTGTACTAAGCTAAACAATGCAAAGGTGGACCTCTCCTCAGTCATCCTGATACCATTTTTGCCACAAACAGGTAAACAATTGCATGTAGAAATTAGCTGGATTCCAACTTGGTCATATAATCAGACAATAAATAACATGAATAAAAAAAGGAGGTTTCTATATGACCATTGACATGTTAACTTTATCCATTTTATTTGGTTTATTTCCCAACCTGTCTGTATGTTAAGCTATAGCTGACCATAACTAATTTAATTGGATAAAAGCCGAGTAGAAATGAGTGGGTTATTGTTCAGTTAGGTGATCAGTACGTTGTCATTATATATCGCTGGACTTGTGACTTTTGTATTGGACTGTATTTATGATACCACATTCCATTGTTCCTTATGAATACAGCCTGTTAGTAATTACAATGTACACTTGCACTAAAGTGAACTCCTCCTTCTGGATTTCATTTAACTGTAGTTAGAAATGTAATGAAGTTGCAAGTAACATTTGACACAAGGTGCTCATAGAGTCTTATTGTGTTAAGTGTTTTCCTCTTCCTGAGCTTCATTTAAATACTCCAACTGAATGAACCTTCTTATGCTGATTTAACCCCATGTGACATGTGGGGGAATAAAACACTAGGAAAGAGGCTATTAGAATGAAAGCAACCAATTGAGGTGTTTTAATTGTTATTCAACAACTGGAAGACCTTTGAGACCTTTTAGAGAAGGTCTGACCTCATAGTTGGCTCTAAGAAAATGGAGGTTAGCAGTAATTGAATATTTCAACAGAACGCTGAATAATAGCAGCTATTGAACACTAACAACTGGAAAGTGGGGTTGAGCAAAGAATGTGAATTATGTCTTTATAATTGGTAATGACATATAGAAATATATGCACACCACCTCAGTATATTTTCATCATCACTACATAATTTTCTCTCTGCATTGTTCCTTACAGACTCGTCCTCCTGTCTAATAGAGTTGAATAAATAAGAGCAGAATTGGTTGCAAAATAAATTGATTTCATTGCTGTTTTGCTGCTACAAATATAGATAAACCTCGGTCCTGACCAGCAGATGATCAGACGTAGCTAACGTAGCTAACTTAAGTTTGCAGAATGCAGATATCAACTATACCACAGTATAGTATTGTTTACATAGAGGCTTGTTTATGCCGTTACGTGCAGCGGCTGTTGTCTGTCTGCCGTCTGTCCAATTTCACGTGAATGCAACATGAAAAATATGATTGAGTTGCTTGCGATATACAACCACAACGCTAGATGGGAGTAGTTCCTACACAATGTACCTTTAAATAAGGAGTGGCTGTGTGACGCACCAACTCCCAATCAAACATCTACTATCGAAAATACATAATCGACATGTCAAATATATCAGAGAGATTAATAAACATTGACAATATAATATTTCGTCGCTGTCGGGCGCAAACCTCCTATGTCCAAAATTCTAATTTTTCAGGAAATGAAAAAAACCTTGTGGTTTTGTAATAATTGGACATAACATCATCAAACTTGGTATTGTGTCTTTACAAATAGTCAGATATTTGAATGTGTCATTACTTTATTGATATTTTACCCAAATCAGGCTCACGTGGAGTTAGGAGGTTTATGACCAACGAAAGAGTGGAGATAGAAGGTTTGTGCCGTCACTGATTATTGACGGACGCATCGGCTACAGTAGCTTATTGCATTACGTTATCATCAACTTACAGGTTACATAGTTTATTGTATCCTATTTTTCTTGAAATACTATGTTTTTCCTGTTGTTTAATGCATGTGGCCAGATAAGTGCACTATTAACAGGTAAATGACGGACTGAACTGCACTTCAACCTACCGTTTTCCACCAGCACCTCCACTTCCGCATCTCAGGCCTCAAAATAAATCATTTTCCTTTACAGCGTATGTGTAAATTAAACATTGTAGCTATGTATTGAAAAGTTATTTAGTCTAACAATGCAAACACCGGCTGAGTGTCTCCAATCCATGGATGTATTAGGCTATACTGTAGATCGGGTCACTGACCAAGCTATGGGCTTATGCTATAAATAATAATGCAATCACAATGTCAAGCAGTTTCAAGACCTTTATTTCAAGTACAGTTTCAAGCACTTTATTCAAAATCCAAACACCAAGGTTTCCAAGGATTTCCAACACTCTTACTGTTGCACTGTTGTCCTCATTAGCAGTTAATTGCCGAGTGGTCTATGGCTGTGAGTGGGCTCTGAAAGTAAAAAGAGACGGTGTATGAGTATATCTTTGTCATAGTCAGAAATCCACAATAGTCACAGAAATAGTCATTATGTACACCAAAACATGATATCACCACCAGCATTACTGACACTTCTGAATGAACTGTATTGTTCACGTAATTTTACGTTTCCTAATGGTCTGCACACAGCACAGGTAACTTAGCCTGCTTTAAAAAGAAAAAAGTCCGCTGCATAACGTTAATAAACTCTTAACAGGTTGGTGTAAGTGTAAAACAGTTAAGGTATGATGTACGTCAGATTAATTCCCTTGTAAATAAAACCACAAGCCGCAAAATTGATCAACACAGCAGCTACGTCGCTAGCCCGCAAGCTGCTTAACACACAAGTCAATGGAGCCGAGTTAGCTCCCGTTAGCATGGCCGCGGATCAATTAGGGATCGTTACGCTCTCGTTTAAAGTAGGTGACAAATCAAATAGTTGGCTTGCATGATGTGTTGGTTGGCGTTCGTATGGTCTTAAAACCGCTACACATTAGACAACAGTAAACTTACACTTTTGACGTGAAAGTCGCGCTCCCAGCTGCTCCTTTGGTGAAGTAGTCCGGGTCGATCGGGTGGGGGTGGAGTTAGGAGGTTTGGTCGACAGTTTCAGGATCCAATGGAGTTAGGAGGTTTAGTCACAGGCAGTTTTAAAAACTTTTCATTGGTTAAATATTTGTAAAACCACAGTCAGACGTAAAGGGTGACAAATAGTACTGATTTATGGAAAAAAATAAAAATCATGATTTTTGGACATAGGAGGTTTGTGCCCGACAGCGACGATTTGTAGTATTCCATAATAAATAGAGAGAGAAAGTTCATTAGAAATGGGGAGTGGCTCTGATGCACATCCTTCCATCACATATATCATAGAACATAAGATACAAGAATGTCAAAATGTGTCATGGGTTAAATGAAACAATGTCATGATTGAACAATATAACGAAAAAGAGAAAAATGATCATTGACTTTTAATCTACGATCTGAGGGTTCAGATGTGTGCATGTACGGATGTACCCAATATAACAGATTAATAGGTCTGACTGTTCATTCTCTCCCCTCCCGACCAGGACAGGGGGTCCCACAGGCATGCATATAATCTGAGATCCGACAGGAGAGCCCCGATGAAGGGTAAACAATCAATAGCACTGAGACGTTGGGGATAGGTATAGGCAGTGGTCTCTATCCAAGAGAAAAGATCAAAAAAAGAAGAACAATAAACAGTTCATCAATTTTAGATGGCACAAGCAATCTTAATTCACCCTAATGCTGCACTCTACAGAAAAACAGTATGGTACCACAGTTTTGCACTAGATTTTCACAGGAAAAACATTTAATGAAAGTTCATCATTGAGTCCCTTGGGGGCCAGGGTCTGGAGGGTGTAAATCCAGTAACATTCCCGTTGTTTTAGCAATTTGTCCAGATCCCCGCCCCTCGAAGTGACGGGAGGATATGTCATGGTGCGCATCATTAAAGTGTACTGCGACAGGACATTCCCGATCGTTTCTGCGGATTGTGCTTTTGTGTTCACTGATTCTCTGTTTCAGTTTTCTGGTGGTTTTTCCGTTGTATGCCAGCCCACACGGGCAGCGTATCAGGGTGGATGCACATGTGATGATTTCCGGAAAACAACCAGCTCTCTGTCCGACGATAGGATGTGCCAATATTTTTTGAACAGTTCCTATTGTGTTGGAGTGCGCTGAATATTGCGTAATGCATGTGACGGAGAACTTTTTCTTTACAGTTTTTTGTAAAAGATTGGAGCGAGTTTTGCCCAAAGCCCGCTCGTATGCCTGGTGGATCCATTGGGATGGATATCCTCGCTGTAAGAATCTAACCATTACCAGCGCTACGTCTCATTTTACATTCATGTCTTATTTCAAATGTGTCATTGTATGTATGCATATCACATGCTTCAATAAATTAGTATCAAGCTAAATAACATCAAATCACAACAAATTATAGTCAATCATTGTCATTCAGTTAGGTTCATTATGTTAGAGTAATTGTTTACGTGTGTTTAAGAAGCCTTGTAAAAAGAAATCTTACTGGGTGCTTCATATGATAGCAAGTTATTCTACATTTGAATGGCTCTACATTACATTCATGGGTCTTTCCAGGTGTAGGTGACTCCTGTGACAGTGTCGGCCTCTGACATGAGGACAGATAATTTGGTTGTTTTCCAAAGCAGATATTCTTGAAGAAATGCATAGCCTAAGGCTGCGTGCCAACCTCTTGACATCCTGGCATGCACACTCTCTGTAGTCAGCCTCACACCCGCTGGACACACACCAGTGCAAGTGCTGCAGCTTTATTCTGAGCTAAATGGAGCTTAGACAGATCTTTCTGGCTGCACCCATCCAGACTGGTGAGCAGTAATCAAAGTGAGCTGAAACGAATGCCTGGGAATCCAGCACTCTAGCAGGGGCGAGGAAAGGGACACGTCTATGATATTCCATTACACATTTTCTTAACAGTATCATGAATATGTTTCTACCATGTTAGCTGCTCATCCATCCAAGCAAACGTTCCTCTTGAATACATCATACAATACTTGCAGGCCTTTTTTCATTCAGATTCAAATCATTCTGAATGAACACTTCACGTCAAATGTTTACATGTGATGTGATCTATTCAGATCTGGTGTTTACTGAAACTGTATTTATTCAGCACAGATTAATCAAACATCACATGACTCGTATTTGGTCGACGCTCCGGTCTGTTCCGGCTTCATTGAGTTTTTTTGTGAACTTTTTTAAACAGTTCTACTTCTTGTTTTCTGACCGTTTAAAGCAATACTTACCTTTCTGGAACTTTTGCACATTTCTTTGTCTAAGTTAAAATGCTATTAATAATCTGATGATACATTAAAATGTAAGAGAAACCCAACAGGGTTAAAAACTCATCATTTTTTCATTCTCATATAATTCTGAGAAAAGTCTGACCAATAATATTATTCGGTCCGATTAATAAGATTTGACGAGCGACCGAACCTACTTAATATGTAATCACTTTGTGCACCCCTCTCCTCCTCTCCCCCCTCCCGACCAGGAAGAACGCTTATTGACAGAGCAGTAGCAGGACATGAGCAGAGGAGACTAGAGTCACAACACACAAGAAAGAAGGTTTTTGGAAATAAATAGTTTTTTTAAAAGACCAATAACTGCAGCCGCAGCTGGTCGTGGAGTTTCATGTCTGATATTGTAACGTTGATAGTGAGCAGCCCCTATTGATACGTAAACACAGGAAGTCACATGTGTCTATAAAGCATCCAGTGCTAACGGCTAGTAGCTATATAGGCTACTGTTAGCTCTGTGCTAACGGCTAGGCTACTGTTAGCTCTGTGAGTTCTCAACGGTCCGGACCCGGTTGAACTCCGGACCGGCGCGGCTCGACTTGGCTTGGTCTGGATTTATTTTGGCCCTGAACCAGCGCATCAGGTGGCGCTGGTCCGGCTGCCAGCCCAGCTCGTTGAGAACTGTAATCTGTAACAATCACTTCCCCTGCGTCTCCAGTAGCAGTAGGCTAACAACAGTTTATTATAAAACTCATCAGTCATCATCACTGAGTCCGTTTATATGGTTTAAAACTCCGGTGTTGTGTTTGTTTGTGTTGTTCCCGTTTCACTCGCGTTCCTGTTCTGTTTACCGTTGCCATGCCAACGCATGCAGCAGGGAGGGAGGGGGCTCGTGGAGATGCGGCAGGAGGGAGAGGTGGAGCTGTTGATTTTCAAATGTTTGTGCTGTGCTGAGTGAAATGCCAGATTGGTAAGTATTGCTTTAAGTTTAGTTTAGTTTATTTAGTTTAATACAGGACAGTGTACATTCTGACCAATTGTATAGAGCAGGCGATTAAGCACAGAAAGAACACAACTAATCATCATTCTGTTTTACCGTTTACTTATGATCTATTTGGGAGATTGAATATTCCACACCTTTGAAACCGAAATAAATTAAGAATTAATTTAAAAAAAGTGATAGGCAGCAATGTTATAATAGGCTAGTTTTGGATTTTTCATAGTTCAATTTATTTTCATGTAGACTCTCTAATATAGTTGTAATTGTTTTTATAGTGGGTTCGCTAGTTTTTGTTTTTTTCATACTTTGATCTTTTTGAATCCTGCACCTGACAAATAACCCGAGTAAATACTGCTCTGTGTAATAAAAGTCAACGAAACAAAACATTTCAAAAGATTTTCAGTTACTGTTGAACAACTAACCGTCCACAACAACCATAACAATCCACATGGTATTAGTCTTAAGTGCAAAATCTGCGTAATACTGCATCTGAGGATAGATACAGGTAGTGTGGCTGGTACAAATCAAAATAGTCAATAAACTATGGACACGCATGAAGAAAGGAATATGAAGCCATTCATGAGACACACATCAAAAGGGTTAGCAAAACAGAGAAAAAGGGACCACACTTGCATAGTTCCCCTTTAAAGTGCACATTTATCTGGTATACAGAGCCAGACATCTGATAAGATAATTCACCTCATCTTATTGCTGACATGCTTTGCTATTTTATGTTAACATTAGAGACAAAAATTAATAGAGTCTGTGCATTTTGACGGGTAGCATCAAGGTATCATTTGATTTCATATCAATCCAAAAGGCTCATAAATAAATTGACAGGGACGAAAACAAAGGGAATTTTATCTGTAATGTCAGTACGTTAACACACAATATAGTTTCAGTTATCGTTTTTGTTTATTACAGTTAACGGAAATGTTTGTTTTTTTATTTTAGTTTTTCATAATTTTTTTCCGTTTTCGTTAATGATAATAACCTTGATAGGCAAAGCTGATTGTGCCTGTTAGTGTCTGGTCCTGGGCAGAACACTACATACAGTGGAGAGGGTTTAAGGTTTTGGGAGTTACTGTAAGTCACTTGGTAACAGATGGACCTACAGCCAGTGCTGCCACGCCTGACTCAGAACAAGATGGCCTCCTCTCCACTTCTGAACCACCATCTGTGTCTCACATCTGTGTCTCAGCCATCAAGTGGTGTAAATCCACTCTCACACTTAAACATTAGCAGTATGTTAATATAGAAAACATATAATGTCCTCTCAATTTACATAATTGAGGACAAAATATTTGAAACACCACTAGGTATAGTGTAATAAAGTCATACTCTTAACACTGACATAAGGTACTATACCCAAATTAATAAATAACCACATCGCAGAATCTCAACAAAGGCTGGACATTACAAGCCCAAAACAAGAGACTTCTCTTCTCAAAGGAAAAAACAAAAAAAAACAATCAATAGAGCGGTAGATAACATGAATTATCATATGTGTATTACGGCGTGTATATTTGTGTATTCTTATCTGTCATAAACAACAGATCGCGGGTTACGGGGTGCATTTGTGGTGCCGCAGAGACGAGAGCTGGGACACCGGGTTGGAGGTGTTGATATTGGTTTTCAGCCAAAAGACGCTAGGTGGGAGGCAGAGAGCCTCCATTCTCCCTGGAACAAGTTACAAGTCATTTATTTAACATCATTATTACCCTGAAGCTGTTTAATTAAGGTACAAATTTAGCATAGTCAAGGTAACAATCCCGCATAGTTCCTCTTTAACATTATAAAACAGATGGGATATGAACATTTGACTGTAGTCAATGTCTGCCAGCCTCATTGTTGAGAATGGTGCTGTGTTTTTTTTGTTTTTAAAAAAAAATGTTTTTCAGTGCTAGCATGTTGTAGGTATTCAGCATGGTGTGCACATATTTCACACTTACACACTCTGCACAGAGCTTTCATGTCGCCCCCCCTCTACGGGTCGAATCCATTCTTTTATTCCATTTTCTTTCTCCCATTCTTTGTTATATTTTTTGCCATTTTGCCCACTTGGTCCCCTGGCATTGTTCGTCAAAAAAGATTCTGTTTTGTTTTTTTCCCTAATCATGTAGAGGAACATCAGCCCACTGTCACACACAATTTGGGATGAAATTGCATGAATTCAGGCGCATCATCTCCCATTTGTCCTGGCTTTATTTGTGCATTCGTTTCATCAGTTTGTGCCAAAATATCTGTCAATTTAACCATGTTGTCAGTAATATTATTTCAAAGATGAATCCAGTGAGAGACACTTGCTGCCATGAGTAAAGAGATTACATTTTGGTTTTAACTCTAGATTATCATGCACTTTGGATGGAGTGAAACTCTCCATCAGTGGCAGGGAGGGGAAACAACCGATCTAATGGTTTAATGATGTTGCATCCAAACCATACAGACCATTTAATCACCGTTTAATATTGTTATAAAAATCATCTGTTTCTAATAGCCACATTTGTACTGTGTAAACAAATGTGCATGCCAGTGATTCAGCTGTTTGTTTTGAGACAACAGTTTGGCTCCATTCATCTGCATTAACCCAGACTAATAGAATTATGCAGACCAATGAAACATCAGCCAGTGTGTGTGTGTGTGAATGGGAGTGGGTGTGTACATGCATGCATGTCAGGGTGGCCAGCTGTGTCTGCAAATCCTCGCTCGCCATGATGAGTGTGGACCTCGCTGTTAAATCTGATACTCTAATTTTTAGTCATGGAGTAAACATCGATCCATCTCTGTTTCATTAGTGGTGCCTAAGTTTACTCACTCAAATGTCAACCATGTACCACTTTTTCCTCAGTGCATCGAAGCAAGATGAACACAACCTTGGCTGCACCCTGTACTCCGACCAGTTTTTTTTTTCTAATGGCGTATCTGATGATTGTGAAGATTGCGGCGATGATACACCCTCACACTTGAGCGGCTGGTACTATTGAGCAATAAAAGAAAAAAAGGCCACCGGGCTTGTCCTTGGTTCAAGACACTGGCCCACACAATTTAATGGCACATATATCCTTCCCAGGTTTAGTGTATGTTTGTGAGTGAAAGTGTGTGTGTGTTTTAGTGACACCTATAACTTGTAAGGAAAGGAGCACAGAAGAGGTGAGTGGAGGGAGGTGAAGGATGCAGTTAATGCCAGAGGTTCAATCTCAGAGGACACAAGGTTCTGAATTCCAACAGTGAGTCACAGCAAACGTCTCAGACATTAGACACAATCATAATTAAAGCAGATATCAGTGGAATGTTTTTGTTAATATAAGTCCTAAATAGTCCTATTTTCCGTCAGCAATCACTTACATGAAGTATTTCAGCCTAAACACGAGTCTCTCCGTCACTCTGCTCTGCTGTAACCCGAGGAGAAAATTTTCCTTGTGGGATACAAGTGTTATCCAATGAGGAGAGAGAACGGCATGAAGGGCTGTGTGTGCAGCCAAGGGATGCGCGTGAATGTGGTGACGTAGCACGAGGACCAATTGATGCCTGACAAGGGCGGGGGCTGCTAACTCATGGTGCGTTCAAAGAAACTCGTACTTTGTGTTTTTCCTTCCTGTGAAGTCATACCAGTTCGATCTGGTACGAGTTCACGGGTCGGAAGTTACGAGTGGCCGTTATAGGGAACTTTCACAGACAACAGGATGGTAAAAACACGAGCTACGGGTTACCTGGAACGCTACCAAGTCGTAGTTGTGACTTGAAGCTGTAACTTACGGTTTCAAAAGCCTGCCTTGAACGCAGCATTAGCCGAAACGGCCGTGAAGCTGATATCTGCTTTAACTGACATTAGGCTTTGCTCTAGAAACTCCAATATCTCCATTTTTTAATTAATAATTTATGTCCATGAATTTGAAAAGAATGGTTGATAATGGTAGATAATTTTTGCCTTTAATTGATAGGATTGCAGAGAGAGATGGGAAAGTGGGGAGAGAAATCGGGGGCATGACACGCCACACCGGTCAGCACAGTTGGGAATCGAGCCAGCAATCGCCGTATTGAGCATTGCCAACTTGCACTCCTAGAATGAGCAAACATAACGGTTATAGCTACAACTTTTTCATCAAAACGACTATTTTTTCAAAAACTAATCCATGGTGCAGAATAAAAGTATTAATTTTTTATAGTATAGAAATAATTGTTTTATAAATTTTGACAGGTCCAAAATATGTTTACATCTTGTTATATTGGCAACGTTGGCATGAAATGATCTCTTTGCCAACAGAATTAGTACGTTGATGTCACATGAGGCGAAGCTCAAGGGCCAGGTCGTGATAGCTCTCGGCATCGTGCTAATGCTAATGCTAATGCTAACTAACGGTCAGTCATTACTGTAACGTTTCCGGTGCAGGCGTGATGCTGCGGGTTTGTCAGGTTCGTCTGCAGGTGAGTTAGTGTGAAATGATTCAGATGTGTTTCCAGTCCGCTGTCAACACCGGAGCTGCTGCTCGTTAAATAGCGTTAGCTTAGCTTTAGCTACTAGCTGCTCCCGGCGTAGGCTACCTGGCAATTGAAGGTTGGAGCATGAGCGGGCGAGTGTGAGTACGACATCTATTGGCCGGGAGGGATTAAATCTAGCTAACACTTTTGAAGGGTTAAAGGATACAGTCATAGACTAGTGTGTCCAACAGGCAACAACTTCATAGATAACAATGGAGAGTAAATGATGAATCAAGGTTCACAACATTTAGTTTTATTTAGGCAGGGTAATCAACAGGTGCCACTGTTCTGACTTTTTGACTCAACTAGGCTACTTTATGTCTCTGAAAACTCACATCCTGATTCCGAAGACATGCTGTAGTTTGATGTTCTACATGGTATTTTCAGTGCTATTGGGATATTAAATGTCATTCACCTCCGCTGTACAGACCTTTATAAAATCTGACTTGCCTGGGGAGGGAAGACACAGGGGTAACTAATACTTGAAGTGATTCTGACATTTTGGCTTCTTGTCGTGATAACGAGTGCAAATGACTGTATTTATGTGCACTAGAAAGATCCCACTTCCTGTGGCCCTGCTGTCTCTCTGCTACTGCTTGTTGGGGTGTATGAGGAAACTTAAACAGGACTAAGCGCTTTTCCTATAATGACAAAAAAGCTCAATTTACTGCTTTTCATCTATCTGGTATCTGGAGAACTCCAGGGGCTGAATATTAAAATAATAATTAAAAAAATCACGTTGTAACCAGTCCTATTTAATGAATGATTTAATGAAACTGAGTACAAAAACAGGAATTAATTGAAAATAAGCAAACAACAGAGTCTCTGATTAATATTGTCAGAAAACTGCTACAGCTTTTTAAGAGCAAACACACTAAAAAAAGAAAAAGTGTGGAGTGATCACATTGAATTTGAAATGTACTGCATGTTACTTTAAGAATAAATGCTCCAGTCCTGATGCACCTGGATTCCACCTGCAGAACAAAATGAGAGCAGGAAGATATATCGTCGGTGTGAGGACAGATCTAATACCACATTATTGTTTGGGCTGTTAGTTCACAGAAACAAAGCATCTGTTGTCTCTGTAATCACTTCTACATGAATATTTCATTATGATGACATCGGATGCTAGACGCAGTATTACAAATAAGTGCACACACTTGATTCATGTGCTTTGTATACAAATCCCCCACTTCCCCCCTCTCGTTCTTATCCTTTCATTACACTGAGTCATTTTCATTTCCTGCTGCCCTCAATTAACTACTCTCCCCTCTCATGCCTTTTCATATCTTTCTAATTTTGGTCATTTTGGAAGAGATTTTTTTCCCTCCACTCTCTGAAGGCCTTCATGCTTTCAAAAAAATCTTATTGCTTACTGCAGCTTGAGGTCACCAAGGGTCAACTTCACCTACAACAAAAGCAGCATTAAAAGTAAAATGCATTACCTTTCCACATTGAAATGATCATAAATGACTCAAGCTAAATTTCATTTATATATTTTTCTTTAATTCAATGTCTAGTCAATCTCCTCAACAGTGTCACATTATGTCAAGTCTCATGGTATTCTGAGCTGCAGTGAAGAAGAATTGAAATAGTCAGGGTTACAAACTCTGGTTTTAAAGCAAAGCCTCAAATAAATAGACAGGATGGAGATACGAATGCCTCAAACCGCAAAACAATTGCACTGATTCATATTGTAAAGTTGTTTGTCCCTGTCAGGATCCTGTGGGAGTGGTGATGACTCAGTTTTCCCAGTGACCTGATTGGTTAGCAGTTTGTTGACAGGTGATTTACTGTATCAGCTAAAAAAGTGAACCATTACTGCAGGACTGAAAATCAGAGTTAAACCAGGAGTTACCTGGATGTCCTGTTTACAGAGCTTTAGGTCTGTTTGTTTTGGAGAGGAGGGAGTCTTTCTAAAAAAAGAAAAAAAGAAAAGAAAAAAAAGGCTAAAACCTTAAAACCTAGAAGATTATGAGCAGTGGTGGAGACAACTGTTATGATCTCATGCTACTTAAAAAGTATTTTGTCATTATTTTGATGGCAGCGAAACAAATGTAGCCTTGACATCTTTCTGTTGTTTCCTGTCTCTCCCAGCTCCCTCCTCTCCACACAAACTGAACATACACTTTCGTACATGTCAGCTGTTCACTCCTAAACTAATTTCAGAGACTTTCGATCACAACCGGGGCCAAGACTCGGCACGTCATTAGCTGTGGAATCTCATTTCCTCGTTTGCGAAAGGCAGTGGCGGAGGTGAGAAAATATCTGTTTACTGCAAACTAGCTTTAATAATCATTTATTACATCATTCCACAGCCATTTACAATATTACTAATATGTGTCCACGCTTTTTCATGTCCACAAAGTGACTTTTTTTCCCCCCCTTGTTCCACTCTTGAACATACCATCCATCTAGCTTCTGTCACAAATTTTTTTGTCTTCTTTCATCACGGCCGTCCTCACTGCCTGTTTTGTCAATTCCAGACCACTCCTGTCTCCTCTTCTCCTCCTCTATCATTTTCCTTTTTTTTCTAATCTTATCTGTCTTGTCATGTTTCATTCATCCCAAACTGAATTGATGTAGATGGTTCCCCCGCCCTTGTGTGACACGCGCTTTTTGCTCGGGGGGTGGTCGCTGTGGAAGCTGGTTGGACGAGGGGAAAGAAAAGTTTCACATGGTTACATCACGTCTGTCAAACATCAGCTTTCATGAGTGGCTGCGGTCTGGCGGATGAGATATTCTGTTTCTGTGTGGTGATGGGCAAGTAAATGGATAATGAAGGAGTGTCTGCATTGGATATTGTGCATATTTGTAGTGGAAATTCTTCACATTTTCTCTCTCTCTCTCTCTCTCTCTGAAGGAGAAAACAGCAGCGGCCCTGCTGTCACAGCTGGTAATTAAGCCTTGAAAGTTAACACAAACAGTTCCTACAGGTGCCGCAGCTTTTGCTGATCACTCACAAACCCTCTGTGTTTACAGAGGCAGTGTTGGAACAAACTGTTACTACTCCTTCCTCTGATGCATTATCAGGACAAATATTGTGCTGAAGGACTGTTAGACAGTGTGTTCCTGTCAGAGCGGTGGGGGAAGGACCAGCGAGGAAGACAGACTGGTTGGTCAGAGGCTCATCCTGCAGCAGGATAATGATCCAAAACATTAGGAAAAAAATAGTACAGTAACAGTCTACTGTGTATGTGTGTGTGTGTGTGTGTGTGTGTCATTATGACAAATTGCAGTTTATAGGACACCTGTAGGAGCTGCTACTGATACAATTCTGACTGCTATGGTCAGTCTGTGTGTGTCTCTGTGGAAAGAATACACAAGATACAGTGATAGAACTATAGAACTTCACAGAAAAAAACAATAAGGATGAGTCTGAGGATGAGTATAATAATAATAATAATAATAATAATAATAATAATAATAATAATCATAATAATCATAATAATAATCATAAGGGTTTTTGGGTGAAATGCTGACTTCTCAAAAGTCCTTCACATGGCCCTAACAAATGGAGAACGATGTGGTGTCCCAGCTCTCGTCTCTGCACACCGCAGCACAAACGCGCTCCGTAACCGTAATCTTTTCTTTATGACGGTTAAGACTACACAAACACACATGCTGTATCATCGTGTTATGTAACGTTATCCACTGCTCCATTTATTGATTTTTCGGCAGCTTCGTTGTAAACAAATGCACATGGGCGAGAGGAGCGAAACCAAAACAGCGAAAAAGCCAGCAGACTTGCATAGTTCCTTACTGTCTTTCTGTGTGTAAATATCTTACATGAAAATATTATAAATATTCAAGTGCAGCCTATATGTATTTTCTTTTCAAATTTAGCTGGTGCGGCTTATATTCAGCTGCACTATAGCCCAGAAAGTATGTAAACTGTCCATGATGTTGAGTGTAAACTGTCAGCTGAGTGTCAACTGTTGTCATGGATACATTCACGCTCTCTTATGACGTAATGTCACGGCGCACTCTTCCTCTCCCAATAATCGCAAAACAATAACGAATGGAAACGGGCATAAATTTGCATTTGCTTTTAGCGCATTTTCACAAAATCCGCTCTTAAATTCAATAGATTTGGATGGAAACCCAGTTATTGATCTGACAGCTGACAGCAAGATGATCTCTAAAGTTTAACTTGTGCTGCTTCAGTGGATTAAATAGATCAGTTTCTTTTCATATGAAATTCACTTATTCCGTTTTGAACTGCGCAGAACCATGTGGAGTCACTGACGTCTTCCTCCTCTTCATTTTACAGGATTAACCATTGTTAATATGTGGCCTATCTAACCACTCACTGATGACAGGTTAAAGCAGCAACAGTGAAAACAAAGCTCCATTAGAAATTAAATACTGTTTCTGTTCAGTTCTCCACTGGATGTACATTAATTGTAATATAATCACAGTAATTAAAAATCAACATTGACAGGATTCAACAATACAAATTAGTGAAGCTGTGATTATTTAGCTATCTAAGGATTCAGAAGTACTAATAGAACTAATTGCTCAGTGCGATGATTAGGCAGCTCTCAAAGTGAAGGCGAGGTGTTAATGCCTCATCTCACAAGGACTCGCTGAGACGACCACATACTCCTCTCCGTTATAGATCAACTGAATATATATGCCTTTATGCACACTATTCTGCCGCCTTCATTAACGAAGCAATGATTAACGGTGAGCCGCCCACCTTAATTTAGCTATCTGTGGCCTTGCCCAAGATGTGCTGATTTCCGTATCTGTTAATCGGCCCTGACAGACGTTGTTGAGGGTCACATGTCGCACTGATGAGGGCTCACATGGTGTGGTGCTGTAGTTTGAGTGTGCACATGGAAGATAGCTCCGTCTCTAAATGTTTTCAATTAGTCAGAGAGCGATCCGAGTCGTTTCCTCTGTAATGTCTCGGGGTGTTGGAGACACGGCACCTGTCAGCGGTGGAGCGTCACTCGTTCTTTCTCGTAGCTTCCTTAAAAGTTAAAAAATAATAATAGTTATATTATTAGATCTGTGGATTAGTTATATTAGATCTGTGGATTTGCTGCAGGCCTTTTTTATTTTCTCAAGCTCTTAGTGTCCTAATTGAATGTACAATGTGGTTCGTAAACAGACAGGATGGTCACTATCTTTTTTCTTTTTTTTCAGTTTTTAGGCACATTTTTGTTTATTTCCAATTTCATTATTAGAATTCCCTAGCAAGACAAATGGGACACGAGGCCAAGATGAAGGTGAATTTACACCTGTAGAACCCATTAATGTACTGTCTTTATGTCAAGGACTGCAGATGGAAATTAGCGTTCTTGCTAAATCTGCTGCAGCCATCTTTTTATTTCTTTGAATAATTAATGTCACTAAATAAATTAAACTAAACATAGAGGGCTACTTCTGTTGTGACCTTTGCAAAATCAAGGCAGCATTTCAAGGAAATCTAACTAATCATCCAAACGTCATCTATCAGCAAGGAGTCCTCAAGGCTGTCGGCAAAACATTGGCCAGATCACACGGTCCAGTGTGAAGCTATAGGAGGAAGGACACAAATCAGACAGAGACAAGGTGAACTGGAACAGTTCAATAATCCCATTAGAGGACATGGTGATAATACAGACTCACATGCAGACAGACTGGCAGACAGCAGCTACAAGCTATACAGTGAGCTGATTAGAGAAAAGGAGTGACGTGAGTAGATGGTGGTGTATGTGTGTGTGTGTGTGTGTGTGAGAGTGAGGATGGACATTTAGGAGAGTTTTGAAATACAAAAGAATAGAGGATAGAATAGAAATACTTTATTAATCCCTAGAAGGTTATAATATAATACTATAACCTTGGGCTTTTTTGTCTTTAATTGATATACAGTTGAGAGAGACTGTCGCTGTTATTAAAACTAATCTTATGACTTTTGGTTTTATGAAATATATTATTTCCACTTGACTATATTTTAATTACACCATTGCCATTTTTTGTTTTATTGCAGATTTGTATGTATTTTTCTTGCTTTTTATGTTCATGTTCTTTGTTTTGATCTTTTTGTGAAGCACTTTGTAACCTTGCTAAGATTTTTTTAATTATATAACACTTTTCTTATTATTTTTTTCCCCTGGAGACCCAGCCGTACCATCAACTTCCCTCTGAAAATGACCCAAAAGTTCATGTTTGTTTTGAAAAAGAAAATAATCTTAAGCAATTTAAATCAGCAACAAAACAGTAGAGCAGTGAGCTCTTTGCCATAATCATCGTCAGACAAATCATCTATTGCTGCAAGCCATGCTTCCCTCCAGATCTTCAGTGGTAGAACATCAGCTACTACATCCTCTCTGCTGCTGTACAGTGTAATAACCTGTCAACACACCACACTCACGCTGCTCTCTCCTGCTGTGCACTTCTACTGTACGTTCTCTGCAGGTATCCACCACTCACCGCTGACGTCTTGCTGTGAGATATCACAGGCTTTGGAATTAATTTGGTTGAGTGTTTCACTCTAACCAGCAGAGGTTTAGAGAAGGTGTGGCTGACTAGTTTCACATGACATCAAACATGCTGTCGTGGCACGAGGGAGAAACTCTACAATGTGCCTGCTCATCATATAGTACAGTGATTGTACTATTGTACTATGAGCGTTCGCCGGGTGTGCCGTGGAAAATTACCTAATTTTTTCAGACCGATACCCGACACTCGTAAGCAATTCTAACCGTTAACGGATGAGATTCAACACTCCATCGAGTGTCTAGGCTTGTGCCGACCGGCCAGTCTCTTTTTGTTTGCTTTTTAAAAATTTTTTATAAAACACATGCGCGCTGCTCCCACTGTGCTGCGGCACATCCACGCCAGAACAGCAGAGCGCTCCTCGTCCTCCTGGGTGTAGTGGCAGAAGCCTGCACAATGACCTGGCCTTAGCAATGACCATTACTGAGTCAGAACAAACTAACTACACAGTAAGAGACTAAATCTGTATTATATTTACTGTATTAGGATGCACTGTGTCATTTTGTAACATTTTTGGTTAGTGGTGTGCCGCGGGATTTTTTTAATGAACAAAATGTGCCGTGAGATCTGACCATTACTCAGACATATTTTATATTACTGTTTTTACAGGTCAAGTTTGCAGTTGTTTCTCCTGAGGTTGACAGAGGTGAATTGCAGAGAAGATGGTTGTTTTTAATCACAGAAACGTTCTTTCCCTGCTGTGTAGTCCTAATAAAATCTCTGTGGGTTTTTCTTTCCACTGGGGAGGTTTAATTTCTGAATTTCTGGTCCAGACAGTCTGATAGTTAGCTGTGTCTGATGAACAGGTCTGACTTGGAATTACATGGAAGGTCTGAGCAACTGACCTGTTTGAATCTTTGAAAGGTCTCCCTAAATTTGCTTCATTAAACTGGGAACTGCGTCCTACTTTGACTGGAGTGGACTAGAATGGAAATCAGTTAACCTCTTATTTAGTTAATACTTCTGAAACAGATATCAACTGGTTATCTAGGTGTAAAGCATTGAGCAATGGGGAAAAAAAGACGGTGAAGTCAATTAAAAGAGGTCGTGACCTCAACTGTATGCATTGGCACCACAGAATAAATACAGATGGACGTAGCCTCTGAGGTCACCCACAGGTCTTTAAAAAGCGAAAAAGGAAATAACAGAAGCAGTTCTGTAGCAGGCTGTGAACATGTTGATTTCTGCTGTTAAATTGGCCATTTCAACATGGGAGTCTATGGGGACTGAGTCACTGATGGAGGCAGACTCAAGGGACCATTAGAGGAACTCCAGCTTTTGGCACCTAAGTGTTAGTTCCATCTTTCGGCCACGGAGGTTGCCATTTGATTAGGGCTCACCTGAGAGAACAGCTGATGGCAGCCTTTGTTTGCTATTTGATTAGGTCAACACTAATTGTGACCCGCTCTGGCAAAATGAGTCGGAAGTCGCAACGTTCTATTTTTAGATAATCAGCTGATAACGTGGAAAATCAATAAAAATTCAAAAAAAATTTTTTTTGCTAATTTCAAAGAAATTACATTCAAAAACAATCTCCCAAAGTTTCATAGTCCAGATAATTGAGGAAAGGCAAGTGAATGACGATTAAAGTTGACTTAGGACAACTTTTAACCGTCTAGAGAGGAGCACAACTTAGGCTAAATAACTTCTGAACCTGATAGGGACGAGCTGTAAACTGCATCTGAATCGTCAGATTCTCCGCTTTCCGAGGGTCCTTGAACGGTGCATTTATGACAACAAGGGTAGCCATGTGTAATCACGTAGTACGGGACCAGATGCTAAGCTGAGCGGTAGCAGCGATGCTAAACCAAGCGTAGCATCGATGCTAAACCGAACGTAGTAGCATGCTAACGCTTGCAGATGTTTTACAAAACATGAAATATCTTCTGAACCGTTTATGATAGAGACGAGCTGTAAACAGCACCTGAATAGTTACATTCTGCTTTCCGAGGGTCAGTGAACGGTGCCTCTACAAGGTACTGTAGCCTACGTGTAATCACATGGTACTGAACAGACGCCAGATTCACGGAAGGCTTTAAACCAGAGACGTTCTAAATAGTTTGAACGCAATTTTCTCAGGTTTTCAATCGAAAGCAGTGAGTGGAAGACCATAATTAAAATCGCCATATCTTAAAAACTATCCAATGTATGACTTTGACTAGGGTATCATTTTAAAGCTTATTTTCTCCTCTTTCTGTTGATACCAAAATCTCAATTTTGAAATTTGGGTCACTGCGACTCATTTTGCTGGATCAGGTCACAATTAGACAAAGCCCCACGAGGCCCTCCATGCTTCCTCCTGATTGTGTCAGAAAAGAAAAGAGGTGAAGCTTTGAAGTGGTGATGAAAGAAGACAGAGAAATCTCATGATTTGCAAAAAGATATATAGTAAGAATTGAGAGTATGGTGAAGCAAACCAGAACACTGTACACTTGTACAGAGCAAGAGGCGACCTGAGACTGAAGTTTGAGGAGTCTGTGCCATTTGGACCTAAATACCCTGAGCTGCTTTCCTGTCTCTCTCCACTATTAAAAGGCTTAAAACAACAACAAACAAACAACTTTAAAACAATTATGTATTTAAAGTTATTATGATTTATAGCTTTAAATTTCAACAAAGGAAAAACGGGTCTCCCGCACACTGTCCAATCACTTGCAAAAAACTGTATTATAAAAGAGACAATGTTTTGGTCCTCAGGACCTTTTTCAAGCAGATCTTTTTTTTAAAGAATACATTACAGGCAAATACATGGCCTACCTTGTCTGAGATAGCCAATCAAAGGCTGGGTCAGTGGGGGGTCCCAGAAGGTCCTACAGCTATAGCTTTAAATTTCATCATTGACAGTTTGTTGTGGTGATAACGACCCTGCGCGAGTTCATACACCATCAGGGGGGCATATCTATTAACTCGTGCAATAATTTATGCTGTGTTCATTTAATCTGACATGGTGACCATTGTGAAAGACAAAAAAAATTGTGTAGTCTGAACCTGTCCATAGGCAGCTTCCTCGCTGGCTGACAACTTCCCTAGCCTTGGAAAAGCTTCTTTCCTTGTCTTATCCCTGTCTTCCTGTCAAGTTTCCCAGCCTGTGCGATTACATGTCCCGCCCTAATGTGTTTCACCTGTGTCTTGTTATTGCCCTCTCCCTTGTGTATATGAGCCGTGCTCTCCTTCCCTTTCTGTGCTGGATTGCCTCGTCCCTTGTGTCAGTGTATTCAGCAATCCATAATGTAATTTCACCAGTGTTTGACCTGATTCTGTTCCTGGTTGTCTGCCTTTTTGTCTAGTGTTTTGGTACCTCTGCCTGATCTGCCTGCTTTCCTGGTTTTGGACACTGATCCAGACTCAACCTTTGATAGTTGCAAGTTAAACACAACATTCAATTCACCCTTCATGGTTACGGTTACTAGGTTCGCCAAACAATGGTCACGAAAGGGTTAACTCCCATTGGAAATCATTGAAAATTAGGCAGATTTAAATTGCTTGTAAGTAAAATTTTAATTAACTTCATGAAAATGGTGTCTGCGGTGGAAGACAGACATGGCTAAAGAGCAACTGAACGGGCATTAGGCCTACATGACATTTCTGAAAAGTGGTAAAAAAAATAATTGTTTTGGTTACTCACAATAGCTAGCTAGCTATGTTATTATAGCTACTAGCTAACGCTTAATCTCCATCGATCTCCCATTTCTCCTCGTAAAACTTCACAAAGTTCAAAAGACATTAGCAGCGATAACAACATTTAACATTTAATTTGAAAAATGAAAAGTTGTTTTTGCCGAAAAACTTGCTGTCTACCTAGCTCGTTTCATACGGTTTCATCCTAGGGTTGTCCAGCCTTAGAACGCTGCGCTACTCGTGACATTGGTAAATGGTAAATGGTCTTGTATTTATATAGCGCTTTACTATACCTGAACGATACAAAGCGCTTTACAGTACATCACATTCACCCATTCACACACTGATGGCGGAAGCTGCCATGCAAGGCGCGAACCATGACCCATCAGGAGCAAGATGGTTAAGGTGTCTTGCCCAAGGACATTACGGGACAGAGCGGGATTCGAACCGCCAACCCTCTGATCATTGGACGACCCGCTCTACCACCTGAGCCACTGCCACCCATTGGGAAAAGTGTTCTGATTGGGGGATCAGCAGACCAATCAAAAAAAAAAAAATTGTAAAGGGGTGAAATTGCAGATGCTGGGACTGACCCATGTTCAACTCCTGTCAAGTGGGTGTGGGCAGGGGATCATCCCATGTGCCCCGGGTCCTATGTTCCCCACTTTTCCCCAAAAGGGTTCCATGTTCCCCACTGTGTATGTGACCGGGGAACATAGAACCCTCTTTTTAGAAAAAGGATCCTATGTTCCCCACTTCTCCCCAATTTTTGGTCCCTAAGTGGAGTTGTGACTTTGCAGATTTTTGCCTATTTCTGAATGAGAAGTTGAGTTGTGACTTTCAGCAAGAATTGGAATTGCCCCATTGGTTGGGTTTAGGCAATGAAGAAAGGAGTTGGTTAAGTTCAGTAAAAAGACCAGGTAGGCTGGACAGGCCAGATAGATAGAGAGTCCATTCCATCGACCAGCAACAGCGGGGAACATAAGACCTTCTTTTTTAGAAAAAAGGTCCTATGTTCCCCAGTATGTATTGCGACCGGGGAACATAGGACCCATTTCTGTGAAAAACGGGGAACATAGGACCCTTTTTCAAAAAGAGGGTCCTATGTTCCCCGATCGGGGAAAATAGAAGGGAACATAGGTACGCTCCCGTGAGCAGCGGCTAGCCACCAGCTAGCAGGTGATAGCCGCAAGCTAGTCCCACGCTCTAGGCCTCCGTGCTCATGGTGGCGGCTTCATTCAGAATGCATTCTCTTTTCCTCGTTGGCTTGACAACATTCGCTATCTTGTTGGTAGTTTTTTTTACAAGCCCACATGCCAAACTTCCCCTGCGCTCTGAAATTGGGAAAACACATCGGCTCCCTGCCCAGAAACGTCCCAACTAAACCAAAACTTTAAAATACAGGCAGAGGGCGGTCGCTCTGCAGTTACAGTCACCACCAAACATGAGAAGAAGCCAATTAGTGATGATTAAGCAGGATTTTCTTTTTTTGTACAAGTCTATATTTTTGTCTTTTAAGAAAATCCTACAGGCTCTACCTTTTAGCTCCACTTGTGTTGCTGCACTCTGTGTCCTCTGTCTGATGGTGATGCTAGCCTCATCCACTGTGTCTCTACTTGTTAGAGGGACTTTTGGAAAAAACAGATGAGAAGTAAAACACACCTCTGACTTTTAAACAACAGCACTAACTGCTGCATTTCTCTGCTGTCATTGACTCTGACTCAGAGATTAAATTCAAAAGCTGTGCACACTTTTCACACAGTTGGTGAGTGACTCAGGTTCATTAACTGCCCACTGCTTTTGCGTGTCATTGTCCTGCGGGCTCACATTTCGCTGACTGCCTGATTTCCTGCCATCCCTAGTTTGGTACTCTTATCCAGCATAAACATGCGATGCTGTGATGGGTTCCGACAGCTATGCTAATGTTTTCTCCCACTTTTTTTTTTCCATGCTGAAAGGGATGAGTGTCCCTTTGTCAGTTCGTTCATGTCAGAGTGTGAGAGTGAAAAAAATGTGAGTGTACAGCAGCAGAACAGCACCAGACATGTCTCTGTGATTACTGCAACTGAGAGAGAACCTGTGAACAAAAGTCCAGTGTAGTCAGAAGAAAGAAAAACTTCTTGAAATTATGACTGTGCAGGCAAACAAAGCAAAAGAAATGAAGGGAGTAAAAGAAAACAAGACAAATGTTGTGCAAGTGTATATTTATTTATTTATGCTGGTCTTTCAAAGAGGGGAAGCTCATTTTCAGCCTACATCTTCATACATCAAATTAACGAAACTAGATTTAACTCAAACAAGGAAATGCTGTAGTTGTGTTTTATTTACAGTGTATGATATGTATAATGGAAATGGGCTATATCACCGAGCAAATACTATACTGTGTTTATTTTCTATTTAACATGCATTGTTGGCTGTCTGCAGCTATTGTGTTTTTAGAACCAGTATTTTTTATTGTGTTTTTAGGCAGCAATCTTTCCTGTTGCCAAATCAAATCTCTCCCAAGGGAGACAAATAAAGAAAACTTGACTTGACTTGAATGCCAAGAAAGTAGCTGCAGTTTGTCTGCCCACTTCACTTGCAAAATCTGGGGCTGAATTTGAAAATGCTTTGGTGCCGGTGTATGTTTCTATTTTATTCTTCATTTTGAACAGATTTTTTGGGGAAAAAAGACATTTAAAATCACTGTCAATCAAAAAGGGATTCAGCCTCATATTATCACGCAGAAGCAGCATCCAGGCAGAAGCCCAGTGTCCTTGCTCTATTCACTCCCAGAAATGCTGAGCGTAGACAAGAGCGCAACGTTTATCCACTTCAGGAATGTATGAGAAGAAAATCACATTTAACGTGTTCTAACACATTTTTAGTCAATGAAATGTAAACTCAGAAGACACTAGCCAGGATAAAAATACAATGTGTACTACATGAAATTAGATGTTAAAAATGATGGATGTTGTACTGAATAGGCTACACAACATGTTAGAATTATTAATCATCACTGTAGTCATCATAGCAATCAACTTGCTTGTGTTTGACTGCTGCACTTCCTCTCAGCTCAGCCTGCAGAGTGTGGGCAGCACACGACAGGGCAGCACTGACCACTGTCTGTGGTGGACAGTAGCCAAGGTTTGTCCAAAGAGACACTAGATTTGTTGTTCGTTTAATCTAGTGTCAAAGTCGAGTAGTTGCCAACACTGTAAAAACCAAAGCTCCTGTGCACCAGTGAAGGAGCAGGAGATCCATACAGTCAATCACACCACCGCAACCCCAGTCTGAGGAAGCACTGCCTACCTGATACATACAGACATGAATGTACATTTATGTAGAAATAAAGCACAAATATATGAACTAATACACTAATAAATACATAAATGTAAAAGTACAGAAAAAGGAAATGAACGGGAGTTCACAATCATTGGTCAGTGGACATTTTGCAATTTGTTATTTGCAATAAAAATTGAATTGCTATAGAAAGCTCTCAGGTTGTTGGAACAATCTGAACTTCAACTTCAAAACCTCACAACCTTGACTGAATTTAAAGCACTCGTGAAAACTCTGGAGTGCAGGCTATCTGTGTGCAAGTGTTTTATGAGAATGTTTTAATTGATGTGCCGTGGGATTTTTTTTTTCTTTTAATCTGTGTTGCTTACTGTAAAAGAAATCCTTGATCTCAATGGGACTAAGCGGGTTAAAGGGCAAATAAGTGAAATAATAGTGTGATGTTTCTTTCTCTAATTTTAAAATTTAATTTAAAGGTTATAGCTACAACTTTTTCATCAAAACAATTAACTTTCCTAACCCTTTGTAATAGTAGGTATACAAACAATTGTTTTATACATTTTGTAGGGTCCAAAATAAATAAATATTTTCATCTGGTTATGTTGGCAACGTTGACATGAAATGATCTCTGCGCCGCACAATGTCGCATGAGGTGGAGCTCAGGGGCCAGATCGTGATAGTTCTGTGGAGAAATGGCATTGTGCTAGTGCTAATGCTAATGCTAACTAACGGCCAGTCGTTACTGTAACATTTCCAGTGCAGGCGTGATGCTGCTAGCTGCTCCCTATAGGCATACTGGCAACCAGTACAATTGGAAGGTTGGAGCGAGAGCAGGTGAGTGTGACACTTACTGGCCAGAAGGAGTTTTGTAAACTTGTAGCTAACACCTTTAATCATATTTAATTTTTTAAGGTATATTTATAGCCTATATGATAGATAGATAGATAGATAGATAGATAGATAGATAGATAGATAGATAGATAATGCACACACACACACACACACACACACACACATAGATAGATAGATAGATAGATAGATAGATAGATAGATAATACACACACACACACACACACACACACACAGAGCACAGACTGTCCACCCATCAGTGTGTGTCACTAGTTGTACTTGTTAAACACGATGCAGCAATGCACCACAGAAGTCAGGCGCCTCGTGACTCTTTTTTTTTTTTACTCTGTGCTGGTTGTCGTCAGCTTTGTCCAGAAAACCAGAGAGAGCGGCTCCACTCTCTCAATTACCCTCCTGAAATGCTTTGTGGGAGGAGAGCAATCCCTTTACATTTTTATAGCTCTTCCCTAAATGATAAATCAATTTCCCGGACACAGAAAACACTGTAAATCCATAAATTAGGTTTCCTTTATCATTTCTGAGAGGAAGATAATAAAAAATAATAAGTGAGGCACCACAGAAGTGCAATCCATTACCATGTGTAATCGGACTGAACGGGCTCCATCAGGCCTCTTATCTGCTGTTAATTACCATTGTAATGGAGTTGAGGAAAGAATTACGTGTCTTCCTCTTTGTCCTCTCTCTCTGCATGTTCTCTGCTCTCTATCAGGCGCCGGGGCGTGGAGAGAATCTGATGCACATACATGTAATTGCGGCTCTGCGTCGCAATTAGAAGCTGCACCCCAAAAGGATCTGACAAGGCAGTAAAAAAGAAAAGAAAAAAAGAAAAAGAACTACACACAAAATTGAATGATTCAGCTTAAGCTGAGATGGGACTGAGACTCACATCCTGGTGGAGCTGTTTCCTGTTCCAAATATAACTGCAGCTCACTGTCACTTTACATCATGTGTGACGTTTTATTGACAAGCCTGGACTGTTAACTGAGGCCACTGCCTTCAGTGTCCCAGCCGTCCTCCTCATCTGCTCCTTTCTACTTTCTTGTTGTGGAGTGGTGTAGACAGGAGGGTGAAAATGCACAAACAACACATTCTCTCTCTTCAGCCTGTGTACTGGTAATTACAAATATCTCCTGGTGTTGGTATTGTACAGTTTGCTCTTTGAAGTTCAGGGCACACAATGTTTTCCATTCATTTTAATCCCAGGCTGACAACAAGTTGTAGCGGATTATAACTAATTATGTAAATGGTTACACTGAAAGACAGGTTTACATTTAAATGACAATAATGGTACAATTGTGAATGATCAGTAAGTGTTGGGTCATGAAACCTTCATATTTCTATGCTTGAACTTTCCTGAACACTTTGTCCTGAAAAAACAAAACAAAGTTCAGCTATGTAGCATTATATGTAGTCACACATTGTAGTAAGAAAACTGCACTGCAATAAGTTCATAGATTCAAAGAAAGAAAGGAAGAAAGAATTAAATAAGACAAAGCATCTCCAGCCATGCTATCAGCTCTCCAAGGTCATAGTGGTGCTGTACTATATTCACTTTTAAATCCCACATACACAGTTCTTCTAGTAGGTATCAGCCATTTTAGAATTAAAATCTGGAGATGGAGGTGATGATTCAGAGGCTGGGGTCCAGACCTGAAAGAATACTACAAAAAAAAGGAGTAAAATGTTTTTGGGGAGTCACCTTCCCTGGTTATAGGCAACTGCTGTAAGCCTTTTGTGGTGTGATAAAACTATTCTACAGCTCTGAGCCTGTGTCTGCCTGATATTACAAACTATTTATTGCTTAATAAAATCACATGAGGTTAATAACTTCAATTGATGACAACATTTGTGCTGCTGAATGTAAATGTAAGCATCTTTTTATTCAATCTCACTGAATTTCATCTTTGTCCACTTTGTAGATCACTATTTTGACATGTGAACACTTTAACTGTATTATGACTGTGATTTGGAGATTTTGTGATGCATTCAAATTGCTCAACAGCTGTCGAATGGATGTGAGCAGGGTGACACATGTCCCAGCAATATACGAGGTAATGAAGTAAAAAGAAACCAAAAAATGGGGAATGGCAGAGAAGACAGATAAAGGGCAAAATATTAGCCGGCGACATCAGGGGAAAGGCAGGGAAGTGACAGAAATTACAGATAGCTGCACATCTAATGGATCTCAATCGGACTTAACTGTGTATCATTCAAATAGATAACGAATAATGTGGCTCAATGGAACTGGCAAAGTCATGTTCCACCTCATTTATCAAAGTCAGAATCACAGCCTTGATTATAAGTGTCCATATAAATGCAGATCAAAAATAATCTGGTGAGCTCAATGCAGTGAAAAGTTTGCTGACAGGCAACAAGACCTGAGTTTGTTTCCATCAGCCTGGATGGCAGATCGTAGAGTAGCTGAGAATCAACTGAGCGAGTCATTTGTTTCACACCAAAGCATCTTACAGCATTTACAGTATTTGACATTTCTGTGTTCAGTTATAGGATCTAGGACAGGGGTGTTTATACCCATTTTAGTTCAGGGGGCCACATACAGCGTAATTTGATCTGAAGTGGCTCGGACCAGTAAAATAATAGCATAATAACCTTTCAATAACAAGAACTTAATTTCTTTTTTAAGTGAAAAGAAGTACATTACAGTTAATGATCTACAAACATTATGAACTGCCTGAAATGTCTTCAGAAAGGTACATACAATTTCAACAAGGTTATGCCTCTTCTGTTTTTTATGTACGTTGCTTAATTTGCAAATTTCATCAGTTGTACATTTGACACCCCTGATCTTGAGAAACCTAAATAATGTATTTATAGTATTAGTTCACTGTTGCCTATACAAATCAGTTTACAGTACACAATCACCTTTGACCAGGTGCAGTGATGACATACCCATGCTTTTGGACAGTATGCCTTGATGTCTGATGCATGACACACTGATCCGTGTCAGGGGTGGCCATACTCAATATTAGTGACTGAGTGACATTTGAAAGAGTATTACTGGACATTCTTATGCATGAAATCCCCTCAAATGTGTGTCTCTGTAAAAGTGAAAAAAGAAAAAAGCTCACGCACATCCAAAATGTAGCCAGGAAGGTAAAGCAACAAAAAGTAGGGAACTCGCCACACTGTATTCTCCCAAAATGTTAAATAATTTATTAGAGCATTACATGATAAAAGGACAAGGCTTGGCTCTTCGTCAGGTCAGTCAGTTAGAGCAGTTGCTTTCAGGTGTTCTTCATATGCTTTACAAAGATCCACCCATGGGAGTGGATAAGAACGAACACAGGCATTGCAAGTATTAAAATGGACACAGATTTGATGAGAGTAAGTTTGGTATGGAAAAAAAATATAAAAAGAAAATATAAGACGGCAAAAATAACTCTCTTTGGAAAATTGAAGCAAATCATTCAATCCTATTGTTCAATACCCCCAATTTAAACCTACACATTTTGCAAAGGTTAATTGTGGTTTAATGTTCACAGTGATATGTTTGGAAGAGATTGATCAATAAAGTTTTGAGAAGATATACACTTTTGTTTTTGGCTTTTCCCTCCATGTGTCATGTGATGTAATGCTGCTTTTAACCAGGAGAGAAAGTAGCAGTAGGCTGCCCTAAATAAAACAAAAGAAGCATTTGAATCATCCAGTCGTCTCGGTGAGCAAGAAACTCTTTTCTCAGTGGGTTACTCACTCGCTCGTCGTGGATATGAGACATTTTGTCAAGAGGAGTCGACCACAGCTGACATTCCTAGGAGGCTCTGAGGCCTGAGCCAGTGGTGAATCACAGAGAGATGTTTTTTTTTTAAGTTTGTGCATTTGGCAAACCACAGCTGAAAGCTAAATATCCAGACAAAAAACACTTACTGTTTAAATACATTGATAATGTTCTAATGCACTAATCAGAAGGTCGGTGGTTTGATTCCCGGCTGCTCCAAGCTGCATTTCAAAGTGTACTTGAATCCACACGTTTTTCACTTCCCACTGAAGCTCCATTTATAACATCCAGGTCTGCATTTGAGACTTGTTTAAACATAACTCAAAACTCCTGACAATGACTTTTTCAGGAAAGCAATGAATCCAAGCAACTACAATGAATGTATGAAGCTCAATTAAAACAACAATAAAAAGAAATCAGTGTCTCCACTCCTTCCTTTGAAAACCACCTACCTCTCTCATTTACCCCAAAGTGAAACGATAACCAGCATTTCACAAGAAATCACAGAAAGCTTCATCAAACAAACGAAGATTGCAAAAAAAAAAAAAGACGTACTGGCAGAGCCGCTGAGCAGCTTGTGGTCTGTGTGCGTTTCATTAAACAAGAGGGCGTGAAGGAATGTTTTCTTAGGCTACAGAATCTACAGGGCTTTGATGCTTTGATGCAAAGTCAGCTGCAGATGCGACTGAGGAAATGCAACAGTTGCACAACTCTGGTGATCTAATGTGTGTGTGTGTGTGTGTGTGTTGCGTGGGCCTATGATGGTGCATCAGTTATGAGCAGAGCAGTGGGGGGTCGTCCATGCCGGCTTCAGAGAGCAACACTCCTAATATAAAGCATGTATATGAGCACTGCTAGGCACACAAGCTCTACATGACCCTGTGCTACATATACAATGCTATACCTGAATGTACTGCTGTCTTTACTGGAGAATGTGCACATGTTCTTTTTTGCTCAGCAGCTAACAGCAACAAATTTGTTCAAATCCCAAAACAACTTGGATTAAAGACATCTGAACTCTTGCAGATGGGCATGCCAGAGGTCTGTCAGTAGCCATGTTTAAACAGACACAAATAATAGGAACTAGAAAATGTTGATAGGGCCACGGGAGCTACGGCCGGGTTTGCTAAATTTGTCAACATGGGAATCAAAGCCACGATCTTATGGTCAAGACAGAGCTGATCAGACAGACACATGATTATCTTTCTACAAGCACTGTTATTGAGAAGCTGTAGGCTAATCACATTAAGTTACCTGTGTGTGTGTGTGTGTGTGGTGGTGTGTGTGTGTGTGTGTGTGTGTGTGTGTGTGTGTGTGTGTGTGTGTGTGTGTGTGTGTGTGTGTGTGTGTGTGTGTGTGTGTGTGTGTGTGTGTGTGTGTGTGTGTGTGTGTGTGTGTGTGTGTCACAGTCCAGATAATTGAGAAAAGGCACGTAAATGATGATTAAAGTTGACTTGCAACTTAAACCCTCAGAAAATGAGTGTTGCTTCGGTGCAAAACATGAAATATCTTCTGAACCGTTCATGATAGAGACGAGCGAATGGTGCCTCTATGACGAGAAGGGACGGGTACAGAAACAGATGCTAAACCAAGTAGCATCGATGCTAATCCGAACGTAGCAACGATGCTAAACCAAACGTAGCAATCGACACAACGCTTACACATGTTTTACAAAACGTCAACAAAACATGACAACTTCTGAACCGTTTATGATGAGATTCCCTGCTTTCCGTGGGTCATTGAATGGTGCCTCTATGACAACGAGGGACCGTATACGGTGTGTGTAATCACGTGGTACAGGAACAGATGCCAGAGTCACTGGCAAAAACTTTAACTGCAATTTTCTCAGGTTTTAGAACGGAATAAGAGTGAAAGATCGTAATTCAAATGGCCATATCTAGAAAACCATCAAGTGTATGACTTTGACTAGGGTATCATTTTAAAGCTTGTTTTCTAATCTTTCCATTGATACCAAAATCTCAACTTTGAAATTTGGGTCACTGTGACTCATTTTGATGGATCAGGTCACATTTCACAGCTGTAGGGGCCAGTGCTCGGTGCGACTGCCCCGTGGCCCTAATAAAATAGTAATAAACGCCAATACGAATAAAACTGCGTCATGTGAACACGTCCATTGGAAAATCATGGCTCAATCAGAGAGAAATTACTTTATCTGATCAGGATGGGTGGTTTATGCCAGTTGATTTTCGGATCAAGATCCATGTAAACGCTTCATCTGATCAAAGTAGTCTCTGCTTCTGACCTTCATCCACTGGCTCCTGGGTTTTGGGTGGTGGAATAAACCGTTGCTGTTCTGTGAGTTTTCTGCTGTAGCCGAACCCCTCGCATCAATCGCAGGAGAATAAACTGCTGTGTTTGCCACTAAAGTAAAGAGAAAACCAGAAACAAAAGTAACGGTTGCAGCACACCACGTAGGTCTGTTTTGATCAGAGGAGGCAACAGGCATGTACAAGAGAGAAGGTGAGCACGAGGAGAGGGGAGCAGTTTGACAGTGTTTGTTTACGGAAGAAAAGCTTCTTTTTCTACTGTTTTCAACAAATCTGACCAGCAAATCGTCACTGCAAATGTCACAGTGGATTGTATTCTGATTTACTGCTTGATGCATGTACACGCACGTTTTAATCGGAACACTTTATTTCGTGTCCATGTAAACAGTAAAGTTGGAATTTTTGAAAACATTGCCTTGATGTTATACTTAAGTATTAAGTATAGAAGTAACAGTTAAGTTTCTTTTTCTCCAGACAGATTTCTATAATGATGCACTCTAGGAGTGTACTAGCCTCGTAAACCAGCCTCTCGCGGAAGTGCATTTCATTTCATTCCGAGGGAGAGTCTGGCCTCATCCCCATTCTAAGCATTTGGACTGAAACCCTCAGTCGCCCGCTGTGATTGACAAAGCACGTTGGCCAATCAGGGACCGACTGGTGCAAAGCCCCGTCACTACACCAACTTGCTGATTGGCTGAATGGGGTTGTCTGTCAACGCTACTACCAAAGATATTAAACCGTCTTTGCTACTTTTTTTTTTTTTTTTTTTTCAAAGGAGGTTAAATCGAAAGCAACTGGACTTAGTTATTTGTAAATAACAAATAACTAAGTCCAGTTGCTTTCGATTTAACCTCCTTTGAAATACTATGACCTGGACAAATGAGAATATGCACAGGTCTTTCCTACTACTCCCGCCCAGCTCTCGCCCACAACCAAACGCTTGCAGGGGGGATGAGGCCAGACTCTCCCGAGAAATTAAATTAAATGCATTTCCGCGAGAGGCTGGTTTACGAGGCTAGGGGTGTACAGCCAATGCACTATTTGTATTAGGGTTTGGTTTCTGGCTTTTAAAAAAAACTTTGGATGCATTATTTGTATCCCGGGAAATACTACCAAGTGGGTGCACTAGAGACTTCTGCCGAGCTAGCCGGCTAACTTCCGCTTTAGCTCTCGGCTAGCTAGAACGAGAATAAAACATAATAGTGTGGCTCTTCTAGACTTCGGACTGAATGGATCAAATACTTGAGTCGTTTCGCGGGGTTGTGACACTCAAAAAAATGTATCCACGCTTCTTTTCCCGTTAAGATGCATTAGCGCCACCTACTGTGTTGGAGTGTGAACCAGAGTCACCTGGTTATGTGCTGTTGTTCATCCAAATGTTTCTTTTTCTTTAGAAAAAAACTCCCGAATAATAAGGAGAAACTTCGGACAGAAAAACTATTTGGGATCAAAGCATTATTTGTGAACTTCCGAATGATGTATTCAGGTTTGGGTACATTCCTAATACACTCCAACACATCAACAGTTTATCCACACAGCCCCACCCGCTCCTTTTTTGATCTCCCCATTCAAACAAATGACTTTGTTTCCATTCAACTCAAAGTGAAAGTGCCTCTCAGAGATACTGTAGCTCTGACATTGAATGGTTTCTTGAATTGACTTTAATAGCAAAAGCATGAAACTTCAGAATGGAATAATTTGCCCTGTAATATCTGAGTTCCCCTTAATGTTGAACTTTTCCACTGTGTAGATCACAGAGGAGAGATTAATATTGTCAAGGTTGATTTTCTTTTTTTGTTCACAACATTCAGTGTGTTTGAAAGTTGTCACATTCCAGCTATCATGCAGGCCTCTACAGCTGAGTTGTGTGTTTATACACATGGCATCATCATCTTCATCTTTAGTGTTGTTGGATGGAACAATGATACTAATTTTTTTTGGCAATTTATTTTATTAAAAAAAAAAACACACCCAAAAAGAACAAAAATCATGCAATTCTGTGCAAAATACAATGAAGAATTCCCGTGTTTCCGTTGCAAAAACGTCACATTTTGCATAAAGTTGAAAAATGTTGCTTATTTACTTCACACAGGAGCAGCCGTTTTCCCCCTGTTGCCTTGGAAACATTATAAAGTAACATAATTACATGAGAAGATCAGTGATGAGGACAAAGGGGGGCATAAAGACAGCCCAAAAGAGACAGAAGTGACAACATGGGAATCACTTTATTTTCCCGTTTTCATCAAATCACATAGTTATTCCAGCTCCCGCAGTTTTTGCAATTTCATCACATAAAATTGCATAAATGCCACAAATCTTCCATCACATATTTTAGAAAGAACCTGCCACATAATCAAGGATTTTTGCAAGCAATAATCATAAAATAACTGATATATGTAATAATCGTTCCAGTAAGTATTTAATTTTAACAAAGAATCAAATTATAGTTTTATAATTATACACTTACGTTGCAGCTGTCTACTTCATACCATCGCTGACAGTATGTGCTGAGTTTGCTACTTGAAAATGGATAAAGGCAGGAGGAAAAAAATAATATCAAATTATGAACACCTTTGGCTTAAAATTGAATATGGCTGCAAAATGAAATCATATTTATTCAAACAGGGTTTTGGTTCGTCTGCCTGAATGCCCACTTCATTTTATTATGTTGTGTCTTTTATTTGACTTTTTGGAACTTTTTTTTATACTTTCTTTTATTGTTGTAAGGCTATGACTTGCTTCTTTGAAAGGTGCCATTGAATTAAGCTTCCCTTTCTTAGATGTATTGTCTATTTCAAAGGGCATATAATTATCTATATTATCTTTTCTTTTCTTTCATTTATTACACGTTAAGTCATGACACATCCAACTCAAGCAGACTGTTGTTAACTGCTGCGCTCTCTCTCTCTCTGCTCTGTGGCTCGTCTGTGTTTTTCTGTCTCTTAATTGTCTGGATTCATTCTTCACTCTTGAATTAATACTTGACTTATATGTCTGATCATCAGAGGTAGATTTGAAGTATTTTCAATACAGAAATGTGACAAGTGCATCCTGGATGTTGAGAACTGAAATTCAAACTTTGTCAGGGAAACACCTGGTTCCCAGCACATGTATGAGGAAAAGACAAAACACATCTCATTCAACAAAACAATACAAAGATAAAGTAAAAACTTCAAACCTGAGAAGACTGAAGAAACACCTGTAAGCTTTCCATGGCCAATGGAGGAAGAAAGGATCTGTCAGAACTTCAGACGTCAGAATCATTTCTGTTCAGTCTTTCAAACATCTTTTAATCCTTTGTATCATCACGTATTGGCCTTGAAGCTCTGAGAATTATTCCATTCCTTGCAGGATGCAAAATCAAACAACTGATTTGGTGTGAACATGAGTGTGTGTCTTGACTGTACCTGTGCACACTCCCATGCTCCAAAACATGTTTTATTCAAAACACACGTAGAACCAGTAAACATGAAGAAACGGCACGCATAAGAACACCGCCACTCGTGTACCATTATCCTCCATGGGATTACCAAAATATCACAGTACACACTGAATGTTTCATTATGGCTGATGTTGGTATCATGTTTTTTTTTTTTTTTTTTTTTTTTAGAGGTGGCACAGAGGGAACAGGAGAAGATGGCAGCTCAGAAACCTTTGTCTGTTGGGTTTACTTTTATGATTCTTTAGGGAAAGAGGTCAACGAGACTGAAGCAGGTAGATGATTTAGTGGGATCTGTGTCCCATACAGTATATTTATTTAATTCACATTAATTTTGCAGTTCTAATTAACAGGACAGAGACTTACTTTGGCATGGTCTGAAATTTGAAATTTGGAAAACATATGAAAGCTTGGGTGAACAAACAAGGAGTGACAAGCTGCTTTCACAACCTTACTGACCATTCCAAAATCTCACCAGTCCGACATAGGCCTCTAATTGTCTAAATGGCAACACTCCATTTTCTATCAAATGTCCCATCATTCCGACAATTATTACCTCCTATGTCCGGAATGATGGTATTTTTTTCTTTTTTTAAACATTCTGTCTTTCTCACAATTCATTTAATAGCCTATTTGTTCCCCAACAGATTTTGCACTGGTTGAGTTTAGGCAATGATGAAAGGAGTTGGGCCAGATAGATAGATAGAGTCCAGAAGTAGAGAGTCCAGATAAGTAGAAGGGAGTCACCTGTTGAGTAACGCACATTTCCTTACATTGAAAGCCTTGTCGGAATGGTGGGACGATGGCATGGCAGAATAATGGTATGTCGGAATGGTGGTATGTCGAAGTGGTGGGATATCTTAATGGTGGGATGTCAGAATGACAGCGTAACCCCCGGGAGGGCGACTCTTTTATCCCGGTAATTGAAGAGAGGCAAACTCAGGAAGTTCCAGCAATGTGAGTGATGATGAATCAATCATGCTTTGTATGGGCCAGATTTGGGCCACAGAAATGCCCAGCCAGAGGAAAACAAGCAGCTGGCCTGAGACATACTTTAGACTCAAGGCATTTCTACATTCAAATGACCAAATCAATTCAGCTGAGCCATAACCCACATTTAGAATTTCACTATTTTAGCAAAACAACATCAACTTAAGTGCATACAAATGAACAAACACCAATAAAGTATGGGAGTGCATATAGTTGCATGCAGGTTGTACAGTCTGTAGATTGCAATCCAACTTTTTTTGTCTAAGCCATCTCTCTCAGCGTGACATGCAGTAAACCTAAATGATTATTGCTCTCACGTAGTTGAAAGGCACTGCAATCTGGACTTAAATTGTTATGGATCTTGAGCCCTTGCGTTAGGTAAGAGGTAGCCATGCTGAATGTAGAGTTGAGTAGTAAGAAGGGTAGATAATTGCCTATTTACGTGCATCGCTGGTGCAGAGAAAAATAAGAAAATGTTCCTATCTTCCAAGAGTGAAGAAAAAAAAGGCAAGAAATGAGTGCTCAATCTAATGCCGAAGTGATCACAGTAATATACGGGTTACGTTTAACCACAGCCAGTTTAATCCCAGATAGAAAACCAAGGTGAGTCTTCAGAAGCTGAGGACGCCACATCGGGAAAATTATAACTGTTGAATGGCCCTTAAGGACAAAGCATGGTTGCTCCCAACACCAAGTTCAGATGAAAATCTTCTCATTCATTTCCATGAGTCAATACACTGGTGAAGAGGGCAATCCAGAATCCAACCAGAGGGCTCTGACAGAAAAAAACCAAAAAACATTTGATGCTGGCTCAGCATTTTTCTGCAATACAGTCAACATCAATTGAATTATACACATTAGAATAGGACGACTACATCATAAGTGCAACCAGCATAAAATGTCATGGCAGTTCAATGGCAAACAGCACAGTTACATGTTTTCCCTGTGCCTGTGTGGGTTGTCTCCAGGTTTTCTGGCTTCCTCTCTCTGTGAGTGAAATACACTATTTTTTTCACCTCACTGCTGTTGTGGATCTGTGTTTGGATCCAGTCCATCTGCAAAACCTGACAGGTTCAAAAATTAATTTATTCCTATGTCTATCAGGCCCATTAAAGGGGTACTATGCATGTCTGGCCACGTTTCTGCTGTTTTGCTAACCCTCTTCTCGGCCATGTGCATTTGTTTACAATGAAGCCAGCGAGAAATCAATCAATAGAGCGGTACATGACGTTATATATCCTATACAATGTTACAATGTGTATATTTGTGTAGTTTTATCTGTCATAAATAAGAGATCACGGGTTATGGGTTGTGTTTGTGTCACGGTGCGCAGAGACGAGAGCTGGGACAGTTAAGGGAAGTTAAAGCAGAAGTAAGTGATATATTTGTGTTAATATAAGTCTTAAATAGTTCTATCTTCCGACAGCAATCACTTACATAGAGTGTTTGGTCTGAATCACGGGTCTGTCAGTCCCTCTGCTCTGCTCTGAGTCAAGGAGAAAACATTTATCGTATCCTACAGTTTTTATCCAATGAGGAGAGAGAACGGCATGCAGGGCTGTGTGTGCAGCCAAGGGACGCCGTGAATGTGGCGACGTAGGGACGAGGACTGTTATGGTGCGTTCAAGGAAACTCGTTTTTTTCCGACCTGTGACGTCGTACCAGTTCGATCTGGTACATAGACTGTACAAAAAGACGTACTGGTACGATTTCACGGGTGGGAAGTTACGAGTGGCCGTTATAGTGACTTTCACCGGTAAAACAGGTCGGAAAAACACGAGTGGGTTGCCTGGAACGCTACAAAGTCGTAAGTTGTGACTTGAAGCAGTAATTTATGATTTCAAAAGCCTGCCTGGAACGCAGCATTAGCGAAAACGACCGGATCACTCACTTCTGCTTTAAGCCATTAAAGCATAGTTAAGCTACAAATCCTGCCTAGCTCTTCTTTTAGAGTGGCCATGCATGCTGAATGTATATCGTGGCAATCTGTGTGTTGTATGTTGTCTTTAATGGTTGCAGCATGAGTACACTGCCCATAACAAATTTCCCACCTGGTGGGATAATACAACTCATCTTACTTACTTAACCACTGAACCAACAACAGATTACTTTGCCTTTCTGAGGTTGAAGACACTGTGATTTTCTCCTTTCTGTTGGTGTTCTTGTACAAAGGATGTGTTATGGTACATAAAACGTTGTGGTTTTGCCCCTATTGGATACATTTTTCTTTGTCCATAATATCCTATTCTCTGGACCACCTGATTGACTGATTATTTGTGGCTGGGTGCCTCTGGGTGTCACATAATGTTGACAAAGTGATGATTCTACAATTGGGAGTCTTCATATTGGTTTGTATTTTGAAATTCCCTGGATGCCTTATGCATTTCCCTTCCAGTTTGGGGCATTGTGTTGGACTGACACGTGCCGGGAGCAGGCACTACTCAAAATAGACCCTGTGTGTATCTCAAGTGAAGCAGAGTGGTGCTTCTGGCAGGTGCTGGAGACAAACCACAGTGCCTGCTGTGGAATTGCAAAGATTGACTAGAATGGGAGCAATTTCCTAGAGGTAAAAGTACTCATGGGTCTGAATGTGAGTGTGTGAGGTTGGTTATCTCTGTGTGTCGGCCCTGTGATAGACCGCCGACCTGTCCTGGGTGTACCTCACCCTCGCCTAATGCCAGCTGGAATTGGCTCTGTCTCCTTAGCAACCCATAATAGACAGTAGGCCTATAGACAATAGAGGGATGGAAAATATTTTATTTATTTATTTTATTTTATTTTATTATCTCTATGATGGTGTGTTTCACTTTTGTTGTGGCCATTTGACCCAGGGTCATGCTAATTACCAGCAATGAACTTGAACTGGATTAACACATCATTACACAATCAAACAACTCCAAGGTGCAAATGGCTTTTTGGGAGCAGGTGATAGTGAATGTTCATAGAGCTTCAGCTGCCATTGTGTTTTCTATACAAGATAGGAGGTCAAAACACAACAGGTTATAACAGAGGGGCCCGGCGCTGTGATGAGTTTCCTTTTTTTTTTTTTTTTTTTTAAAACCTTCGTCTTGTGTTAGCTTTCTGCTACTGTCTCTTGTGTTAGGGTCAGTTTTTACCATAGACTGTAAAAAGAATGGACGTAGCACCCGTGACGTCACCCATTGGTTTGGGGGAGTCCGTTTTGTGCCGCTACTACGGGGGTTTGAACTGCGCCATGTTGGATTTTACTTGCCATATTTGGAAAGGTGTGGCGGCCTCGAAGCAGCGGTCTCCGGACCTGTCACTCAACAGTTCTGTGCCCTAATTGGCCAGAATTTTAACCTAATAACAGTAAAACGGTAGAGTTTTTTTTTTAAATTCACCCCCCTCAGAGTGTGTGCGGGGGTAGAAACTATCGGTTGAGACCAAAAAAATAAAATGTACCAGGCTGTAAATATGTTTTTTTTAAGCTGTAAAGTCTGCTATTTTAACATGGGGCTCAATTGGAGTTGCTCCCTTCTGACACCAGCCCCCAGAGGAAGCCGAGGGGATTGCAGTTTTTTGAACGCGGAAGTGAGCTTCACTTCTCAGACCGACAACTGCCCCTTTAGTTTTTACCCATGTATAAATAAAAATTATGCTTTATATTATAACATCATAAGCAAAACATATATTATAAAGCAAAACAATCTAAAGTTTCTCCTTCTTTCAGCTCCAGTCCTGTTTTGTTACACTGGTAAGTAATGCTAATGGTGGCTATATGTAGTAATAACAAACTTTGCACATACCTCCTTTAATCCTACAGCAGACAAGTGGAAGCAGATGATTTCATTGGTAGTTGGAGGGTTTCACATACAGGGAGAAACCAAACAAACAACAACACCTCAAAAATGCACCTAATATGACAGAGCTGCACAAAAACCAACAAAACAAATTTTACATTCAACTATTTACACACCAGCATTCTGCCAGTGCATGTGAATGCATCAAAGTACGAGTGTAGCCTACAGAAACTTTAGAACCTGCCAATGTATGTATGTGTGTGTGTGTGTGTGTGTTTGTGCATGTTGATACAGTCGCTACCAGAGAACAATAATTATCAGCATCTGTGGGCTGAAGCCTGTTGACACTCTCATCTCCATTAGCAACAGCAGGAGCTATTATGGCACACAGCAAAACATCATGGCAGATGTGGGGATATAAACACTTTTGTTCCCTGACACAAGATAACGTAATTAACTGTCTTCACCACAGACTTCTCTCTCTGCGTAACACACTGGTGTATAACGTCAAATCTGCAGTTATGAGGTGTGTGTGATGCGGGGGTTTCTGCTTAATTAGACCGTGCACAGTGAGGGGACGGAATAAAGGTCAGGGGCTGGGCTCAAACCAATATCATCATGTCTACGTAAATGAGCTACCACAGCAACCTCCCTCACCTCCATTTCCAATTGAAAAGCTCATATGTGGCTTGTATATAGGCTACATGTTGAAGGCTGGTACACCTATATGGAGTGATGTGTGATAATGAAAAGTTTTTGAGTTTTCAATTTCCTGAGGACGACCAAAGACGGTGTGTCGTACCAGACGAATAACCACAAAGATGGACCATTCACCGAGACCACACTGACAAAAGTAAAAGGTTCATTTATTCACCACAGGTAAAAACAGCCTCCTCAGTGAAGTGCTGAATAGACTTACAGAGTTAATGGAGGGATGTTGCACAGGCCAGAGGAGAACCCATTACATGTTAGTGATCCAGACCCAGTTAAGAGACAGAACAAGGACCTCTTTCTTTTTTTATTTTGACAATTGTTGCCTTTTATTTAAACAGGGAGAAAGAATGGGGGAACAGACATGCAGTAAATGATCGTCCCGGTAAGGACGGAGCCCATACATGCTCTCTAACCCCTCACTGACCAGAGCATCTACGCTTGGGAAAGCACACCTAAAAAAACACATTTGGAGACCCAGCAACAGCTACAGTAGCTGGAGAGACCCATACCTGTGGAAATGCAAAAAAAAAAAAGCGCCTCAAAATCTTACCAAGAATATTTGTCTTATTTCTAGTCAAAATGCAATTTCTAGTCAAAACAAATCTCAATATACTTAAAATAAGACTCACCACATAAAAAAGTAGCTTGTTTTTAAGACACTTTTTACTTCTTTCAAGCATATTTTCACTTGGAATAAGTAGAAAAATCAGATAGTGGATCAAGTTTTTCTTTCTTATTACGAGCACAAAAAACTTGCCTTCACTGGCAGATTTTTCTACTCATTTCAAGTGAAAATATGTTTGAAACAAATGAAAATTCTCTAAAAACAAGTTCATTTTTAGGTGATGAGTCTTATTTTAAGTGAAAAGAGTTTAGTGACTAGAAATGAGACATTTTGACAAGAAATAAGAAACAAGAAATATTCTTGGAAAGATTTTGGGTTTTTGCAGTGTTGCACTGACAGCCCCGTTAACATGTAGCAAAAAAAGTGGTAATTCCTTTTTGGTCTTTTGTTTACACAAAAACTCTGAATTATATCTGAAAACCTTTTCAGTATGCGACAGGAAATGCATCAGTTTCATGTGTGTCAACAGACGTCATGCCATCAAGGAAGGAACAGGAAGTAACTCATGTTATTCGTTGTTGATGTGTTTTTTTCCTGGATTCTGATTGAATAGCATGGCTTTTTGTTTCTTGTTACACTGCTACCTACAGGACTGGCATGCTCATAGTAGCTCTTAACAGCGTCAAAGTCATTTTTAAAATGTAGAGGAGGAAATACTGTATCTGTTCTGTAAATACCTGGCTATGTGTTTTTGTGACTGACCTAGAATGACATAGTTGGAGAGGTGATATGTCTGAGTGGTTTTTTTTTTTTTCTGATATTCCATGTTAACAGAAGTGAGAAAAACATATTTTCTATACTTATACTCTTTCATTGTGCCTATGTCTCCTTCATGCTGTGATCACAGCAGCCATGGTGTGTAATGCTGGGCTGATTGCCAGCTCCTTTTTGAACATACTAAATTCAGACACAATCACAGTCACTGCAATTTACTTCCACATTTAGCAAATCACACTGTGTGTACTGAATTACAGTAAGATACCTGCCTTTTCTCCTTTTAGTATTTTTGCGCACCTGAGCAGCAGGGGTGAGCGGTCATAATAAGCTATAGATGCTGTGGCAAGCCCTTCAATAAAAATCATTGAAATGTTCGTCTCACAGTGTGTTCTATTATAATATACCTTAGTTCTATCGTTTTGGTTTAAAACCGTTGCCTAATATATCGCATTCTGCTAGCGAAATGCTGGACTATGAAGTATTTGCTTGTTTTGAGATAGTAGGTGAAAACCATATTATGCATTTTTATTAAAGCCCCGGTACGGAGCTTTTAACTGGATACACAAAAGTCTCTGGTTTCTGCTAATATGTCTCTGTTACCTACAACAGCAAATGAGCCCATCAGTGTGAAGATACGCTAGTTATTGTGATTATTAATTGCATTTCAATGTGCCTGGAACTGTGGTAACCTGCCTGTGAGGTCTTGGTGACGTGTGCGCACTGCGAGCTGGCTTTCGGCGCACTCTCGGCGCGGCTTTTTGGCACGAAATTGTCACTGCGCCAAGCTGAATCTGTCGACACCTCCCCCTGCTGCACCGCCACACCCATCTCGGCGCACCGCAGTCTACCAATTTACCAAATCCGCAGCGCACGGTGCTGCGCCGGAGGAAATTACCACTGCACCGGCCGCGCCAGGCTTCGCCACGCTGCGCCACGAAATTAGAGCCAAAGACTGCAAATTAGCTGAAGCTAGACGTCTTGTATGCATCACATTTTTCATTCTTTGTGACAATGTTGTATGTATCGTCCCTGCAAAATAAACATTAAAATAAAATAAATAAGGTGTTAAATGAACAACACATAATTTTGTTCTGCTTGCACATTTGTTTGCGGGTTATATCAAGTTTACACACGTACACACCCAAACCTTAGGCCTTGTTCACACTGCCACTCCAAATCCAGATTGTATCTAGTTTGATTTTTTTTAGAGTCTGAACGGCCAAAAACCACCTGAGATCCAATTTTTACAAATCTGATTCAAACCACAGGTGGTTTTAAATGTGATTGTTGTACAGATCTATTTCAATGTAAACGAATCGTTGCTAAAATAGGATTTTGAAGTGTCCTCTGTGCCATTTTTTAGGAGACCCTTGTGCCAAAGCTCCACACGATTTGGGACAGAAACAGGCACATTTCACTGCATGAAAGTTTTCAGCTAGACTGTACAATGCAATCTGGTTCAATGTGAAAAAAAGATTTATTTATATACCATATAAAAACACTCAGCTCTGTTTACCCAAGCAGCAAACGTTTGTTTCCTGGAAGAATTCAGCGGCTACAAGGACATTCTTACCAAACTTTCCAAAAATTCAGTGAAGAGTAAAAAGAAAACATAAACTCATTCCTTTCTAATCGCTCTCTCTGTATAACAGCATTACCATGGGAGCTGGGTTTTATTGCCTTTGGACAGAGCTAGGCCTGAGGTCAGAGCTTGTTAACGAAGCAGCTCTGGAAAAAAGCCAGTTTGTGTGTAGTATAAGTAAGATACTTATTGTAAAGTTAATTGCTGTACTCAGGTGTGTTAGTGTTGTCTGGATATTGACAAATCTCACTCATGATCTGAAACATCGTTCAGTCATGGTATCAATAAGTGTGGGTAGATTAAAACTGTGAAAATAAAAAGCTAATATGATGCGACATAACATTTAGTTAAGTTGTGATAAAAGTTCATCATCTCATACACAGCTCGTTATTTTTAATTGGACCCACCTGCTGAGCCTGTCCACTCTGCTGCATGTCAGCTACCGCTGCACTGTAATGGGAAAACGTGTGTGTTTATTAACTGCAATTAGATCATTTCCATTCCTCCTAAACCAATACATAAACTGTGTTTTTACTTCTAGCTGAAATAAAACATATATCTAGCCTTCTAATCAGGGTGCGATTTGTGAAAAAAACAGTCCATGTGTTACTCCTGTCTTCCTGTTAAGTTTCCCGCCTGTTTGATTACCTAATGTGTTTCACCTGTCTTGATTGCACCACCTGTGTCTTCCCTTGTGTATTTAGCCTCAGGCCTAGTCCACACGAGCCCGGGTATTTTTGAAACCGGAGTTTTGCTCCGCGTCCATACGAGTGGTGTAATAAAAACACTGCGTACACACGCAACCGTGGAATCCGCTACCAAGTGACGCAATGCACGTGTGGAAGGCTGTTTTAACCAATCAAAATACAGTGGAAACCGCTTATGGATCAAAAGGCTTGGGACGGAATCATTTCTATACAAATGCTGTTTAAATAATGTGTTATCAAGAAATCCGCTTAGTGTTCATTTTTGGTCATTTTATGGATGAAAACATGTGCAAAAACAATTTAAAAACTACGTGTAGCCTATTTATTTTATTTTCGGCGGTGTCCCTTTGACGTGCACTGCTGCAGCAGCCTGCACATGTTGCTGCGCTGTGTCTTGACTCTTGTGCTGTGTTGTTGTGTGCTGTGTTGTTGTGCTGTGTGCATCACCTGGCTGCTGAGCCACATGACTGTCGCCCCCCCCCCCCCCCCCCCGTTCATGCCTGTTCATTCATGAAAATCACCCCGAAAATCTCTCTATCAAACAAGGTGGGGAATAAGAAACTGCGGCGCTACTGTAGTAGTTCTGTAATTTAAAAACACACCGGCAGCGCCCCAGCTGATCTGTAGCGTCACTTGTTACTGTAAATGATGCTGTGTGGAAAAGCAGCTGTGGTCTGTGATTGAGGGTGAGTTTGGAGCTGACAAGAGGATCGCCCTGACGACCGTTTCGTTATATTTTTCTCATCGAAAAACTATACAAATAGCATTTAGATGATGTAAAAAAAGAAAAGTGAAATAATAAAAATCCACTTTGTCACCTCCATTTTTGCGAGCTCACGTCAACTTCTGCAAACCGCTGCAAACAACCTCTGCGGGCTGGCAGTGTTTACATCAGCACGTGTGCAGCTATGACGTAAACGAGAAAAACAATCACGGTTGCAGTGTCCACACGCACCCGGTGAAACCAACCCCGGCCGAAAACCCCACCCTGGACTCCGGTTTCAAAAAACCACGGTTTCAGGTTTCCAAAAGCACGGTTGCGTGTGGACAGGACATACAACCGGGAACATATGTTCACGGTTTCAAAAATACCCGGGCTCGTGTGGACAAGGCCTCAGTGTCTCCGTTTATCTTTGTCAGATCGTCTGCGTTCCTACCCTGTGTTCCCCAGTGTGACAGCTCCCTGTTTTTGGTTTGAGTAAACAATAAATCCCTTTTTGTCACCAAAACTTGTCTCCACTTCTGTCTGCATTTGGGTCCTTCTCCACACATCCTGACATTAACTCATTGAGTGCCAACCACGTAATTTTACGTTTTTCATTCCCATGTGTTGAGTGCCAAAAACTTAATTTTTACGTTTTTAGCTTTTTTTTAATTATGAAAATAGACACTTTAATACACCTTTATGTGTAAATTTGGGGACTCTACGACGAGCAGAACTGAAATAGATGACGATCAAAAACTCATGACAGTTTTATGAATGAAGTTTTTATCATAACTCGGCTTTTGCAAACGGAGTTCTGCATGTGGATGCAGCAGCTGTTCCGCTCTCACCCGCGAGGCTCCAGCAGCTCGGAGCCGAAACAGGAAGCTCTCAGCCGACAGTCCCGCCCAGTCTTCATCTGGAGCAACACTGTGTCCTCCCCAAGGTCCTCCTGCGGTAAAATGTGATGGTCTCTTGGCCAAAGCAGACCGGCATCACCGACCCGTACCACAGAAGGACCGCGACCACCTGTGTTCCCGACCTGCTTTGGCCGAGAGACCATCACATTCCGCGGCGAGAGGCTGCGACATGGCACAGTGCGTCTTGTGTACAACAATTGTTGTATATATTTATCTTACACAAGCCCTTTGATCCAGAAATGCGAGTGTCAGAAGAGCGACAGGCACAAACAGAGCACCTTTCATAAAAGACGCTCTATCTCCTTTTCTAGAAAAAAAAGCAGGGATTTTGGTGAAACCCAGCCATGTTTAGCTTGACTTTTCTCAGGAACAGAGGCACGTAGAAACAAACAGTTTGTGGCCATTTGAAGCAGAAAGTTTCACCTTTCAAATGAGCTACAGTATGTGTTGGTGGCAATAATATAGAATACGCTGTGGCTCTACAAAAAACGTTAAAAATGGTCTAAATTGCCGGTACACTTGACTAAAACTTTGGAAAGGAGCACGGCACTCAATGAGTTAACCCTTGTGTGGTGTTCGGGTCTGTGGGACCCGTTTTCATTTTTTATCAAAAGAAAAATGAAATGATACATTATTTATTCAAACTCAGATTCACTGGCCTTGGCTCATTTTCTGTGAAGAACATATATCAGAACACATTTTCAATGACCGCATACTGTAGACCCCCCCTACACGTTTATATTACATACAGGGTGTTCGGGTCCACTGGACCCGGGGCTAATATTAGCATGGAAAGTGTAGGTCCTGTGTACCTTCACTATGTCTTCCTCCTGTCTGGGGCTGCTGATAGTGTGTGTGTGTGTGTGTGTGTGTGTGTGTGTGTGTGTGTGTGTGTGTGTGTGAGAGAGTGTGTGTGTGTGTGTGTGTGTGTGAGAGTATGTGTGAGTGTGTGTGTGTGTATGTGCGTGTGTGTCTCCGTTGCAAAATTCAAGCACTCATACTCTGTCCCACCTACAAATTGGGGGCGGGACACACCTTTGCCAGGGTGGTTCCTTATCAAATAATACTAATAATTGCTTGGATTTCTATATCGCTTTCATGGCACCCAAAGCACTTTACAGAAACCATTATTTATTTTATACACATTCACATGGTGGTGAGCTACGTCTGTAGCCACAGCTGCCCTGGGGCAGACTGACGGAAGTGTGGCTGCCATTTCGCGCCAAACAGCCCCTTCGACCACCACCATGATAATTCATGCACGTTCAAACACATTCACATGGGGCAAGGTGGGTGAGGTGACTTGCCCAAGGACACTACGACAGCGACTAGGACAGAGCAACCCTCTGGATGACCCCCTCTACGGCCCGAGCCACTCCCGCCCCAATTGATCACTACTGATCAAGACGGCCAAAAGATTATATGCTGAGAGGGCCTTGCAATTGATTTTGGAAGAGACAAGCTTCTGATGATGAAGAAGGGGTTTCAGAATGTGAGGAGCACAATTCTGAAGATTCAGAGTCTGATAGTGACAAAAACCACACAAAACTCTCTATACAACACATGAGGGGCAGCCCTCATGTGTTGTATAGGCTGGTGTGAAATGGCAATGTGTTCAATGGGGCTGATGGTTACTGTATGTGTTCAGCTTGAGTTATGTCAACTGGCCTGAATAGGTAACATTTCTAATGAAGTTCAAAATCAATAGTTATGAAAAATCTTGCTTCATTTGTAAATTTGTTGATTTAAATATCTTGATTATAACTGATTTTCTATTTTTATTACATTTTATTAAAAAAACTAACAAAAAACGAGTAGCATATTAATTCATAAATGTGATCTAACAAAGGTAAAGGGCAAATATTAACCATATATGCTGTTCATATGGCTTGTAATTAGGATGAAGTAAACATCTGTTGAGTATTTTGCCATAAAATTGTTTGATTGTGTTGATTTGGAGACCCAAAAATGTAGCGGGTCCACCAGACCCACGAACACTGGCTGAGTAACCAAAATATGAACACCACACAAGGGTTAAGAGTCTACTGCCTAGAAGTTTTTGAAAATATCTTTTGAGGGCCAAAATTGTCATTTAGGTGTGTGTGTAGCATGTATAAATGTACAGTTTTGATGAGTGAAGGCTTGTCTGCTTCACTCATTTCGATTTGATAGTATCCAGATTTTAAATCCAATACACTGAACCATCGAGAACCTGTCAACGCTGAAAACGACTCCTCCAGGTTGGGAAGTGCGTAAGCGTCCTTGATGGTCTGGAAATTCAGTTTTCTGTAGTCGATACAAAGACGAACATCATTGTTCTTCTTCGGGACAACAACGATAGGTGAGGAGAATGGCGATTCCGGATCACTCCAGTGTCAAGCAGGTCTCGCAGATGATTTCGGACCACTTCGATGTCATGGGGGTGGATTGGTCGAGCATGGTGTTTAAATGGAGTCTTGTCGTGGAGTTTTATGGAATGCCTCACCTTGTCAGTGCATCCGAAGTCCAGGCTGTGATGTGAGAAAACCTCAGGAAGCTCGTTGAGTTTGTGTGAGACACAAATTTTCCATTCTTCTGGAATGGGGGAGTCTCCAAACTCATAATCCAAGGTGGTTCTGGGATGGTTCCCTGATGTGGGGGGCCGAGTCTCAGCGTGGTGTGACAGGATACACAGAAACACACATGATGATGATGATGATGATGATGATGATGATGATGATGATGATGGGTCTAAACATATAGAAAAGTATCTAGTTTCGGCCGTTTCCAAGAACCCAGAGGGTTCACAGAGGGAGAACATGCAAATTCCACTGGAAGGGCTCCAGACAAGGGAATTTAACCCAGAACCTTCTTGCTGAGAGGCCAGGGTGTTCTCCATTCTTTTCTTTAAAAAAAAAAAAAAACGTTTTGGTTCACGTCACCTCTTGTTTCTTTATTGGTCAGTACAGTTTATAATGTTGAAAATAAAGTTGCCCCTTCTGTCTGGTTACACCACATACTATCCTTTTCTCTTCAACGTCCCATCCCCCAGAATGCTAATAACAATTAATATGTGCAGTTTTATTTTGAAAAGATCATTATTAACTTTTGGGGTGAACAGCCCATAACACACCTGTGCTGTGATCATGCTGTGTAATCAGCATCTTGATGTGACACACCGTTGATATTGATGGATTGCCTTGGTAGAGGAGAAATGTTTATAGATTTCAACACATTTAATCATGAAGGAGATCAGAGAAAAGATGTCTTTGAAGTCACATCTTTGATTTCCACTCAGAATAAACAGGAGCCAAAAACAACAATGTTATGTTTATATTTTTGTTCAGGGTAGATGGGATGAGATTGAATCCATTCTGAGGCCATTATATTGTGCATGCTGAGTTTCAAATGGAGTGAATTCATTGTTCCTCTTATCATTTATATCTAATCTGCTTGAAAAGTTATGAGCAGTCTAAATGTCTGCCACCAAACAGACTGCTGAGGACAGCTGGAGTCCTAACCCTGTGTCCTCAGAGCTGAGGTTCAAACTGCACTGTTCATGTTTAAATTAATCCTGAAACCAGGAAATAAAATATCTAACACGTTTTCTTATGTCCATTTGTGTAACAAGGGCAACCAAGTGCATGTTCTTAATAATAATAATAATAATAATAATAAAAAACTGCATTTACCATCCTGGATTTTCATGTAGATTAATAAATCCAGTAAAATTACACATTTAATGATGGCAATGTTGTCTTCCCTTGCTATAAATTGAGGTTCTGTGATGTTAACATGAGAAGTTATTCAACAGGAAACTGGGATGTGTCAAATCAGGTGGAAATAGGCCCAGAATATAAATGCATGATGAATTCAGCAGCGCCAGTCCAGTCCCCATAAGGACAACATGTGACTTGTGAATAGTTAAGTTACCTGAGGCTCATCACAGAGGGAAAAAAATAAGGCACTGTAAATCAGATTCCCACTGCAGCTTCCATGTGAGGCTGAGGTGTTTTTTAAAATCATATATTCATGCAGCAGTAGAATGTGAAGAGACAGATTTATTTTTATTATATGGACAATATGGTGTACAGTATAATTTTTATTTGTATTGGGCAGTATATTTGTGATACTGGAGGGTCAAACACACTGTGCCATTCATCAGTTCATTCATCAGCAGTGATTGATGCTGCTGACTGAAAACACAAAACAAGGAAAGTGACACAAATGCAGCTCATTAGTGTGTCATCAAAAGTGAGGACTCAAACAGCACAACACGGAAACAACAAATCAGAGGCCGAGTCTTTAAAGCAGACGTGGTGCACAGGATGTCGGTCAGACTTTCACATTCAGGTTTAAAAAACTACAGATTGAACATAACATTTATCTTTAGTAGACTAAAGACTTTGTCAATAAGGAAACTGGTTATACACACACTACAATAAACACTGAGACAACACTGGAATGACTAAATATAAAGAATGAGTATTGTGAGGGACCCAGCAGTCGACACAGGGACACAGACTCAAAATGATCAAAAATAGATTAAATGTATTTTCCTTTGCCAAACATAAGTCATAACTCAAAAGGTTAACAAAAATATTCAGGGCCCTTTAAAGGTAAACTTAACAAAACCAAAGAGACACAACACAAACACGCCCTCCACCTCCCTCCTTCCAAATGAAACAAAGAAACTGCTTAAATACTATTTGACCAAACCAGAATAAATGACAGGGTAATTATCGAATCAATTAAGCTGACAAAATAACAAAAAATTGTGAAAAAGACAAACTAAAGACTTCTGCAGAAATAATCTATATAAACTAATATTTCCATATACACAAAATGATCTACCCAAATTAACCATAACAAAAACATCACAATAAAATCTTAAATCCCCCCCATGACTGGACAGCAGATGGAACATGCTGAATGGGTCTTACAGTAAGTTGGCGGAACCCTTCAGCCTGTCTTTTGGCCCGTCGGCGTTTCCGCCAGGACCCCAATCACGGACGCACGCCCCACCACAGCGCCAGACTCTGACCCAGCGGCAGGCATGGTAAATGAAACAAACAGAAATGATTAAGAAATAATACATGAAACTAATAATTAGCAAAATCATAGTCACAGAAACCAGAAACTACTGAATGAATGACTGAAAACAAACCTCGGTTCAGAGCACCGCCATGTTGGACTGCATGGAGCACTCATAGAATTCTGATTGGTCGAGAGAGGAGATGTCGCATTTTGGCTAAAAAATAGATTTGGCGCTTATCGAGGTTTGGAGGGGAACTGCATCTTGCGGTGTCTTTTAAACAGGGAAATGTAGCGATTTGACATGATACGTTGATGGAGCAGTGAACAGGCTCAGTACACAGCAAAATGGCGTGACAAACTCCATTTTATTTTGTTTAATTTGGCGTTTATTGCGTTTTGGAAAAGAGCTCTTCATATATATATTAGTAGTTTAATGTAGTTACCTACATCAACCATGGAGTTTGTCAGAGCTGAAGACAGTGTGTGTTTTGCTGCTTGTATGTGCACACTGTAAACATATATCTGCAGGCTCATTGAAGCATCAGACAGAAAGAGAAAGCTGCACGTTGTTTCCGGGGCTTTTAATTTGTCCCCAAGGCGACACAGTACAGTTGTGTCTGTCAGACGCTCGTGCGGAGGCTTCTCATATGTTTACAGTAAAGCAACAATGCGTGGTGTCAGAGGGAACATTTGACATGGGAAGTTACTCAGACAGAGTAGCTGCAGCAGCGGGAGAATAGCGAAGCCTACTGCGGAAACACCAAGGCGCCATCTAAGAAAGGTTTCTGATGCTGCAGATAAAAAAAAATAGAAGAAGGAAAGAAAGAAGCATTCAGAGGAAGCATTACAGTCTGAAAATAGGTATAAACAGGGATTACCATTGTGGCTCTTCCTTGTTGGAAAGCACAATAAGAAAGGAGGAGACTGAAAATAAATATTATTGTGTATTTATTTTCTACGACTGTGTAAAAAAGGCATAATATATTGTGATGACCATGACCAACATCTTTTACAACAACTACTATGTCTTTTACTGTTGGTCATACTCAAATCTTGCTTTGAGCGGGGGGGTCAGCTGATGCAGCTCACCTGGGCCTTCCACACTATAACTTGGCTTCATTTGCTCTCTCCCCATCCCTTTTTGGCTTTGCTTTTGCACATCCACCTGAGGACTTTCACACCTCACTGTGTGTTTTGCTTTATATTCTAGTTATGATTAATTGTTTTCTTTTAGTTTAACTGCGTAGTCTCCCTCCTTGTCACATTCACTGAGCCAGTTTGTAACAATATGAAACCTTATGAAGTAACTTCATCATAAAATAAGAGCGTGTTTGGCTGTGGTGCAGGTTAACATGCTCTTATTTTGGCAGGTCAAACTCGTACATGTGCACTTTTTTGGTGAGATGCTGAGTGATGTCAATGTGTCTTTGGCCAACTGAGTTGGGACAGTAAATTAAACAAAGTCTGATCATCCAGGCTTCCACAAACAGTGAATTATTTTCAATCTGGCTGTTATGTTATGCGAGTTCACTGAAGTCCTGTTCATCCGTAAACCCTCCGAGACAGAGATGATGCAGAGTCAAGCTGCAGTGACACAGGAGCATCAGAAAAGACAAAAAAGCAACGTGTTCCATCTAAATGTCAACATGTGCAAAATGTTTTAATGGAAGAACTTTGTTTAGTCCTTGTTGTGGGGGTAAGCAGCGCAGTCAGTTGGGTGCATAAGACTCAGATTATACACACAAACACACTCTTATGTATTAATAAGTAGTTGGCAGTAGTGTCACACAGGCCTTTTGTGCTGAACTGCATCTGTTGGCACTGAACTGCTGAGTGTAGGCAACACAGTGTCTGAGAGGGAGTGTGCGCGCGTGTGTGTGCAATCTGACAAAAGCAAACAGCGCTGTATGATTATATAACAAGAAGTAAACTATTCATGATGAGAGGACTCTAGACACTAGACCTACATACTGAGCTCAAACTGTTTCTTTTCTTCTTTCTTTTCTTTTTTCTCATCCTTTCACATCAGTCATCTGTCTTTTCCCTTTAGTTTTCAGTGTGGATCCTTTCCTCCCTCTTCCCCTCACCTCACTTCCCTTTGTTTCATTCTTAAACTTCAGTAGCCGAGCCAAAGTGCTCACAAGTCTTTTCAGGACACGCAGCAGCCGACAGATGCGAGGGCAAAGGTTAAAGAGAAACAGGTGTTCTCCACATTTCCTAATCCTGCCAGAGAGTGTTGGACTGTGATGATAGAGGTGACCGGTCAGTCTTTTATTTTTTTTATTTTATTTTATATTTTATTTTTTGATGCAGATGCAGAGCCAGAAAAAGGCCAGCTACTGAATTAATGTTAGATTCATCAGATTTTTTATGTTTCCATACCAGATTTCTTTCATCCCATTGTTCATCCCATGTCGATAACATTGAGAAGAAATTTTCTCAAATTTGAAAAAAAAAGTGAAATAAATAAAAGAAAAGAAAAAGAAAGTAGGAAAGAAAGAAGACGTCAGCGTTCAGAGGAAGCATTACAGTCTGAAAAAAAAGGGGTAAACAGAGATTACCATTGTGGCTCTTCCTTGTTGGAGAGCACAATAAGAAAAGAGGACACTTCTAAAGAGATTCTACCACTGTGGTGACCGGTCAATCTCTTATATTTCTGATGAAGATGCAGCGGCAGAAAAAGGCCAGCTACTGAATGAATGTTAGGTTCATCAGGTTTTTAATGCTTCCATACCTGTGACAGCAAGCACAAGTCCCTCCATCCCATTGTCGTGAACATCATACTGTATGTCGGTAACATTGAGGAGAAATGTTCTCAAATTTGGTTAAAAAAAAAAAGAAGAAGAAAAAAGACTTTTGGCCAAAAGTCACTGTGAACTAAAAAAGAAACCCCAAAAAACATGATTTTGGCTTTGTGGGAGAAATTCTCAAGGGAGTCTCTGTTCATTGGCCACAAATATTCTTCAAAGGTCAAGGGCGTGGTGACCTCTCAGGACATGGTTTTGGTCTTGTGAATGTAACATCTCTGTGGTTAGACAGCATGTCCCATGTTGGCATACAATGGGGAATGATTTGATTTGATTTTTTTTTATTTAGCACACATTTAAATTCAATGGTGCAAGGAGGGAACAAAGCCCAAATGGGCTTGTTGTACAAGTGTTCCACCCCTTTCAATAATTACAAACAATACACCTTTCTAAGGGTAACAAAAATCTTTGAAAACGAAGGAAATAAAGTGCATAATCAGTGTTATATAGGCAAAAATGAGGATATAGTAAACAGAGTAATCAATAACAAGTGGAGAAAGCGAAAATAAAGTACAAAATATTCAAATGTGTATGTCTGGAGAAAGCGGGAAGTGACTGTAGTGTATGGAGGATTCATGAAAGGTGAGTCGGAGGAAATGGGATGATATGGATCTTAATATGGAAAATAGGTCAAATGTAAATTAACTTATAACCTTTTTATATGATATTATTTCTGGATGTATTGTTGATATTGTCTCTTTACTTACCATAAAAACTATAGACCGTCCATTTCTTTGTGTGGGGGAAAACTTACAAAGTCAGCAGTGGATCAAATACTTATTTTTCCCCACTGTATGCCTGAGTTGCTGATTGCCGTTTCAACTCTTGACTGAGACAATATTTCACGCTTGTCATTACCCCAGTCTACTCTGTTTTCATGTCTCTCTACACTGTCCTATCAAAATAAAGGCAAAGAAATGTCCAAAATGTTCACCATGCTACTATTGTTACTCTTTTCTTGTGACATCACAAAGTTACAGAAGTCCTGTTGGTTCATTTTAAGGCTCAGTTACTGAACACATGCTGTGTGCTCATCTCTGTGGACAGAGGCTTTGATACATTCACAGTATCAATATAGAACCAAGAGCTGCTTTATAATCAAAAACAACATGGAAATCTAATCTTATACATTATGGGACCTTTAATGTTGTTAAAATAATTAAAGAAATCAAACTCCCTTTGTAGCTGTGCAGGAAATACTGAAACAATCATTTATCATCATCAGTTATCCACATAAAAACAAGTGTACAGTTTACAGTAGTGGGATGGACCAACCCATCATCTCTCTTCAATAAGTGTATGAGGCTAAATTCACAGAGACACTTAGCCTGAATTTAAACGACGCATGAGGCAGTGTTGGTGGGAGTGGGCTTTTTTTTTTTTTCCTGTGGCAAGAGGCTTGCGTGCACACTAGCTTGCATGTAACCGGCCAACTCAGTCCCTTGCTGGATGATGTCGCGTTGCATTGAACAAGATTCATTTTTTGACAACCCCCCTCCCTCACACCCACCCCCCACCCCCTCCTCACCCAATCCCCTGTCGTGTCAGCGTGCTGCCTGCCTGACTTCCTGGGAACGGCTGTGAAAGTGGCCTTTTAAAAGTGGCCTTACAATAGCACGGAAAGAGAGTGTGCTTCTAACCATCCCTTTGATTGGAAGTGTGTGTGCGTGTGCGTGTGTTCGAGTGTGTGTGACCGAGCGGGAGCAAGGCAGACAGAGGGGTTACTCTTAAAAACAATTCAAGGTGACTGCAGCTAGTGAATTGATATTCACCTCACAAGCTCAGGGTCAGCCTAATACCATTATCTGACATAGAGTCGCCCGCACACACACAGAGACACACATAGAGACACAAATGCATAGAGAGACAAAGACTCAATTGCCACATCTCTACAAACACCAGACAAACACTTGGAAAACAAGTGTGGACTGTGAACAAAACACATGTAAACAAAGACACATACGGACATGATCCATTAAAGGACCCTCAGCCTCAACTAGCCAGACTTCATTCTGACACTAAAACTAATCAACTACAAAAACAAACTCATTAGCTAATGCAATGAAAGCAACCAGGTTTCCCACACGCTGTGTTTCCATTAAGGAAAGGACTTTCTCCCATCAGCTTTTCAGTGCTAAATGGAGCCTATATGACAAAACCAATCCGTCTTACCTTCTGCATTTGACTTTTTCCTGTTGTAGCTACTATATAATATGGTTTGGTGGTAGCAGCTCATAGCAGATACTGACACCAGCATGACTGTATATAGGCCTGTAAAGCTCAACTACTGTAACTGTACACTAATTAAAGCAGAAGTAAGCGGAATGTTTGTGTTAATATAAGTCTTAAATAGTTCTATCTTCCGACAGCAATCACTTATATAGAGTGTTTGGACCGAAACACGGGTCTGTCAGTCACTCTGCTCTGCTGTAAGCCGAGGAGAAAACTTTCCTTGTATCCTACAACCTTTATCCAATGAGGAGCAGAGGTGGGTAGAGTAGCCAAAAATCGTACTCAAGTAAGAGTATAGTTACTTTAGAATAATATTACTCAAGTAAAAGTAAATAGCCATTCAAATATTTACTTGAGTAAGAGTGGAGAGTACTTGGTGAAAAAGCTACTCAAGTACTGAGTAACTGCTGAGTAACCTCTGATTTGTTTGTTTAATGATCAGTGCGTATAGGCCTAATCAAATACACAAAAATATAATAGCAATGAAAAAATTCAGATATTGCCAAAGAACAACATATAACAACTAAGACAATAGCCTAAATGACTTTTTTTTTTTTTTTTTTTTACAAAGTAACATAAATTAAGACAAATTCAGCCACAATAACTTACATAGGTCTATGAACTGTCTGATACTAATGCCAGAACCAGGTATTTAAACCCAGAGTGGGTGGTCCTATGATTGGTTTCTAGTGAAACCAAAGTCACATGACCACACCCCGAAACTGGAGGGGTGGTCATGTGACTAGGAGTCACATGTCTCCAGGTGTAAACTTCCTGGGGAGGAAGAAGAATAAGATGACCTGGATGACTGAGAACCTTCACCAAAGACGGTTTATATTGAATCTCTTTGCCTTCACGGACATTATCCACGACATACCAGGGCTGACGTCATCCCAATCATTTACTAGCCGCAGTTTCTCAAATTTGAGGCGGAGTGGCCGTCCTGTTTACCGCGGAGATTTTGTGTGCGGTCATGTGACTGCCTGGGTCTGTCTGATTGGTTACACAGAGGCAAACGTCGCGAGTGGCTACATCTGATTGGTGACACGCAGTCATGTGACAGAGGCTCGGAAGTATCTCATTAAAACAAAACTTTTTACATTAGATCGATAAGAAAAAGTAGCGAGTAGCGACCGGAATGAAGCTCAATGTAATGGAGTAAAAATACCGCTTCTTCTGAAGAAAATACTCAAGTAAAAGTAACAAGTATGCTGCATTGAAACTACTCTTAGAAGTACAATTTATCCAAAAAGTTACTCAAGAAAATGTAACGGAGTAAATGTAGCGCGTTACTACCCACCTCTGATGAGGAGAGAGAACGGCATAAAGGGGCGGTCCTCTCTGTGTGTGCAGCCAAGGGATGTGCGTGAATGTGGTGACGTAGGGACGAGGACGGGGACTGCTAACTCCATCGGCTGACAGAAAGTTAGCCAAAATGACCGGATCGCTTACTTCTGCTTTAAAAGAACTGTCATAACTTTGTCTCTATTTTTTTATCCAGGCAGGAGGAGAAAACTCACTAAAATGATAAATTAATGACTGGCCTGTAAAATAAAGTATTCATGGTTTTTATATCCCAACACCAAGGAAGGTCCAGTTTCTGTTTAAAATTCAAATCTCCTGGTTCTGGTGCTTAGATACCATGCGCTGCCTACGCAGCAGAGCAGAGCCTGAGCACATCCTGAGTAGAGACAGAGGGCTGGAGCTGCTGCAGCTCTGCTCATGTGCTGCCTTCACTACACAGCACTGTCAAGACACAGTGTGATATTCCTTTGTATTTTATTTCTAAAATTATACATTCAAGTAGATAGATTTGACAGAATATGGCAGAAAATGAGGAGCACACATCCAGGTATAATTGTCTCATTTAAGAATACCATGCATCTTCCAAGACTCTGAATTAAATGATGTCTCTTCATGGAAAACAAAGAACATGCAGAGTAAAAATCGTGCCAGATTCACTGAGTTTCAATTCTGTGATGCTACATAAAAATTTCATTTTGTAACCGGCATTAAACTGTGTAAAATAAAAACTGCATAAGCAGTGAGAATTCATATCATGGGGAATTTGTATGAGCTTAGTGTTACTCTTTATTCTTTTTTCCAATCAGTCACATATAATGTTTGTTAGATATGACCAGTCTGATTGTATGATGCTGTGTATACAAAAAACTAAAAAAAACTGTTGCTATGGTTCAGTGGACTCCTCTGTTTAGCAAATCCTATAATTAAGGGCGTATGTCATGCTAATGGTGGTTGCAGGCAGAAGTCAGATTAAAAAGCTGTAGTTCATTTGTAATCAATAGCAGGCAGCTTATCTGTGTTCACAGGAAACTGGAAACAACACCTGCTTTTGCTGATAACAGCGGTCAGTATAAGTGATACAGATGGATTCCGTCTCAAAACACCATATATTCACACTGAAACCTGTAACAAAAAAATAAACAAACAAAAATATAATTCATCCGTCTGCTTATGATGGCACTTGCATACCTTTGTTGATCTTATCCATGCTCTATGGGATATGGTGGGGGGGCACAGTGGCTTTTCAGGATCCATGTGGTAGAATGTCATTATATGATCCATCACTGTCAGTCATGCTGCTCCAGCTCCTCCGAGAGCTCAGTTGACAGCTTTAAAGCAGCACGACCAATTTCACTTTGGAAATAAGAACACAGTCTCTCTTATACGATATATTGCTGTGACTGTGTGTTTCATTCTGTCCCACTGCTCATTTGTACATCAGCAATTAGTGTGGCTGTAATGAACCGACTGAGTGACATCACTAAAGCAGTTGGCTGATTTGATGACGCCTCTCTTGACTCTTTTCTGTTACTGTTACATTCAAGCGTGTTAAAAATAAGCATCCCAGTGTTCTATTTTATTCCATACTTTTTTTTTCATTCTATTTTTTGAAACATTGTAATAGAAAAAAAAATAAAACAAGCTGAGCTCTGACTCAGACCTGACTTGTTGAGTCACGCGTACAGCAACATGTTCAGTGTCATCATGTCAAGCCTGCAAGGTTGCTGGACTGTGAGGGGGGGGTGACATGTGCAATGGGATGGGTCCCGTGTTTCCATGGAGATGAATTGGAAATCATGACCATGTAGTACGTAAGTCATTCAGAGAATGTGAATGTGATGGTGATGGTGATGGCAGTGGTATGTGGTAACCTCTGCTCCATCACATAGTAGCCCCTAACAGATACAGTAAGAATACACGACAAAGCATTAAAGGAATAGTTCACCAAAAATGAAATTCAGTCATTATTGACTCACCCTCATGCTGATGAATACTCTGGAGTAGTTTTTTATTCCTCAAATTGCATCTTGAGACCCGAGAGGGGGGTTCATAGTCCAACGGTAACTTTATATGAGAGTAATAGGGCCTGACACAAAAACATCTTTAACCACAGATAAAAAGTTATTAAGTTTATTCATATTATGTAGGTGCAATATGGAGCCTTACTACATCAATACACTTATGCAAGAATTAGCAAGTTTAGAATAAATATGATACATGTATTATTCAGTCATTTTAGCATTGCCACATCTTTATTGTGATGGATTATGCACAGGTTTCCAGGCAACATGGGGCCCAGTCTGAACTACAAATAGTTTTTATGAGTGTATCCTATAGATCAGTGTTGACTGCTATTAATAGTTTTTATTACATTACATTGATTTTTCCAAAGCTCAAGTTACATGTGGGAGAATTTGGCTGAAATTAATTCAGTCTTTCCAGTAAAACAGTGTGTGTGGGGTTATTGTTTTACAAGTTAAGTTAATCTTTTAAATATAGACAATGACATTAAACCTCATGAGTGAGCAGCCTGTGTTTTATGGACTGTATACACCCTGCCAGTTTGTTAGGTTTTAACGGCTAAAGCTGAATTATACCAGAATTGACAAAAATATTGAAAATGTGAGTTTGCTGTGTCGCATAATGTCACATTTTATTTAACTCCAGAGTGTGCTGTTTATTTCTATGCACTCTCTGCTGCTTAGTGGTTTGGACGTTCGCTTTATTGTGATCTGGCTCAGGATCAAGAAACAGCTGCATTAGATTATGGTCCCGACCTGGATGCAGCTTTCATTGGCTGGCGATGAGTACAATTACTCCCGACTCTGACTGGACTCACCTGAGGGGATGACAAGACACACAGTGGGATTAGCTGACACACAACACCACACTCAACAGAGCCAGACTGATTACCAGATTGGATGGAGCCCGGCTGGAGTGCAATATATCAGTGGTGAGTGCTGGTTTGTGACAAAGAGACAGATTTGTGTCCGTGTAGCACTGTTGAAGCCAGAGTGGATGAGCCCACTGTGACCCACAAAGCAGTAATCTGGAGAGAAGTCAGCCATCACAAGCTCTGGTAGATTCCCATTAAAACATTTAAAAAAAATGAAGGCCAGTGAGATGTAACAAATCAAGTGAGGCTGTATTTATAACAGCAAAACAATGTAGCCTACTCCATTTTTCAATAATGGATTCAATTCCTCTCGTCCGCAAAACTCTCTTTCACTGATGGCCATGACACAATATGTTTGTGAATGTGTCGTTTACTGAACGTAGTACTGAAAGTAGTGTTGTGCCATTTGCGAGCATGCCTTTTTGTTGTTTGTGAATGTCTGATTCTTTTGCCGGACATCACACTCATCTCTTCTAGTGGCGACACTCTGGCCAATCAGTCGGTTGACGTCACATTTTAGTATTGGCTCAGGTCTCTTGGAACTTAGGCTGAAGCGTTACCAAAGAAAGAAGGTACCAGATGTTAAAGGGGAACTATGCAAGTCCGCTCACTTTTCCGCTGTTCTGGGTACGCTGCTCTCAGCCATGTGCTTGTTACATAACATATACAATGTTACGGTGCGTGTGTTTGTCTTAACCATCATAAACAAAAGATTAGGGGTTACAGAGCGCGTTTGTGGCGCGGGGTGCAGAGACCAGAGCTGGGACACCGGGGCGGCGACCGAGTAACTTACACTGATGTTTGCAAGGTTGATTTTCAGCTGTAGATGCCAGGTGAAGGCAGAGAGCCTCCGTTCTTGATACAATTAAAGCAAAAATGTAGCATAGCCATCTGAGAAATCCTGTTTAGTTGCTCTTTAAGTACTGGTGGAAAAGTGCAAAAAAAAACTCTAAAAAAAACGCGAGTTGAGTGGAACTGAGCAGTGCTAGTGGAAAAGGGCCATAACAGACCTATTACATCACCAGTCATGCACACTGAGCATTAGCATGTCTGTGTTAATAAGAAGCAGATATTCCGCAGTTGTAGAAAATACAACGAATATGGAACGGCCAAGATGATTGTAGCATTATAGATTCAGCAGGTCTGGGTTCTATAATAATACTCTGAAAGTATGAAAGCACTCAATCCACTGAGAAATCCACACAACCAGGATTAGGTTTCTCTGAGTGTTTACCTGAAAGCTGCTATAATTTCCTCTTGTGATTGGCAGGCACGGACCTGTTGTTGCCAGAGCTCCACAGAGAAGCCACAAATACATCTACTATATGATGGAAACATCAAATAAAACACTGGAACAATACTTGTAATTCATTGTCTGTATCGCTTTTATAAGTGTTCATTTTGACTGATGAGACCCAATCAGCAGACGTGTGTGTGCATTATTGTCTTCAACAGTCTGTTGTTGTGATGCATTTTAAAGCTCAAACATAGTAGTGTGGACCGTGGTAGGAACTTTGTTTTTAAAGTGCTTTCCTAATGAGAGAGTGAGGATATGACTGCAACTCTGACATTAATCAATACCAGCAGGTAGAAGAGGACATGTATCTAGTAGCATGTGAAAATGCTAATGTGAGTAGCAGTAAGACGTCCACAGAGTTCACACTTAGTTTCTGTATTTATACATTAGGGATCTGTGTGTGTGTGTTTGGTCTGACCATGATGATTTTCTTAGATGAAAAAGACCAGGATCAATACATAGTGTAATAAACAGACTGTACGTGTATGTTACTGACCGAAATGAGGGGAACTAGGATGACTGACACGGTGAGTGATCTTATTCAGAGTTTAAGTCAACAGTGATGCTGACTGGCTTGAATTTCAAGTGGGAAATGTCAAATACAGTTCACAAATCACAACCACTACATAGTTTTATATTTAAAGATAGAGTAGCAGCTACTTTCTGTGTGAAAAACCACTTGAACATGATTCACATGTGATTTTTCACATGTGAGAATTTGGCACATGGGAATCATGTTATTTGCACATGGGAAACGTTTTTCCACATGTGGAAACATGTTTAAAACATGGGAATTCACGTGTGATTCACATAAAATTGGACCAAAACCACATGTTTCCCATGTGCAAATAACACGATTCCCATGTGCAAAATATGTGGAAAAATACTGGTCAAAATTGCTGTTAATGTGAACAGTTAAGCAAGTGGAATAAACACTCTTTTGCAATATTTTAAGCATTATCAGTTTTTTTTCTACAATTTTAGAGTGAAAAGGGGAAACAAAGCAGCAGCCTGCAAAAGAATAGGAAACCCAGGAGACTTGAGCTCTCAGTTAACTTTGACCAAGGTATCAGACAAGATATTTATGCTGTGTAAACTAGGTACCAACTGTACAGGGTGGCCAGTCCTTTGCTGCAGGTCCTTTTCATTTTCTGTCATTTTGAAAATGTAAGAAATGAAAACAATATGTTTACATTGTTTAAAATGTAAAGGGAATGTGTCATCTGCCTTTTGGAGATCATTTCATCTTCCACTTGCTGAACTGTTCACATTATCAGAAATGATGACCAGGTGTGCCCAAACTTTTGCATTGTATGGGATTTAAAAAATAATAATAATAATAGTGAAGACAATAATAATGATGCTTGTAATTGTTGCTGTATCAAATTATGATTAAAAAACTGATCCACCAACTTGCTCCAGTTGGTCCTTCAGTCTCTGATGATACTTTTCAATCTTCTCTCTGACCTGACTGTCAGCTGGGGTTGTCACGTCCATCACCACTGCCCTCTTCTGCTCCCTGTCACCCACCGCCGCCACCACCATGTCTGCTTTGCTTAGTCAGGAGCTGATTGTCAGTCTGGAACTTGACATCTCCCAGGATCTCAGCTCTGTTGTTCCAGACCGCTCTCTGTGGGGCGTCCCGTTGGGAGTCTGGAACGACTAACCCCCAGTGGGAGCAGATGTTCCTGTACACCATCCCAGATATTTGATTATGCATCTTGTGTGTTGTATGGTGACATTTAGCATTTTGGCTAATAATCCTCACTGTACTGTTCAGGGTTTAACTGTAAAAAGGTGTAAAAAAGTTTTAAAGATGCTGGGCATGGATGAAGCATTTCCATATTAAAGTAGAATAATGGCTATTTTCAACCTGGGCTGGACAACTAGATACTCAATGTAGTTTGTCTTTGTCCAGTGGCACATTCACATTCAGGCCCATAAACAATTAAAGCATTGGCCACAGGCTCGGTCAAGTCTTGTGTTTATGGTAGCTATAGTTCAAACAATATTTGGCTTGTTTATACTGTTAATATTTAAATATTAGACTGTTAAAATATTACAAGGAGACTTACCACACTGTGGGCATTTCAGTTGTGGAGTTTGAATTAAAAAGAGAGAGAGAAATAAAAAAGAATATTTAATAGCTTTAGAAACTCAAACAAAAACCTCATGTAGTATTCATGGCAGTTATGAAAATATACTCCAATTGCATCATTGTATTGTTGTGCACAGCATGTTTTAAAAGAAAAAAAAAGCCTTCAGATATAAGATGCAGGCCTCTATGAATAACAAAGTGACTTATTTTACCTCTGTTTGAGAGTCTGAAGATAACGCATGGCACTTTGTTAACGCTGTTCCCCCGGCATTGGGGTCAAACCCCTGAGAATCAGAAGGGAAAGGGAGTGAAATCAAGTTCTCCCTGTGGATACACTTCGTCCACAACAGTTTTCCAGCAGCTGGAGTCAGAGAAAGTCGAGTCATTTCTGCCCACTTATACCAAACAATCATTCTTTCACACCAGGTTCAGCCATCCACCAGACAATGCCCTCATTCTGGGTTTATGGACCTTATATATCCAGAATACATTTTACATTAGAAGATTTGAATTGTAGCATAAAGAGAAAAGCCTAATTAAATAGAGTAGTATAGTATATGAGGTAGAAAAATACCTTTGAATGAGATCAGCTCAGCTGTAACTCTTCAGTTGGTGATTTGGACATATCACAAGTTTTATCCAATAGAAAATAAAGATGACTTAATGGATACGACTGGATTTGCTTAATACAGATTTAAAGTGATATTTTTACTGGTCTGGATTTGATTGGCTTCAGTTCTCAGTCAGGTAAATCAAAGGTTTCCCAGGGGGCCGTGGGAGAATTGAAGGTGGACACAGAGGGAGAGGACTGAGACAAAGGTACAGCATGAGGTGAGAGGGACAGGTGCACACCAGTGTCCTAAAAACAACAAGAAGTCAGTTATTTTAGTTTGGCCTGTTTTAAAACACGGTCAGCTGTTGGAGCTGCAGTATCAGTCGTGACACTGAGTTCATGGAGGCAAATGAGCTGTGGCCACTCAAGAGTATGTTAGGGCCCAAGACAAAAAAGGGCCACACGCAGTCGGCCCATTAAACTGACCAATCACCAGTGAGACAGAGTTGTGAAAGAGCTGTCAATGGGAGTAGCCAACCAATCAATCAATGATCACCATTGTTTTTAGTCTGAATGATTTAGGGGACATATTATGGACATATATTAACTAGGATTCAAATTTGCTGCATAATACCACCCCTACCTGGTACCAGTAGAAGGGGTGGGGCAAGCAGTGGCTCATTTGCATTTAAAGTGACAGGCACTGAAACCAGCCGTTCTGAACAGGGCAGTTTAGAGAGGATGAAAAGAGCTGTGATGTTTGACCCTTGGGGTATTTTGAACAAATCATGTCACAGACATGTCTTTAAGACACTTGGCAACTATTTTAATTTGTGGAAAGGGGGTATAATATGGCTCCTTTAAGTTTGATTTATCTTGTCAAAATATACAGTTACTATGCAACAGTCTGCATGAAACAGTTCTTTTGTGTTAGATTTAGATGCACTCTCATGCGCTGCCTGAAAAAATAGCTAACTATAAATGTGTATGACTGATTATATACTGTATAGATTTAGAAAATCTTGTCCATCTGCAAATAAGACCATTCAAATCTCTTGGGAGCTGAGTGCTGCCATTTGCATCAAAGTATCAGACAGCATGTCTGGATCATAAATAAATCAAATGTGACCAAATATGAACATGACACAGTTTAAGATTCAGTGTGACTTATATTCTCTGATTGTTGTCGTACCACTGATGACCATTGCATAAATCTGGCCACATGCAGATTTATAACCCTATTAGACACCAGAGAAAAAATATACTCCTCATGACTGCAGAACCTTAAAGGAGACATATTATGTCCCTTTTCCACAAATTAAAATAGTTCCCAGGCGTCTTAAAGACATGTCTGTGACATGCTTTGGTCAAAATACCCCAATGATCAAACATCACAGCTCTTTTCATCCTCTCAAAACAGCCCTGTTCAGAGCGACTGGTTTCAGTGTCTGTCCCTTTAAATGCAAATGAACCACTCACTGCTTGTCCAGCCCCCTTCTACCAGTACAAGTAGGGGTGGTATTATGCAAATTCGGAAACTAATGACCACATTGTTAGACAACCGAGGGAACAGCTCGTAAAAGCACATGGATTTCAACCTCGGGAGCCTGGAAAAATTACAGATTATTTTGTCAATTCGCACATTTTGGGGCCAGAAGGCAAGACATATGTTAAAGAGCCTTCAAAAAGTGATATTTCCAAAGTAGGCCCCCTTTAAGTTTCAGAAAATGTTATTGATCCCTTATAAGGGCAATTCATTAGCAGCTTACCTCATATCACATACATAGCTCATACAACAAACAAAGTGTGTACGGACAGTCAGGGTCATAAAGGACAACCAATAAATAAATACCAATAGAACTCAGTGTTTCTGCCAGGATTTTTTTAAGGTGTAGTGGGCTACTTATGGGATACAATAACATTGTCAACATTGTTAATTGATAATCCCAGCGGACTGAGACACTTTAGGGGGTTTATTAATTATGGCCCTTTTCTCGGCTCAACTCAGTTTTTGTTTTTTTTCCCTTTACTTTGTGCTTTTACACGAGCACCCGAGCGCGACATCCAACACGAGAATCAAACACACCAGCAACAGCGCCCACTGATCTGTACTGAGACTGTTGTTGTTCTGTCACCTGAGTTAAATGACTGCTTTGTGTAAAACCACACTGTGGTCCGTAATCGAGGTGCAGATGACTGAGCGAAGTAATAGTAACTGGTATTATTGTGCGTCTGCCCCAATACTGAAGCAGTGGCGACAATAACTTAGTTTAGAATTTAGAAAAATACGAGTCACCCCATCATCGATATTGTTTCAGGATGGATATTTTTGTTGTTGTATCCTTTTTGTTAATTTATTGGAAATAAAAAAAATAAAATAAAAAAAGATAATGCACCTTGAAGGAAAAAAAAAAAAAAAAGAATTTAGAAAAATGCATGTAGCAGAAACCCTGGAACTTACTAATGTAAAAAGTAACATTGTTGCAGGACTATCATGTAAAAACACTTACAGTATAAGACTCTTCCCTTAGAGTCCTCACAGTGATCCTTTGACAAATGTCTGTACATCCACGAGTACAAGAACTTCTAATAGCTAATCCAGCTATACATTTAAATCAGTCAAATTTAACGCCGATATATATTCAGACGAGTGTGTGAATGTATGAGGGTGACGGAGCATGAATATATGAATTACTGCGACGCCTGAGCAGAGTGACAGAGGGCCATAACTTAAACAAACAGCGGCGTCACTGATAGGCCGACTCCTCTGCAGTAAGTCGACTCTGTCCTCACGGTTTGTGAAGGGAGACTAATAGGATTCTGTCTGTGTGCCACACCTGTCCACGTGCACGCTCTCCCCCTCGCCGTGCACGTGCCGTCTGGTGCATATGCTCTTGTGTTGCGCAAAAGAGAAAACCCTTCTCCTCAATGTCACCTCTGTTAATGTGTGTGATTGTAATGTGTGTAATTCTGCTTGACACACATTCCCATGCATCACTTCCTCGGTGGCACAATTTGTACCTTGACTGTCAGCTCACATGCCATCAAACCCTTCCTTCCTTTTTTTTTTTCCTGCCATGAAATTCGTCATCTTAATCTCTCTCTTCTCTCCCTCTGTTTCCTTCACATCCCCTCTTTACTCACACACAAACTAGCACACACACCCTGAAGGACATGAATCCCTCCGCGCTAACACAACCGCACTGAGTTATGTGAGGCAGTTGTGAGTTATGACACCTTCAATTATGTATATGTAGCGGCAGCAATGTGTGTTCGTCTCCGTGTGTGCGTGCGTGCGAGCACTGCATAAATCAGGCTTTCTTGGGAACACTGATTTCAATTTCAAATTGTTCCCTGGAACGCTGTTTAAAGGAAGACAGCTTATCAGTAACGTGGGAAAATCCCTCGCCAGATTTCTGATGAACACAGCGTTGCTCTTTTGCCTTAATTTACTGCTCGTGGAGCTTTTCAGCTTCATTAAAACAGCTTTGCCGAGGCTCAGTCGTCACGATTCGCATCATGCAATCACTCTCATGCCGTTTCCTCATTTATGGTCTTTTTCTCTGTGTTTTGCATAGAACTCATAACATGCAGTGTGAACGTTGTTTAGGTCTGCCCTGATTATCTGTCTCTCTTTTCTTGGAAAAAAAAAAAGAAGGCTTTGCAGAGAAGTTGCAGAGCCAGCCTCACATCTACCTTAAGGTGGCTCCAGTGAACTGCCGCCAGCAGCTCCACATAAGGTCTGATGGTCTGTGTCTCACAATTAAAGGGACAGTTCAACATTTTGGGAAATTGGCCCATTGCCCTAATCTCTATAGTTTTAGTATATAGTAGGTTTGTTACCTTTAATTGTTGGTGCAGGCTATTTTTAGAACGGCGGAGCAGAGCCGCAAGCTGCTCAGAGCTACACTATGGAGGCTAATGGGATTTCTTGGTTTCCCTCATCAAACTCATCAAATACACAATTCAACAACTCAAAGTGCTCTTGTGGACAAGTTGTGACCTGCACATTCACCACGCTATGAGATAATAATGGAACGTTATGAGACAGAGTTGTTTTCAAGGCAAATGCAGAGACTGCTTGCTGAAAAACTGCCCTCGATGGGAACGCGTACAGTGGTTTTTTACCGCGAAAGCAACTCTGTCTGTGATTCATGGGGGCAATTCTATTTCATTGTTAGAAGAGGCAAGGTCCCCAGCAGGACCGAGGCAGCCCAAGTAGGTGCAGTCCACACTTTAGGAATACATGCTTAATTTAATCCCATTTGTTAGTAGAGAATGTGATTTGATCATCATCTAAATCATGAGCTCAGTTAAACACAATGTCCTTATGGTAATAACACAACCATTAGGCTAATATTCACAGTGCTTGTGGAAAAGTTAGACTGTCCTCCAGTGAGTAATTATTATGACCCAGTTACATTTTGTCATTAGATGACACCTAGTGGCCATAGTGATTATGACAGGAGCAAAGTGAAGTGTGGTGATGTGGTATATTATTAAGAGAGACACGGCCCATGTCAGGATGTGGTTATGGTGGTTAAATGGGTCAACAAAAAACACAGGGATGTGACAAAGAAGAGCAGCGTTTAACTTTCATGTTGAAACAGGCATGATTAAAGAAACAACAGCACGTCTGCCCCACTGCTGTAATGAGCCTTTTCTCAATTGACAGCTCTATTTATTTACTTTTACTTAACTCGCTACAGGAGCTTTCATAAGGTGAGAGGACATTCATCTTCCAGTTATAATAATAAACACATGGCTGCAGTTAGACAACCGACGCTGTCATGGATAAAAGAAACAGTGTTGGCTGTCAGTGCGGTCTCCTGCGTCCTGTGTTTTCTTGGCCCATCCATCAACATCCACCTCCTCCCTATGTGGACTTCAGTGTATAATAACATCACCTACTTCCATCATGATTACTGTGGTCACTAGAGAGCACTGTCACTTTGATGCAAACATCTAGTTTCAGCCATTTGATGTAAAGACTGGCACTGCATCACACAGACACGAGCAATCTGGTTTTGTTTCTCCTTTTTACGGGCGGACGGCAAGAAAATCCTTTCATATATTAATAAAACATGCACTACCCGCCTATTGCAAATCAATTTTGAACAATTACTGCGTCTCAATGCGGCATCTGCTGATGCTCCGTGGATGTGTTCATGCTGCATTTTACTTAAAAATCCATATGGCTCCAGAGTAAGTCCAAATTGTTTTCTCGTTTCCTTACAGGCTGTCTTTCTGTCAAATCTCATTTGGCTCAACAATCCGAATTGATTGGGAGCGAGCATCTGCGGTTTGACAATAAAAACAGCGACTTGGAAAGAAACAGTGGCATTAAGTTCCAAGGCTCTCAGCCCCAAAGCATGAAGCAGCTGTCTTTGTTTAATGATATGTTGCTGCTTTATTACGTATCATATAATGAAGACCGAGGCCCCAGAAAAGAAAACAGAAGGGGATGACGTTACGTGGCTCCAACAAGATACACGGTCAGATTGTCTTCATGTAGCTTGCAGGGAGTAAAAATAAGTGGTGCACACAACAATCTTTTTTTTTCTTCTTCTCTTCTTTTCCGTCTGTGAACTCGGGTCATTTGGTCTGCCGCTTTCTATTTTCAGCTCTCATCACATGATTTTTCCACCGTCGGCCCGTCGGAGCCTGTAAATTGCGTTGAGGTGCTCGCAGCATTTTTCTTCTCTCTCAATTAACTCCAATGCTGATTATTTTGTTTTTCTGGGTATTCTGTTGTTTTTTTGCTCCCTCTTCATGAACTCTGTGTATGTGTTTTGGCGTCGTAGAGAGATCTAAGAAAGAAGAGAGAGCAGCACTGTGGGGTCCTGTCATTGACCTAATGTATTTACTAGTTTAACTTTCACAGCTAAATAGCTAACATCAACACTGAATCTAAAATTAGTTTGATAATTATGCCCCAAAACAAGTCTTAACCCTCAAGCTTGTGTAGTCTCCACAAAGGACCACATTACCCACAATTATAGTGGGCTTTAAGTTGTCCCAACAAATCAAGTGCAACAGATACACACACAGGTTCTTCTCTTATGTAAACAGTGAGGATATAGTATGTTTACTGGCTCCTTATTCTAAACTTAAAGGAGCATTATCGCAAATACAGCAGTAATAGCAAAAAATAAGCTGACATATGTAAAAGATGGGTCGGGGGGAGCCATAACTAAATTTACAAAAAGAATCGCCAACAGTATAGTGTCCGTGGGGCAAATGCAGCATTTGTCTTTGTTATGATCCAAGCCGGCCCGGCGCTTGCTGCGTTAAAATGCACTCGGAACTCGCAAATCAGACCTCCGAACCGGACAAATATGCAACAGTAAGTAATGTAGCAGTGTTATGGTGCTCACAGTCACTGAATCGCTGGTAGAACACTTTGTCTCCACGTCCCTGTGTCTTTCTTCAGCTGTCCTCTCAGCGTTATTAAGGAGGAGGACGTTTCAGTTGTTGTTGTCGTTGTTGTGGTTGTGCGCGACGTAGAGCTGCCGCTTCCACTAGCGAGTTTTCTTTTTCCCGCGATTGCACGTTCATTCAGCCTGGCGAGGGAGGAGGAGGGGGGAGGGAGAAGGAGGGGGGGCGGGGGGGGACTAAACGAGGCTGCTCTCTCTCTCTGACAGCTGCCCACTTGTTTATATCTGATAAGCTCCGCCTGGCTCCATCTAGTGGCCGAATTTTGCGATAATACTCGTTTAAAGGTCCAGTGTATAAAAATGAGTGGAAAACAGTGACATCTAGCATTCAGATTCTATTTTTTATCTATTAAATAATTCTATTGTTTATTTACTATACGTGAAACTCTTGAAAATTGTGCTCTGGCTGGCTGGATATTCCATTCCATACAAACATGGCGGCCCAAGATGGTGACAATCTCTAAGCAAGATCCTTGCTATAAAAGAAAAATTATAAGGCATGAAAACAGATTTTATTTTATAGCGATTATACACTTATACAAATATATTCATTGGTAGTATATTCAGATTTTGCCAATAAACTTTGACAAATATTACACAATGGACCTTTAACTATCACAACTGTTTTTTTGTTTTTTTTTGTAGTAGTTTTTAGTAAGCTTTTTTTTTTTTAGGCTTTTTGGCTTTAATTGATAGGACAGGCAAATGTTGAGGCAGATAGAGGGGGAATGACATGCAGCAATTGGCCACCCAGGGAATCGAGGCAGGGCTGTTAGCCTGGGTGCCTGCTCAAACCATTGAGCTATACTGTATGGCTCACAGCTCTTTAACCTCAACCTCGAAACCAAGTCCTAAGACATAGGCTAATTAGTTGTGGACCAGTTAATTTCTTCCTAAAAAAAAACGTCCAAATTGTGGTTTTTAAACCATCATTTCATGGACAATACTGTACAGATGTCCAGCATTTTCTAAATGTCTCAGCTGACCAGGTCTCAGAAGACTCTTGTAGGAATTGATTGCAGTTTATGAATGTTAAACTGTTAACTCAAGCAATTATGGACTTGCTTACCTGACTAATATGCATATTATATATATAGGCATTATTGCTCCGCTTTTAAAAGATTTTGACTTTGTAGCACTGATGGAAGGTACACATTTGCCTCTGTCTGCTGTTCAAATTGGGTGTTTAAACAACCAATAAAAAGCTGTTTTATTCCAGCATCTATGTACAATAACAAAGTTCTCCATCACATAGCACAGTGCCCATATGAACCATGCTAACCTCAGCTGTCAACAGCTGGCTCTGCTCTGCTCTGAAAGTTTGTTGAGCTCCGGCGTATAGTGGCACATTTAACAGTCCTCCACCGGACCAGAACAAGCAGCGTGTGGCATGACTGCAGGCAGAGAATAACATGAGCTGGCTGGTCAGTTCACTGACATACACTAGGCTGTGGCACCTCATAAATAAGTACCAGTGCTGTCCAAACAAATACTCCATATGAACTAAGCAAAACACACAGCTGTGGTACAATACACAATATAAAAAAGTTGTGATTCATATCTCTCCTTCACTTGATGTTTGATCACACACCACAGTCTGGACTAATAGGATGCATCATGAATGAGGATCACCATTCCATTCAATAATACTGGCCTTATCACCCACCCCCTATATGTGAATATACACAAATGGCTTTGGCTCAGGAGGTAGAATGGTTCGTGTGTGAATGTGTGTGTGGATGCTTGGTTTTCAAGCGCGATATGTAATTTCAAGCGCTTTATGAATGTGTGTGTGAACTGGTGAATGTGATCAACAGTGTAAAGTGCTTTGAGTGGTCCAGAGACTAGAAAAGTGCCATGTAAGTGCAACTCCATTCACCATTTATACAGACATACGTCAAAACATTCCTTTGAAGTTGTAAGGATCTGTCAAAATGTTGTTATAAAGACAATGATGTTTGCAACCAAAAATAGTCCTCACACACACACACACACACACTTGGAGATAAGCTCTTAATAGCTGCTGAGCAGATTCAACCTCTTCAGCTGCAAATACAGGACGATAAACACATGACTCACATGCACACACAGACGGACACACACACACACACTGCGGGCAGCCCCACCAACAAAATGCAGTCTCCCGACACTCATGGTTGACTAAACACATACACTCTAATACCTACACACACACACACACACACACAGCAGATGAATCAAGAGTGAAGCAGGCGATGCTGGGAAGGCTGCTGTATAAACCAATTAGCCGGGCTGAAATCAAGCCAACAGGAGGAATCTGTCTCTCTCTCTTCCTTCCCTTCCTTCTCTCTCTACCCCCTCTTTTCTTCCTAAGCAGACCAGCCTCTGTGGGCAGAGATAGCGCTGAACGCTGTCAAGGTAAGACAGGAAGAGAGGGAAGGGATGGGAGGAAGAGAAAGGGCGAGGGTTGGAACAATTGGAGAGAGATAGGAGGAGCGTGGAGTGTGGGTGTGAGATGAAGCTGCGAGGATGAGCGTCCAGGACAGACAGAGGGATGGCTCGCTCTCTGGCGCCGACTGGTTACAGCTGCTGAGGTGAGAGTGGGAAAGAGACATACTGTAGGGACGGAAAACGGAAAAAAGAAGCGAGAGAGAGAGGGAGAGAGGGAGTTAGAATGAGTGGGAATGCAGGTGTTAGGCCACACAGTCCAGGTAATGAGGCGTTCGCGTCTGCTGGACGGACACAGCTGAGAGACTCTTCAAGTGCAGGTGCCGGAGAGCGAGGAGGACGAGGAGGAGGAGGAGAGAAAGGTGCTGCGCTCGATGTTTGATGGGCGGCTTGTCGGCAACGATGGAGGGAGGAGACAGAGACAAGGGTGGAGGGGTGAACGGAGGACATGCAGGAGGTGACAAGGAAGCAGCGGCCTGCTTTTAGAGAGTCAATAGGCAGAGTGAAAAAGATGGTAAAGGTGGGATGGAGCCACCTTCACTTTGGTTTGTGTGTGACCAGAGCTGTTTTGCTGCAGCACAGTGAGGACAATCAGGACTTCTGAACCCTCTTACCTGCTTTACAGTTAGGTTATAGGTTTGTGCACGTCAGCTCTTGCCCAGTGTCTGCTGGGATCGGCTCCAGTCCACTTGTAAAAACCTTGAGTAGCACTTTATAATAAGTACACAGCATTAGTTAAAGGTATAATGTGTAGGAATTCCCCCCATCTAGCGGTGCGGTTGCATATCAGAACGTATTCTTGATGTTGCATTCACGTGAAATCAGGCAGACGTCAGACAGACAACAGACACTGCATGTAACAGGATAAACAAGCGTCTATGTAAACAAGTGGTCCACCAGCACGAGGCAAAACAATACAGGCGTGACAATATGTTGTCATGGTGATGTCGTATTGTTTACCTGACCCAAGTTTTACCGTCTTTCTCTTGTAGAGTAAAATGACATCCAGTTGGTTTGCCGACGGCCGTCTGCCTGACTACACCTGAATGCAACATCAGTGCCTCCGTCCTTCCTCACACTACACAGTGGTGACAGTTTTAACAGGCGCTACCTGGAAAACTTTCTCCCCGAGCCGACAGCTCTGCTGAGTTTCTGTGGTTACCTACGGTTACGCTGCCACTGAACGTAAAAAATGGCGATGCAACATGGCAGCCGAGGTTCAGTGCATCGCCCACTTATGTATTTGTAACGACTTGTAACAACTCTAAGGTACAAGAAATCTTTCATTTGTATGCGGGTCTGATTTGACTTCAGTGAAATACATATTTATGAAAGCAATATTCTATTTTTGCTAATAAAAAGCCAAATAAGTTACATACTGGGGCAGTTAATGTTTTGCTCATCATTGATAAGCACTAACTGTATTTATAAACTACATACTAATGAGTATTCATGCATTATAAATGAAGAATTCAGTATTTATTAATGCCTAAGTAATGCTTAATAGTGTGTACTTATTATAAAGTGTTACCATACCTTGAATACATAAACATTAGATTTTTTTCTGGATGATATGTTCAAAATCCAATAAGGTCTGTAAGGATGTATTAAGACTTGTGGCTTTTTTGCATTATTCCGATTCAGGAGCTAAAACGATACAATTGTTGCATTTTTCTTTTGGGTTATATATGTTCACGCGGTAACAGTCCCAAATGGTCCAAAACTGTAAGCAAATGCCGTGCACAAACCAACTGTTCTCTAATTGGTTAGAAATCTTATCTGAAAGGAGGAGGAGTTTACCCATGGAATATTAGCAACATGGGTCCAGGGGTTTGAATGGACCCATGTTGATCTTAAACGCTCACTATTTTGGAACAACTGCTCCAAACGAGCCAGATCTGAATACACCCTTAGATCTGCAGGAGCAGAAGTTGGTGAACAGGATGAAGTGTGTTTGAGCCACTGTGCTGGCCGCTGCTGAACCAGCTCCCTCTGGAGATCAAATGAGCTAAAACTATAATTGGCTTCAAAAAAGAAGCTGAAACTGCTCTGTTCTCCACTGCTTTCATTTAACCTTTTAATCATGCAAACTCATTAGATGTGTTTTATAATCATCGTTCTTATTACGTTTTTTTTTGCACCTTCATTTTTTGTTTGTCTGTTTATTTATATGTTATATATTTATTTAGATGCTTTTTTAATTTCTGTTAAGCACATTGAATGAGCTCTGTGTATGATTAGGTCCTATACAAATAAATTAGCTTTGCCTTAAGGGGTCTGATGGATTCAAAGGATGGTGATTTTTACCAGTAGAATAAATGTATTGTTCCAGAGCTTGTGTGTTACAATGTTCATGAGAAAAGAAAAAAAAAACCTAAACAACTACATGGGTCGATTTCTACCCTCTCATACAATCCATATGTGTTGGGTGTATTTCTTGAAATATGGCACATACAGCACCATGCATAATGAAGCAGATTGGTGTGGGAGTACTTGCACGCCAATCAGCATTACAGTACATTACATACAGTTTTTAGTGTTGTGAGTGACTGGTGTACGCGGCCTGTTTTTATGAGTTCATTTCCAAATCATTAATAATTAGATTTGGGATTAAAACTGTAGTTTCATTATTTTCTACAGGTTTCTGTAGCATAGACCAGTAACAAGATTTAAACCTGCCACCTGTTGAAATATAACAGCTGATGTGCACACTTCTGTATAGTTTTTTATTTTTATTTTAAAGCTGCACTCTTTCCATTGTCACCTTTGACCTGCCTCATCCAGGTACAGTACCTTAATGTATCAATAAATCAATGAATGAGGTATTCATTATACATCATTATGAATCTTACTTTGTACTATTGCTGCAGAATGATCAGATTTGTAATTATCATTATCTAAATAATGTCTAATAAAATGTTTAATATCTAACAATGTTCCATATCATATCTGTAGCCCATATGACAAAGCAACAATTGCTATCAATTCTCTTTTTGTAGCCTATTGAAGTTAGCACGCTAATCTGCTAGCTACAGTCCAATCAGCTTGACACCTCACTTTCCGATACCGAGTGACCAGGCACGTGCACACATAGGGCCCAATTTGTGACTTTGCTGAGGTAAATATTGCTGCTGTTGGTAAATATGCACAGTAGCAGTCACAGTAGTCATTTCTTGGTTTTGTGTGTGTAGCCTGTAGGCTTAGCCTACTTTTTTTTTCTGCAAACCATGTTAATGTGCACCCAATACCATATTAGCCTTAGCCACCAGTTCAGAAGTCATGACTCTGTTTCGGGAAGTTGGGAAATTGGTCCAGCGGGTTGACTGCAGTCCTGAAGGCGTGCAGGCTTTCTTTACCGACTAAATAGTAACTGTAATTTATTTTAATTTATTTATTTTGATAAGGCCTGAAATTGTACACTGCCCTTTTCTGATGTTGAGCCCCTGCCCCTCTATAGTCATGTGCACGTCCCTGCGAGTGACTGTAGCATCCAGCCTGCCATGAAGCATACAGTTGCTAGTGTTATAACAACCTCTTGTCCAATAAATGCAGCAATGGCTGAGGCTTTTAACTGCTGCTAACGTCGGCTGTGCAGCAATAGCGAAACATACAAATGGTTCTAAAAGTCAGATGTAGCAAGGAAATTGCTACAGTGGCAACAATGATCGACTGACACTGAGTCTTGCGGTTATAGCTATAGTCAGTTATTGTATTTATCTTTTTTTTTATCTGTTTGCTAGCTAGGCTAATACAACACACACAATTCCTTCACTTCTGCCACTGGGAAGTAGCCTACAGATGTTGCAGCACTTGAAAGACAAGGATACAGACAATTTTCAGAGAGAAAGGACAAGAAAAGGTACAGTCCCATCATCATTTCATATGAAACACCTAGCGTTATAAAAGCTGTCATTTTGTGGTTGATGTCACTCATTATGATAGCAGCCTGTCATCCTGCTATTCTCTGCTCTGTCAGTTGATGCCATCAAACCAGACTGCAGGTCATCAGGATATTTCTGGATGTTTTTTTATTTTTTATTTTTATATATATCTCACAAGTAAAATTAGATGAAGTTGAGGAGAGTACAGAGGCAGAGAGATGAACTGAGTGGATGGGAAAAGTTTAAAGAGTAAAAAGAGGGAAGATGGAGAAATGAGAATCAGATTCAATTGGCTTTAAAATGCTGCAGTGAAGCCCTTCATTGTTCAAAGATGGATCTGTCCAGCAGATCCTATAACAATGAGACAATGGCTGAACAGATTCCAAGGAGCTCTACCTCGGAGTCCAGATTCGGAGAAATACAGAAGGCCTGGCTGAATGAGCTGGAATCCATTTGTACAATAACTTTTCAAGGCTCACCTCAGTTTAGATTAGAGTTTGATTTAAGTGATTAATGGCTGTTTAATTTAGGATTTGTTGAGGTGCCTGAAAGGCGACTCCTTTACAGTTAAACAGTGCTCTGCTTATAGACTCCAGCTCTGCATCTGGGGGCTCATAATCTTTCAAAGTACCAACAAAGGTCAAGGATGGTAAGATCATTCTCATTTTGTTCTCCCGCAATTCTGGGGTCCTCTTTAATGTAATTGCTTCTGTCATCAGGCCCACTGAAGCTATAACAAAGAGCTGCCTCTGCCCTGAAAAATGTGCGCAGTGCCTGAATGATTTAGTAAAGGAAGTGTAGAATATCAGGCTGCAGATTTTTTTTTTTCCTGCTGTTCCCGTCCTCTGTGTCCTCCCTCAACACTTTGCGGCGCCGTGTTGTTTACAAGCCATTACTCTTTCAGTATGAGAGGAAACAATTTTTCACGAGAGTCCTCTTCCCTGCATCTTACTGTCCTGTCAAGTCACTAAAAGTGATGCTTTTTTCATGATTCCGTGGGTTCATGTGTTTCAGATGTTTCATCGGTCATTGATACCTCCTTGTCTGTGGGACCTTCTATCTGTTTTAACCTACCTTGACCCTGAGTCAAAAGATTCTTTTTTTTTTTCCTGCTGTGCCTTATTTTGTTCAAGGCACTTCTAGTTTGTCAATGTCACCATCAATAAGAGAAATAAAAATATAATTTTATTTAAGGCTGTAATGAGATAATCATACTGCTCTACTGCTCATAATGCTCTATAAAACACAGTGTTCTCCACAACACAAATTTACTCCCATGGGACACTCTTATCTACTATACTCTTATTCCCGGTTCCTCCAGTCAGCTTATCGAAGTGTCCTTGGGCAAGACACTGAACCCACTCCCACCCCCCCAACATGTGCATCTGGTGTGTGAATGGTTAGCTTCAATTGCTGTATGTGTGTGTGAAAGACTGAATGTGACAAACAATGTAAAGCACTTTGATTGGTCCTAGAGACTAGAAAAGTGCTATATAGTAAGTGCAAGTCCATTTTACCAAACATGTAGCTGGCTTCTGTGGGTCAGGATGGGGATCCTAAAGCTGGACTGTATTTATTTTTTTAATCTATTTTCTTTTGTGTCTTTGAGTTAAATATGGTTTCAGTTCCCTGGCATGTCTAAAGTTCCAGGGTTTTGTTGAGTTACTTTGGTCTGAAGTTCTTGTTTTTCATAAGCCCAGAGTGGTTTTCTACCTCACCCGCACATGTTTTATTATTATTTTTAATTTCATTTATTTTGTTGATTCTACAGTTGTGCAAATAAAATTAAAACTTAAACTCATGTTCTTTTGTTTCTTCTTAGGTCAGTTTATTTTCTTAGGTAATTTAGTTGGGAAGAGCCCTGGATGTGACAGCCATTGCTGGCCGCTTCTTCTCTCTTTTGTTTAGTTTGGCCAGGAACTTTGTTTTGTTATTCCTTTAGTACCTTTGGACCTGCTGTGTTTTTGTTACGACCGTTTGCTTTAAGTCTGAGATAATAAAAAAATATCTGTGCTGCTAAAACTGTGTCGGTGTTCCTTCCTGTGTTCCCTGTTCATGTCTTGTTGTGTTGTGTGAAGTACTTCCCTGTGTCTTGTCTTAGTGCCACACCCTCTGTGTGTTCCTTTTTTTTAGTTGTTTCCTGTTTTATTTTGAAGTTCAGTGTCCTGTCTTCCTGTGTGCACCCTACTTGTGATTACCACCTATGCCTTGTTTCTCATTGTGTATTTAACCCCTGTGTTTTCCATTGTTCTCTATTGGATTGTCTGTGTTTATTCCCCGTGCTTCTGCTCCGTGTTCATGTGTTCCTGCCTTTTTGTTGCTCCCTGTGAGTTATTTTGTTCTTTCATCTTTACCTGCCTCTGCCTGAGTCTGCATTCAGGTCCACCTTCTCCTTAAACTTTCCCTGTTTTTAATTGTTTCATGAAATTTGTTGTCTTTTCTATACCTAAAATATTAGGAAACTACTGCCCCAGGTTAAATTTTCCTGCAATTGTCCTTTAACCTGACACTTCATATTTGCAGCCCTTTTAAGACAGTCTTTTAAAAAAAAGAGTCCGTAACACTATGATTTCAATGCTGTCTTGAGTGAGTTTTGGGTAATTTCTCGCCCTCACCCAAATCATAATTACAGCTGAAACTGCCAACTATTTTTGGGTGAACTTCCTAGTCAATCAGTCAGTGACATCCACAATTATAGCGCTGAGCCCCACTGTCACAGATCAGCCAAAAACACAAGGACCTGTACTTTCATACTACATGTACAATATAGAACATTTAAAGTAGATGTCTGAGTTTTTGTGAGAAGAGCAGCTTGTCCTACACACTCCATCCATTTCCTCCCACTTATCCAGGGTGGGGGGTGCAGTGGCGGTCCAAAAATCCCTCTCCTCATCAGTATTTTCCAGCTCCTCCTCCTGAGTTTTTCCCCAGGCCAGATGAGATATGATCTCTCACTCAATATGTTTTGGGTCTGCACCGGGGCCTTTTAGCAGTTGCCGGTGTCTGGAAGACCTCCAGTGTGAGGCACCCATGAGGCATCCTAACAGATGCCCAAACAACTTCTACCAGCTCCTGTCAGTGCGGAGGAGCAGAGGTTCTACTCTGAGTTTCCTCTAGATCTCAGAGCTCCTCACCTTTCTCCTTCAGCTCCTTTTATATATATATATTTTTCTTTTTTAACCCTTCTCTGGTGTTCAGGTCACCAGTGACCTGTTTTGAGGTTTTAAATGCATACAAGTACCACATAATTTTTTTTATAACATCAAGGCTTTTTGACTTTGTCAGGAACCTCAATTTAAACAAAATAAAACAACAACAAAATTCACAAAATTATAAAATGCTCCGGTTAAAATTATGACATTTGCGGTGTTAAAACGATAAGAACAATAATGAGAGTTCAAACTCATAAGTGCAAAACCAACCTTTTCATGGATAAGGAAGCCTAACAATGAGATGAGAAACAAATGGAACACCATATGGTAGCAGAAAGCTGACAAGAGGAAGGTTCAATTGAAGCCAATGGGTATACTGACAAAAAAAAGGCCCAGGGGCCCACACCAAAAAAGATTTAAACCAATATTTTCATGGATAGGAAGCCTAACAATGTAACAAAGAGAAGAAAAACAAATTGGATGAAAACAAAAACGTTTTTAGTGTATATTACAGCTGATTTAAAACACAGGTCAAAACTGACCCGAAACACCATAGATGGCAGTAGAAAGCTAACACAAGACGAAGGATAATCTAAGATTTTTTCAGATAATCTCACTTTTGAGATAACCCTCAGATGGATGTAAAATCAGTGCAGCTCTTACTAGGGGTGTACAGCCACTGCACTATTTGTATTCGGACTCGGATTCAGGCTTTAAAAAAAAGATTCGGATTCGTATTGGGCACACTGACTTCAGCCGAGCTAGTGCTACGTCGAGCTAGCCCGCTAACTTCCGCTTTAGCTCTCGGCTAACTAGAACGGGAATAAAATAATTTAATCGTGCGGCTCTTCTAGACTTTCCAAACGTAATCGGAGTGAATGGATCAAATTCTGGTAGTGAAACGAGTCGTTTCGCGGGGGTTGTGACACTCAAAAAAAATTATCCACCGTTCTATAGCCGCTTCTTTTCCCATTATTGTCTATGCGAAAAATGCTATGTTGTTGAACGGTGACCCGGGAGGTATCGGTGAGCACTTCCTGTCTACTGTAATGCAATGCATGCAGGGAGTTACTGTTTTTTAGCAATCCTAACATGAACACAAATGAAACAGGGTGACTCCAGTCGCGGCAGCTGGCAGTGTTGCCTGCTCGTGTTTGGCGCTCTACTCGTGTTGTGCTTCTATGGCGGGGGCACCAACGTTACGTGCATTAGCGCCACCTACTGTGGTGGAGTGTGAACCAGAGTCACCTGGTTATGTGCTGTTGCTGATCCAAACGTTTCTTTTTCTTTAGAAAAAAGCTCCCGAATAATGAGGAGAAACTTCAGACAGCAAAACTATTCGGGATCAAAGCATTATTTGTGTACTTCCGAATACGTATTCGGGTAGACAGGGCCGGTTTTAGCTATGGGCAATATGGGCGACCGCCCAGGGCGCAATCTTTGTAAGGGCGCACGAGCGCTCTCCAAAAAAAAAAAAAAAAAAGACAAAACAAAACAAAACTCGCCGTTAAGTTAGTGGAGTGGTCGCTGGGGCGCCCCTACTGTATGTCACGTCAACTTGCTGCTGAGAGTCATAGGCCTACTACAGGTTGTGTGTGTGTCAGGAGAGGCGAGGGGGGAGGGGGGAGGGGGGCGGGGGGGATCAACTTGCGACTGCTGAGGTTTCACGTCGGATGCTCCGCCGGCCCAGAGGGCTCTCATGCGGGGAAATAAAGGAGGGTTAAGCGCTAAACTCCTCGCCCTGAAGTTGGCTTCATTTTGGTAATGTTGCTATTGGGATGCCCAGCAATATTCCTCTTCTTCCTCTTCAATGTCCGGTCTCTGGTAAACAACAGGAATGAACTGCGACAGGATCATGTGTTAAAAAGGATCCTGGACTGTCATGATGTTTCTTTTTTTTTTTTTTTTTTTTTTTTTTTTTATTGGTGATAAAGTGGTAGACAAGGTGACGTGAGGGACAAAAAACGTTATAAGCACATATAACCACATAGACAAACATACGAACAATTGACATAAGTACAGACAACAACAGGAAAAGACATGCCACGTTGATACATAAATGTAGTGTTAGGCGTATGTGTGTGTGCGTGTGTGTGCGTGGATGAGAGGTTAGTGGAGTGCTATTACTTGTATACAATATGGTATATAATACGATAATAGTGACAGTAATAATAATAAAGAAAAGAAAATAAACAAATAATGATATTAGGGATAATGAATAGATAATAAGAGAAAGGAGCAATACATGTATATAATAATGAAATAAGACTTTGAAAATAAAGGGACAAAAAAAAAAAATAAATAAAAGAAAAGAAAAAGAAAGAAAAAAAAAATATATATATATATTATAATTTGTAAAAAAAAAAAAAAGATGCATGTACAGTAATCATTTTCCTTTGTGTAGATTAATTTTCAGTGTAGATTAATTTTCATGTGTCATGATGTTTCTAATGAGCAACATCACGCTGTTAAACCACACCGACTTCAGCAGAGAAGTGAGTTTAAGCACATTTTTAGTTTAGCCTACAGATGGAACAGTGGTTCCTGTCATTACTTTATATTATATTATATTATATATATTCAAAATATCATCATGTTGCTGACCCTACACTCACAAACAAAAACTATTTTAAATTGTGTATATTTTTTAGAGGTTCAGAGGCTGTAGTCAAGCTGCTCAGTTTTAATATAGCCTAAGCCTATAATTTTATGTGATTGGCTATTTAAAAAAATCATTTAAATATGGCTGGATGATCAATAACAAATTAAACTGTGGTTTGACAACACATTTATTAATTATGTAATTTAAAGGAACCACGGTAGCCTATAAGATCATGTGTAAGATCAAATTCAGTGTTAAAGGCGCTCAGGCAGGTGATTTTGAAATACGCTAAAAGTAATCCAGAAAGTACTATTAGTATTACTTTACTTGAGTAATCGAAATGCATTACAGATTACAGATTTTGGGACATGTAATCAGTAATCTGTAGGGGAATACATTTGAAAAGAAACCCCCCCAACACTGATTATAATATATTCTTGTGTTTGTTCGTTGGTGGGTTTTTTATTTATTTATTTATTTTTTTATTTTTTTTTGGGGGGGGGGGGGGCACCAAGGGATGGTTTCGCCCAGGGCGTAAAACTAGCCAGGACCGCCTCTGCGGGTAGACCCCTAGCTCTTACATTTATATACCAACATCACATTTCTGCTATCACTAAATCCTGTGGTTGCTCTGTTTTGCTCTCACATCACTTAAGGCAGCAGAACGGAGCGGAGACGGAGACTGCAGCAGAGTCTGACAGCTTTCACGCCACTTTTAATGAATGGGATTAAACAAGCAAATGCACTGCAGTGCTTCAAAAAAAAAAAAGAAGAAGCAAAAAAGCACCTCACAGGTTAGATGTGAAAGTGCCCATATTCTCCTTCATCACCTTAAAATGCTGTTGCTAGCAGAGGTAAGATATGTTATTCTCTGTATACTATTCAGAAATTTGCTTTCATCTTCCTGTAACCTTTTTACTGCTTCAGCATTAGACTTCATGAGTATCAAGGCGTCCAAAACTAGCAAACTTTAATCATGGAGTGCACACCCACATGCATCCCACCACACAAGCACTCATTCACAAGAGAGAGAGAGAGAAAAGAAATCCACGAAAAATTCCAATGTTATTCAAGCTGGGGCTTTTCATCACTCTTTGCCTGAGTGTTGATCTTTTCAAATGCTCATTGATCACTATGTTTAATCATAGTAATTGGAAACTGGCAGCTGCTGAGTCCTATCTCATGTGAAGGCTACAGCTTCACTCGAGTAAAAGTGTGTTAAATTGTGGCAGGTGTTAAGCAGCCGCTGATTTGGCACCGCATTCTGCATCATGTGAAAATGTGAGGTCTCTTAACTTTAAAAATGAGAAATTGCAGATGATGACTGATGCATCGTCCATCAGCGCAAGTTCTTTGTGGCTCTTAGTATGTTGAATAGCTGGGCGTCTAACTCAAATCAACATGAAATGTGCTTGCAAAGTTTCTGTTTTTTATTTTCTTCAGAGCAAAAACATCTATTTGGTTCTAATTGTGTCATGAAATGTTTTCCCTTTGTTTTCATGATGATTAAAAAGAGAGATATTCACAAAACAACACAGGGAATTTGCAAATGCAATCAGCAAATGATGTCTATGCAGAAACAATATCTTTTATCAACGGCAAACAATCATAGCTTTTAATCAGACTTTCCAAGAGCATCACATTATACTCTTTATTTCAACTCAGTGACAATAACTATCAGGCGCTCTTGGATGCCATTGGGTATATAATAGTGGAGTAAAGTAGCCAGAGGTTAATAACAAATGGAACACAAAGAAGAAGAATGAACAGACAAACAAATAAACAAGTAAATGGATAAAATAATAATTTGTGATGTTGTGGTCCTCAGGCCTTCATCAGATGATATGCATGTAGACAAACAGCTGCTGCCCTCTGAATGGTGGGCCCATGTTGTTTTCACAGCTAATGTTTACATATATTTGTAGCTGTCTTGTTTATTTTCACAGATTTTACCTTCTCTCCTCTCATCTAAGCAAAGACTGTAATTAGATCTTGTGGCTTTTTCTAAATTACAGTGGTTATAATGGGAACTTTATATGAATACCATGACCCCACTATTCATCCATCCACAAATCACCAATCTGTTTTCAGACACTCTGGTTTCTGGTTGCAATGTGACTTTGTGTGAGTATAAGTGCAGTGTTGTTGTTTTTTTTCCTTTTATTACTGAAAAAAAGAATGTGTATCAGACTGTGATGAATAGCTGCAAAGATGCATGTAAAAATGACAAGAATATGAACATGTACATGTATGTGTGTGTGATATGTGTATTCTGTTCTGGTTGTGTTTATTTATGTGACAGAAATGTGATTTAATATGTATGTAGGACATGAGTAATGAGAAATAATGTGAAATCAGTGTGGGTTGAAGATGGTAAAGCATACAACAGTAGTCTGTAATAACAGGAACAAATAATCTGTCTATTTTCTTTTCTTAATAGATACAGACTGTGAGAAATAAAATAGCCTCTAATATTATGCACAATCACTTTTCATACCAAACTCTTTTATACCACTGGTGTAGCTTGTGATTTGTATCTTCCACTGTACTTTACGGTTTACTGAAGAGTAGTAAGTATCCAGTGGCTGCCTGCCAGGAGAGGAAATAGATTTCCAACATGGTCTAAAAGTCACTGCGTCTCTAATGTTGCTCGCACTCAGGTATGAATGAGGTGTGTGCAGAGACATGTGATGTAAGGTAAAGATGGAGTAAACAGCCTCCGGTCCTCTGCAGAGTTTTGAATTGGCAGCTGACCATTGTTTCCACGGCTTGTTTTGTTGCCAGTGTTATTCTGGTTTATTTTTCATTCATGTCAAGTTCACCACCCTGGGGCCTGATAGTAATACTCCCACTACCAGTCTGACTGATATAAAAATGGACAAAAATCACCTGCTGCTGTGGTAGTGCAGTTTATTGCTGAGTATCTGGAGCTCATCCAGGCATAAATGAACCAACACAGAACACATAATAATGGTGACCTCCAAAGGTTCATAGGATAGTTAAGTCTCAGTGTGTATTTCCTCAGTCTGTCAGAGTCTCACTCGTGTGAATACAAACCAGGTCCATTGGTGAAACTCCAACACAGTGGATAGGTTGTTTTCTCATGTGTGCAAACACTGCTATGCTTAAGAACACATTATTATAATCAGGGGTTACAACAAACAAGGGAAAGATTATCTAAGCATTTCAGAATCAGAATATGTTTTTGTGCTTTTGCTGTGGTAAACACACAGTACCTCAGGATAAAACATGTTAATTAATTTCATTTACAGTAATTTCATTTCAACAAACCCAACTTGATCGGCATCAACATCTTCATCGGTCTTTATGTGTTGTGGTTCTGCCTTGAATCGTCCCTCTTTGGAGACTGGGGGTCATAAATTCGGCTGTGAGCTGCGTGACCACTCATAAGTAAACATTATAGCCTATTCAGCTTTTGTGTCGGCCTCAACCTTGGTGAACCTTTTACAAGCAACTATAAGACCAACTGTTCAAATGTTTGTTTTGCTAAACAACCTCTTATGACTTGTTGGTGAATTATCGATGACAGATAATGGCACTGGCCATTAAAGCAACGCTTTTTTCAACCTTAAAATAATGTTTCCAAACTAATTGAAGTGGTAGAAAAATGGTTAATAGGATGAACGGTGCCGCCGGTACCAGACACGGCTACGGCATCGGTACCGCTACCAGTAAAGATGGCGGCGATGGCAATGGCGCCGGTACCAGCAACGGTGGCGGCACCGGCAACAAATTCACATAGGCTACTATGCTACTCTGGGAACGACACTAACAGACAGTTGCTCTTCTCAACCAGAGTACCAGTAGCTACCACAAATCCTATATAGTGTTGCTTTAACAAGCTCTCCTGGATGGAATCCATAGTGTTGCACTCGCACATGGAAAGTTACAGAAATTCAATAGTAGATCCTACATCATGAGATGAACCAATTGGATCACACCATGGTCAAATGAAGAGCTGCAATTGTTGGGAGCCAATAAAGAAGCAAGCTGACTGAAAAACACTGAAGCATGACAAACCAGTATCTCCATGGCTACCATCAACATGTCCTTGGTTTGGTTTAATGGATTAATGGTTATTTTGGTTTAACTGCCTCCTACAGGTCCTTCAGGGTACTACGTCAGATCACGTTTGATCACGTGAGATTTCTGGCTTGGGGGACGAGAGGCTAGGGTGTCGTAAAACAAATATTTATGTGTGTGGTGTACTGTATTGGGAATATCGGAGCACACCACACACAATACGATCAAAACTGTTCATTCAATAATTTTATTCATCTTCATGTGTGGGGTCTCTTACAGATAAAAAATCTGTTGGGATTTTGAAAATCTTTATGTGTGTATCAGACATAACAAGAGTCAACCAAGGGTCCATCTTGGAGAACTTGCCAACATCCCATGGATGATCCTTGCTTCAATGCTTCTGGTACTGACTGGACATGAACGCTTGTCTGAAGCAAGTCACCTGTCATAAGTTTAACCGTCCTCATGCAGCTGCTCTTTTGTGTCTGGGCTCTTACTGCAGCCAGGTGTCCGCACCGGTGACACGATCATTCAAGGAGCAGGTGGCACCGGGGCAAGTCAGCATCATTCTGCAGGTGACATCTGGATGGGTCGGAAGGCAGACAGAGCCGAGGCCGGGCCAGCTGGGCAATGACACACACCTGCTCCCAATTAACCTTGTCCTATATCTGTCTTCTAGTGTGTTGAGAGGGGAGCAGGACCGCAGGGGAAAGGGATTATGTTTCATTTAAACTGCGATTACACATTGATATGACTGGCTTTAATCACAGTTGGCTCTAGTTTGCATGGCTCCATGTAAACAACGTGGACAGTTGAACATTACACTTGTATGATCGCTGAATTTCTCGCTGTTGGTATGAAAGAAAAAGGTCATGACTTCTTCTTCTTCTTTAAAGACCCCCTAAACCAAAAATTGACTTTTCGAAATTATTAACATGTTAGACATTTCAGTAGCGAAGTTGCTAATGCACGCCATAACGGAGCATTTTAGATTTGAAAATGCAATTTCAAAGCCAGAGTCTAAAAAAGTTGGATTCAGTTTTTCAGCACCCAGTCAGGTTTAATACACCAGAATCTGTAGCAACCATCATCTCATTTGTTGTTCACTGTGATGGTGACACTTCACATCTACTTATATATCAAAAACAGTAACATTGGTTGACAAACATAAACACTGGTGCTTATATGGGACCCTGATAATGTTGACCAAGAACCACAGCCTGTCCACTAATATTCATCAGTGAGGTACAAACATGTTTGTATTATTTTATCCATCCCATTCATATCAATTAAGGCACCTTTGTGTGAGGTCATACAACTCAATGGTTCTTCATACCACATCCCCCACAGTGATTACAACCTTCATGCAGGATTTATGGCAGGATAGGGCTCAGTTAAGGAATATCAAGCTCAAACTGATCTGATCTAATAACTTAATTTACGAACTGACGGTATATAAGTAAATGTCACAGCTATGTTAGGCAAAACATCTGCATAATCGGAATAAAAGAGAAAGCTGAGAACGTGTGTGATCTTGTGAACATTTTTTAGGTGGTTTGCTCCATGGTATGTAGGGAGATAAGCAGTTATATGTTAACCTGGGCTTTAACTCAGCGCCAGTGTTTAGCTGTGACTAAATACTGAGTGAGTTTGGGGTATGGAAACACCGCTCGCGGGTTTGTTTTCCTCCTGGGACGTGTTCATATGTTCAGAGACTGTTCAGGGTTCTCTTTGCTTTGCTCAGTTTATTGCACATTCCTTTTTTTCATGGTCATGTAAGTCATTTTAAATTGTAGACGATATTATGTTATGTTATGTTAAGAGGTCCAAGAAAGCATAGTGATGTGCCTGACCCAAATTAATAGGTCAGTATTGGTGTTGATCTCACTTTGGAACTGCACCTGCAGCCTAAAGGTGCTTTTTAATGTTCCATCATCATATCACAGTGAACCTTGCTGCTTTCTGCATCACAGTGAATAACTACCTGTGGCTCACATAGTCTGCTTCTGTGTCTGCGTGTTCTTGTAACTGAAGATAGAATACAGTGATGTGGACATGGTGGCCTTCAGCATTGATAGGCTGTTACTCCTGACATACCCTGGCCGAGGGGAGTCCAACGCAGAAGGTTTGGTTGAAATCGGGCCATTGTTTTTGGAGAAAATGAACAAAAACCACATAGGCGATTTTCAAAAATTTTAACCCCCGGAGGTGTTGAAATTATTCTTTTTGACCAAAAATTTTAATTTCTTCAAATTTCTCCAAACTCGGATATATTATCTGGGGGTCCGAGGGGAGTCCAATGCAGAAGGTTTGGTTGAAATCGGGCCAGTGGTTTTGGAGAAAATGACCAAAAACCACGCAGGTGATTTTCTAAAATTCTACCCATGTAGCCAATCAGCTGGTGCAGTAGACCAGACACCATGAACGGGTTTGCTCTCTTGTATATCACTTACACTGCACCACTGGTGTCAATACAGATTGCCCGGAACCTGAAGTGGAGATGGCAGAGGAGTACCAGAAGTTAACAAGTATGCCAACAAAACGAATGGTACGCTAATGAGTAGTATAAAGAAGTATCTGTTTATTTGTGATTAAATAATGGCAAAACTAATGACCTATCCATGGGTCTTAGCTGTGTTTATTGCTAATTATCAAACATTAGTATCCAAACATGCTAAAAATATTGTGGTGATTGTGGTATTAACATAGTTTTCTTTTCTTTTCTTCTTCCAAAATCAGCACGTCAGTATGGTCCCATCAATATTTAGCTCAGTACACAGGCGTGCAGTGCTGCTGGCACAGCTGAGGTCTCATGTTAAATGGTGCTTGGCTTGAGGCTTCACTAGAATTTGTGAGATGTTCAGAAAATGTTTTCTTCCAAAATGATTGCAGAAATATAAGGAATCCAAGGACATGTCAGGAGGGGGCTGATGGGTAACAGAAATTAAAGGACAATGCATCAGCCCACAAAAATGTGTTCAACTTCAGAAGAAGTACAAATTGCTTTCTTTACAATAGCCAAGATACTTTTTAAGAAGCTATTTGTAAGATTTTACATTGCTGCGCAGCATCAACATATTGGTTACCTACCAGTGTGGACAAGAGCTCCAGTCATCAGTGTGTTCACAATACACAAGGTTAAAATGAACACTCTTCAGGGCAGACTGGATTCTAGTGATGCAGTTCTGATAAGAAAGTCCAATTGGACTTTGGCTAGCAAGTTAGCATGCTAAGCTAGAACAATGGAGATCAGTTGAGATAAAAAACAAACAGTTTCCCACAACCCTGGAGACAACTAAGTCAAGAAATGAAATTTGATGATGAACTTGCATCATTTCCTTTAGACTGCTAAGACAACAAGGTGTTATGCTCATGTTGGCTAGGTAGCAATGGTACAGTATAACAAGGTCATTAACGGATACAAAAGTAGAACATTCCTCAATAGCCTATTATAATTTGATGCCATGTACTGTTTCACATCCTCACAGTTTGATAGTGTTATGCTGTTCAGTTATTCAGTAGGCTAGCTCATTGAATCTGCATCCCTCAATTTTACACAAAGTTAATTTCAAATGGATGGATTAGTAAATGTTAGTTATTTGGATTCCAGCATAACAGTAAGACACTTTTTGGAAACAATGATGGGGATTTGTTTAGAATTCAATTTGATCCTCTCTGTGTTCAAATTTCTGTTAAACTGTGACCGTGCCAGGATTTTCTGCAGATAAACCAAAGCAGTTATACTTAGTATTTCACCAGGAACTTGCTTTCTAGACTCAGGCCAAACACAACTGTGCCTACTCTGTTGACAACACTGCAAGAATATATGCCACCCTTTTGTTTCTCCCCCATTGAATACCACCACCGCACAGTATCCAATGTGGCTTTTAATGTCTATTACTCTATTACTGTGGCAGTGGTTTAGTATCCACACCAGAGAGCGAATAAGTAATAGAAACATGACATCTCATTAAAAAGTTGGGGCTTTGTTCAAAGTGCCGCTAGACTCCTTTTTGTTTACTACCTGCTGACTCACTGTAGAAATGAGTTTGGAGTTTCTTACTCCCACAAGCCTTCGATCTTTTCTGGGGCACACTGTATGCGCGGGTGGTGTTTACTGAATTAAGTGTTTTTAAAGGGTAAATATAATATTTCTGATAGATGTGCCTGCTGCTAACAAATAAGACTGGGAGGTGGAATTTCAGTGGTATAAAATTGCCATGAGGTCAGATACAGCCTGTCAACTGAAGTAGGTTTTTTCTCCACCCTGTTAACATCCAGGATAGTGATGCTGTTGAGAGCCAGGGATGATAATTGATAGGTATTTCTTTTAATACCAGAGTTGATATTGATTTTGCAGTGTGGTTTAATTCTTCATGCATTTTATGTGTGGAAAAAAAGCTTGCATAGATTTCCAATGCAGTAGTTTATGAACTTTATGTATGTATGACTTTATAAGTGTGGCATTGTCATTGTCATTGGTGAAAGGAATTGATGAGCTCAGAGGCATGAGATTTCAATGGAACAATTTGGCACCAGTTCTGGACTGGTACTGGTTTTCTACTCTCGTCCTTCACCAGAGGCGCAAATAAGCTCCGGTATAATAGCTGGATGATTTCTTTTTTACTTTCCAGAAACCCTTGTTAAGTAGCGACTGCCAGGAGCACTACCAGTTTTCTACTGAAATAATCCTATTGCTGCCTCTGTGTCTCTTTTTCCATTATTTTGTCTCTATGATGCAATTTTGTCTGTCTGAATGTTCAGCTTTTACCCACCGGCAGCAGGCACCGCTGGCATCGGCATTTCAGCGGCGTCGATGTCGACTCCATCGCATCTACCTTGACACCAGAGAGGGAGTGCTTCGGCGAAGAATGCCTGAAAGTACGAGCAGAATTTGTCCGTTTGATCGAAGTTTCAAGGATTTCACAGCATAAATCTTGCTATGTTGCAACAATACTTCAAGTCAATCAATATTACTCAGCCCATCAGCCTCTTGTTAGTCCCTGTTCCTCCATTATAGTGCCTTTAGTCATCTTTTGCACTAATGGACACTTATGTTTGGAGACAATTGGTATTTGTTGGAGTCTTTGTTAGGGCTTTAAATTATTTTCTTTTCTTTTCTTTTCTTTTCTTTTCTTTTCTTTTCTTTTCTTTTCTTTTCTTTTCTTTTCTTTTCTTTTCTTTTGAAATCATCCCATATTAGTTGACTTCCTGTTTCCTGTTTTCCCACTATACTTGCATGCATGGCTCAGTGTTGTGTGTTGTTCAGTGACAGAATTTGAAGATGAATTTCCCTTATGGGACAATAAAGGGATTCTATTCATTCACTGTACAAAAATTGCAGAAATTCTTTGTGATTTTTAGGCCAATTTATGAATGATAAGTGACTTGCAATCAATAATAATAGGTTATAGGTTTCCCTATCCACCTTTCTCATTTTAAAACATATTCAGGCCATACACAGGTTAGACTTTTAACACATTACAGTAATTCCTCATCTCTGACAACGTTTGATATGTCAGGTTGCACAGTTACTCTGCATATTGACATAATGTGAGTGTCATCAAAGAATTATCCTCTGACAGAAAATACACAGCCACATTGTCCCTTCTTTTGCTTTCTGATTTGCCAGTAAAGCAAAATTTGCATGACCTTTTGATATTTTCACATGTGAGATTACTCTTCAAAAAGCATTAGCTAACCCTCTCTTAACTTTCTGCCAGATCTGTGTTTTTAGTTTGAACACATTTCAAACAGAAAAGTGAAGTATGAAAACTCTCATTTGACCCATCAAAACCACAACAGGGTCTGTGACAGCCACATAAACCATGTCAGTTACCATCCACCATTCAGAGCATATTCCTAGGTATCGTGTCACGGGGTGACTATGGGGAACCAAAGTATGGGGGAGGGAGGTTCCTAGGGGGAAGACTTACCTGGTGTACCCAAGATGGCCACCTCCGGAGTCCCAGGGGAGGACTTACCTGGTGCACCAAGATGGCCGCCCTCAGCTGCAATCAATACACAAGCAATCAAGCTCTCATTGACTCACCCATCAAACCTGATGTGCTGCAGGTGTGCAGTGACTAGACTGTGTGACGATTGGGCCACAAGCTGTGTGTGGGTGTGTTTTTATATACCTTCAGGTATGGAATTGGAGGGGGAGATCACAGAACAGACGGGGAGCAGAGCTGGTCGTGGAGAGGACTGGGAGCTGAAGGTATGGTGGAGCTTGGAGGATCCGAAGCAGGACGGAGACAAAGGATCAGTACGGAGCTAAGTGCTTCTCTCTCAACCACATTACTCAATGCTCATGAGAATGAACTGCTGTGCCCACTCCATCACCCTGGCTGTCTAGTGGAGTGTTGCGGGACCCAACCTTAAGTGTGATTTGCCTTACCTGTTTTCTTTTTGTGTGTTTTTGCCTGCCTTCACCAGCGTTGGGATTTTTGTGTGCTGTTGCCCTAATAGGATGCCATCATCGTGTAGTCGGGCCGTAGCAACCTCTGGCTGATTCTGGGTCACAGTGGAGCCCTAAAAGCAGCAACTGAGAGTAAAAGAACTGGACCCTACACCTCCAGTGGAGACACAGAGAGAGAGAGAGAGAGACACAGAGAGAGACCCGACCCGTACCCTGCAACCCTACTCCCCCCCCCCTCCCCCCTTGCCTGGATGGTTTGGACTCACCTTTGCCCTTTAACCCCCCCCCCCCCCCCTTCCTCCTCTAGACCATAGACTTTTTTTTTTATCAATTTTTGTGCAAATAAAGAGACTGCTTTTTTTTTACAGTTCTGGTGTCTTGGTGTCTGGTTTGCTCCTCTGAGTAGCGCTTGAGAGTCAACACAGGCAGTTTCCGCCTGTTACAACTTGGCGTTGTCGGCAGGATTGCTACTCTGAGTTTGAGCGACCAGTACTCCTCGATATGTCTGACGACGAGGCACCAGTTCCACGCCCCCAAGTGATGCCTGTTTTCATGGGAGCCCCGTGGGCCCAAAGGTTTGGAGGACCTGGGTCTGAGCTCAGCCTGCAAGAGTGGAAAACCCAAGCAAATTATTTGGCCGGCTTGCAGGGATTGAGTGAGCCACAGAAACTGCAGTTTGTTCTTGGGTCACTAGAGGGTGAGGCGAAGAGGGAGGTCCAGGCTGCACCAGAAGATGGGCGCAATACCCCCAAAGCTGTTTTTGATTTTTTGGCTGAGCTTTATGGCGATAACACCCCAACAGCCTCTTTGAGGGCCCAGTACTTCAATTGTACGCAGGGGCCAAAACAATCTCTTCGCTCTTTCTCGTTACAGATCCGAGAGCTCTTCATCCGATTGAAGGGGAGGAGGGACCACGGACTCGGTGCTGGAGACACGTTATTGCGAGACCAGTTCCCTATGGGACTTCGTGATGGCCCAATCCGCCAAGGCCTGAGACTACAGCTTCGCCAAAACCCGGACTTGACCTTTGAGGACATCCGGAAGGAGGCCCTGGCCCTGGAGCTGGACCAGCTAGAGACGACCGAGCCGCCTATGTGTATGGCTGCCAGCAGTGCCAGTGCCCCCATCCCCCTACCCACGGCCAACTGGAAACAGGAACTCCGTGCTGAAATAATGAAGGACGTGAAAGAGCAGATGGCTGAGCTTTCCAAGACCCTCTTGGATGAGTTACGGCGGAGCCGACCGTCTGACCCGCCGGTTCCCCGTGAGAGGTCCTACTCAGAAGGTGCACGAGAGTGGGAACGACACCCAGGCCGACCCTCTGGTTCGAGGTTCCAGTGGGATGACCAGGGTAGGCCTATATGCAACCGGTGTGGTAAGGCAGGGCACATCAGCAGGCAGTGTGCGCCTCGACGTGCATCTCAAGAGGGTTTTTAGCTTCTCCGGCCACTGTGGGTCAAGTGGCCGGGACCCCTCCAACTGACCCCTCGCCATTCCCCAAGGACATTTTAGTGGCTTGTGTAATGAATTGTTTGATGTCCAACAACTACAGGGGGCAGAGGCGCCATGGTTGACCTTGCGGGGTGCAAACGGACTGGACATCCCATACATCGGCTACGTCGTGGCTGACTTCCAGGTGCAGGGTGTTACGGTGCCAGAAAGGGGGGCTGTCATCGTCCGGGATCAATGCCTGGGTGCCCACCGAGCCCTGCTAGGCATGAACGTCATCTCCGCCTGCTGGGAAGTGCTGTTTCAAAACCAAAAGGCCCGGAAAATGCAGTCTACTGCAAATCAAGAATGGGAGCACATCTTTGCAGATTGCCGAAGGATTGAAGCTGCCCGGACTTCGGCAAATCACGAGGACACTGCCCGGGTCGCCTGCGGCTATGCCCTCACCATCCCTGCCCAGAGCGAAGCAGTTGTCTGGGCTAGGTTGCCCGCCCGGCTTTATGGGCCGGATAACTGGGTGATGGTGGAGCCACACAGCGAGTGCCAGGAGGTTGAAGTTGCCCGAGCTGTCGCCACTGTGCACAGAGGCCGTGTGCCTGTGAGAGTCCGAAACACCATCGTCACCAAGGGTTGGCACGTGTGTCGACTGTAGGACCCCAGCAGCTGAAAGAAAATGGTGATGTCTGCTTTAACCAAGTAAGTCCAGGGGTGGTTGAGGTGGGCATTATTCAGGTTGGCCAGGTGGAGCATAAAACCAGTGAAACAATGCCTGAACATCTGTGCTGTGAGTCTCTGCAGGGGGGTGGCTTGGAGGAGGACCAGCAACGCCAGCTGCAATGCTTCCTGGCCAGATGGCAACATGTGTTCTCCACCCACGAGGAAGACTACGGGTGCACAGGCGTTGTTCGACATCAGATCCCCACGGGTGATGCAGCCCCCACCCGTGAGCGGTATCGACCTGTGCCCCCCACCCTCTACCAGGAGGTTCGCACACTGTTGCGGGGCATGTTGGATGGGGTCATCATTCGGGAGAGCAGCAGTCCCTGGGCAGCTCCAATAGTGCTGGTGCAGAAGAAGAGCGGCGCTTGGAGGTTCTGCGTCGACTATCGGAAGCTCAACAGCGTAACCAAGAAGGATGCTTTTCCCCTCCCACGGATAGAGGACTCGCTTACCACCCTGACGCAGGCTGCCTGGTACTCCACCTTAGACCTGGCAAGTGGTTACTGGCAGGTGCAGATGGAGGAGAGAGATAGAGAGAAAACGGCGTTCACCACCCCCTTTGGGCTCTTTGAGTGGGACAGAATGCCCTTCGGCCTCTGCAATGCTCCAGCCACCTTCCAGAGGTTGATGCAGAGGTGTTTGGGGGGGCAGCTGGTTGATTCCACCTTGGTGTACCTTGACGATGTGATTGTTTTCTCTCCAGATTTCCCCTCCCACCTCCGGCACCTCGAAGAAGTATTTCAGGCCATGGAGAAATATGGTTTGAAGCTGTGGCCATAAAAGTGCCAGCTGTTTCGGAAGGAGGTGAAGTTTGGGGCACTGTGTCAGCCACCAAGGTGTCTCCTGAGATCCAGCCAAGGTGGTGGCAGTTCAAGAGTGGCAACCTCCCAAAACAGTCAGGCAAGTGCGGGCTTTTTTGGGATTTGTGGGGTACTACAGGTGCTTTATCAAGAACTTTTCAAAAATTGCCAAGCCCCTGAATGCACTCCTGGTGGGAAATGGCCGTCCTCGGGGTCGGGGGTCGCCTCCTGTGGCATGGAGCCCTGAGTGTGATGCAGCCTTCCAAAGGCTCAAACTTGAGCTGCTGCAGGCTCCAATCCTTGCCTACGCTGATTTCTCACAACCCTTTGTTTTCTACACTGATGCAAGTAACACTGGGTTGGGTGCAGTGCTTGCCCAGCAACAGGAGGGGGAGGAGAGAGTCATCGCATATGCGAGCCGCAGCCTTCACCCAGCAGAGAGGAACGATTCCAACTATAGTTCCTTTAAACTGGAGCTCCTGGCCATGAAGTGGGCTATGAGTGAAAAGTTTAAAGATTACCTACGACCTGGCCACAGTCTCAACCTACCTGGAGCGTGGTACCCTACCCCCAGCTGCAGAGAGGAGGGCACAGACACCAACGGTGAAGCAACTACTGAGCCAGTGGGGTAGGCTGAGTCTACGTGAGGGGGTAATTTGTCGTTGTGTGCACGATGAAGTGACTCATGATGTTGTGTTCCAGATAGTTGTGCTGCAACCCCTGATCTAGTCTCTCCTAGGGGCCTACCACACACAGATGGGCCACCAAGGCCAGGAGAGGACACTGTCTCTGGTGAGGAGAAACTTCTATTGGCCAAAGATGGAGATGTCTGTAAACACATACATCCAAGGCTGCCCACGATGTGTGCTCTTCAAAGCAAGGCGAGATAGTAAAGCCCCCTTGGTCCCCGTGCTGCCCAAGGCCCCCCTCCACATTGTTGCCATGGACTTTTTGAGCCTGAGTCGGCCGACCGATCGCTACCAGAACATCCTGGTGGTCACAGACTTATTTACAAAATATGCCTGGGCCATCCCCACGACGGAACAGACCGCCTCCACCACTGCCAGGGCCCTGTGGGGTGTGGTGTACCAACCCTTTGGGTGCCCTGAGGTCCTGCACTCGGACCAGGGCCCAAACTTTGAATCGCAACTGATTCTAGAGCTGTGTCAGCTTTACGGGTGCCGGAAGACCCACACCACGCCATACCACCCACAGGGGAATGGAGGGTGCGAGAGGTTCAACCAGACCCTGTTGAGCCTGTTGGGGACCCTGGAAGCCGAACAACAGAATAGGTGGGTGGATCATCTCCCCTCCTTATTGCAAGCTTATAATAACGCCGTTCACAGCACTACGGGCTATGCCCCCACTTACCTGATGTTCGGGAGGCATGTGCGCCTACCCATTGATCTGCTCTTAGGCGCAGGACAGCCGGATGGAGCCCAGAGTGCATCAGAGTGGGTGAGCCAACACCATCAACGACTTCACTCTGCTTATCAACGGGTATCTGAACATTTGGCAGGGGCTGCCGCCAGGAACAAGCGCCTGTATGACCGAACAGCCCACGACTGCCCGCTGCTCCCTGGAGAGCGGGTCCTGGTCCGAGACAATCGACGACAAGGCAAAGGCAAGTTGAGCGACAGGTGGGAACCTACACCCTACGTGGTGGTTGGCCGCCGTGGACCAGACCTACCTGTCTACACGGTACGACCGGAAGGGAAGCCAGGCCCAGACCGTGTACTGCACCGCAACCAGCTCCGACCCTGCCCCAACTACCCAACAACTACAAGAGAGGGACAGGCCAATCCAGATGTCCTACCACGACCTTCGATGGCGTGGGCATTGGTCCCTGTGGGCCCTGAACCAGCTGCAGAAGGGAGGGACCCCCCACCACAGCCTCGTCGCTCCCAACGCGACACCCAAGGCAGGCCCCCCGAGAGGTATGGTAACTGGGCCTCCTAAATACTAGTTCTAGGGACTAGAACCAATTAGAGGGGGAGGATGTCACGGGGTGACTATGGGGAACCAAAGTATGGGGGAGGGAGGTTCCTAGGGGGAAGACTTACCTGGTGTACCCAAGATGTCCGCCTCCGGAGTCCCAGGGGAGGACTTACCTGGTGCACCAAGATGGCCGCCCTCAGCTGCAATCAATACACAAGCAATCAAGCTCTCATTGACTCACCCATCAAACCTGATGTGCTGCAGGTGTGCAGTGACTAGACTGTGTGACGATTGGGCCACAAGCTGTGTGTGGGTGTGTTTTTATATACCTTCAGGTATGGAATTGGAAGGGGAGATCACAGAACAGACGGGGAGCAGAGCTGGTCATGGAGAGGACTGGGAGCTGAAGGTGTGGTGGAGCTTGGAGGAACCGAAGCAGGACGGAGACAAAGGATCAGTACGGAGCCAAGTGCCTCTCTCTCAACCACATTACTCTCTGCTCATGAGAATGAACTGCTGTGCCCACTCCATCACCCTGGCTGTCTAGTGGAGTGTTGCGGGACCCAACCTTAAGTGTGATTTGCCTTACCTGTTTTCTTTTTGTGTGTTTTTGCCTGCTTTCACCAGCGTTGGGATTTTTGTGTGCTTGTGACAGTGGTGGTCCTGTCACTATGCCTCCAATTGATCATGTGCCCTGGCTACTTGGCCAAGGGGATGTCCCTTTGGGTGACTGGCAAGCGTGCATGACTCTTACCCGGGAGGTGTGGGTTCAATCCCTCTTCACCTTGCCACATGCTGTTGCCCTAATAGGATGCCATCATCGTGTAGTCGGGCCGTAGCAACCTCTGGCTGATTCTGGGTCACAGTGGAGCCCTAAAAGCAGCAACTGAGAGTAAAAGAACTGGACCCTGGACCCTACACCTCCAGTGGAGACGCAGAGAGAGAGAGAGAGAGAGAGAGAGAGAACCGACCCGTACCCTGCAACCCTGCTTCTCCCCCCCCTCCCCCCTTGCCTGGATGGTTTGGACTCACCTTTGCCCTTTAAACCCCCCCCCCTTCCTCCTCTAGACCATAGACTTTTTTATCCATTTTTGTGCAAATAAAGAGACTGCTTTTTTTTTTTACAGTTCTGGTGTCTTGGTGTCTGGTTTGCTCCTCTGAGTAGCGCTTGAGAGTCAACACAGGCAGTTTCCGCCTGTTACAATCGCATTGATGCAACACTTCAATACCTTACCCATATGGTTAAATCATGAACTGCAGTGGCCACAACAACAGAACAATTAATGTTGCATTAATCACCACAAGCCTTGTGACTGGTTGTTGTGATGATGCCCCTGACTGATGCTCCATTTAAGATACAACGTTACAGTGCTGTAAGATTATAGCCAAGCAAGTATATGTAACATCTATCGGTTGCTTATGCATACATGTGTGCATGTGGTGTTAATCTGCTGAAATTACATCTCCCTACACCTGTATGTGACATAATTTAGTTGCCTGAATGACACAGAACAAACCAAAGGATCATTTTCTTTGGACAGATTTTTGTAAAATGAATGAATGAATGAATGAATGAATGAATGAATGAATGAATGAATATATGGATATATGACTATTCAATTCATAAATCTTAGATATCTGCTGCACCTCACCCTGATCATCCAGCTCCCTAAGAAAATAAATATGTTCTGCATATAGTATACACAATATTCTCCCAACAAATTTACCTGTTGTTGCTATAAATAACATTTCTCAGGAGGCGATGAGATGGGTGGTGCAGGAACTGATGCAGAGAGTGCATCATGGGATTTCTTTGTTTTGGTAATTACAGTAATGCATTGTTTAGTTGTCTTCCTGCTGGGGTTGCATGAATGTAAAAGTGGAGAAACTTTGGTAGTTAACAAAATTTTAAAATATGGAATTAATATGTGATGGAATAAAAACAACAGTAGAAGGGCTACTTGATGCCATGGACCGACTGTGTGTGAGCTGCTCTTGTATGAACAACCATGAGCTCTCAGAGTGTAGTGCTGTTGACAGAGGTTATTTAGCCAGGTATTAAAAAGGCCCAGAGAGACTGTAAGTTAACACAAGTTGATCGATCACACACGCACACACACATTCTTGCACATGCAGCCCCCTGCTGATTGATGACTCTTAATACACATGAATGATTACCAGTATTGACAGACAAGTATGCAGAGATCAATAAATGATAGCTAAGAGCCTGAGAGGTAGCAAACAGGATTGACTGTGCTTATTCCTTCAATGTTTTCTGTTGTTGTTTTTTGGGGTGTTTTTTGGTCTGTCACTATTCCCCGTCTCGTGTCTGTCTCTCTTGATGAAGTAAAAGCAAACTGAACATTGCTATTCTAGATTTTCATCTTTTTGTTTTGTTCCGTCTGAGTTGTGTTTGCAAACCAGAGTGAGCCCCTCTCCTGCCCTTCAGAGGATCATTTCAATTTTGAAGCTTCTTCCAAAATAAATCTGCTTTTCATCAACCAACAGCTGGAGGTTTGGAGGCACTTGGACTGTGAAATCTTGTATTTTGTATTGTAGAGGACAAGCTGACATTTTGATATGTCATGTTGAGGAGAGCACAATAATAAAAGAAACAAGAATTTGTTTCAATGATTTTCATTTCACTTATTTAATTTCAACATCCTGTTAGCTGCTGTCATGTCATTTCTTTTCTTATTTCTTTCTTTTAAACAAAAATCCAACTATTCTATTAAATAAAGAGAATAAACAGCAGTAGTACAACATCAATACCCCTATCATCAGGTGGTACTGACCTGCAGCAAATTTAATGGGGGGTACTAGAGGTGAATAAAACTTTTAACTAACACATATCACCATGAAACTTCCCAGGTTTATCACTTACATTAAGATAAATGTTTTTTTTTATTACCAGTTTTGTCAAATTGTATGTTTAAATATGTAAATGATGAAATATCTAATGAAATATGCGCTAATTTGCATACATTTCCACAACCGAAATCTGGACAATGGATAGAATTGTCCAGTGGATGGATGGTTTTATTTTGTTGACATATTAGAGTCAGACGTTTTTACAGAGGGGATTTTGGATATCTCTTTTTAGTACTCTGTAAATGAGAAAATACTGTCACCAGCCCTAAAAAATAAAAAAATAAAAAATTCCACCATGTTTTTAGGAATAAAATGTTGTATAAATCAGACTTTGAATGATATATCAACAATCCCCTCTCTAAAAACCTTCAGAACATAGACAGGAATAAAACTAGAAGGTTTGGTGTCTGTCAGTACCGCTGAAGTGGAGATATTTGGCTCAGAGTATGAGGAAAACCTAATTTTGAGAAAACGGCCTTTAACCTGTTCACGCAGGCCCCATAGTGGTTGGGACGCCGGCGTCCCAAATCAATAACACATGAACGGCGTCCTTAATATAACGAAAAGTAGGCATGCTGTAATGAAAACTCCACCACAGACCTTTTTCCATAAAACGTCCATAGATTGTTAATGTAAATCATACTTTTAAGAGAAATCTACTGTTGAAAGAGACAAAAATGAAGTGAAATAACCACCTTAATGTGGATTTTCTACCATTTCTTTCGACCTTTCTGAAAGAATACATGTTAAGGAAGAGAAAATTCCAAATTCCAAAATTGATCACTGCATGAAAAAACTGTTTTTGCCTGTAGTGTCTCACCTTAAATCACTGTAGCCTATATACACATGTTGAAATACAGAGGCACATTGGAACATGCTGCATAATGGCAGCTTTTTATTTATTTATTTTTCACATGGCCACTGCTCTGATCAAATAGCTTTATAAACAAGTTTGATGGATCCTGCATTCCCTATAAAGAATCCATTAGGGCTGGCCAAAATTGACGATGATTACAAATGTGAAATATCATAGGCCGTACTGAACCCCCCCCCCCTGTATGTCTTTAGGTAAATGGTCATTGCTTTCAAAGATCACATTTTACGGCAGGATTGTCCCGTTGAGCTGTCAGTTCTGCTCGGCTGCAGCCGGCACATGGTCTTATCTCAAAGCTGCAGTAAATGGGAAAAATATTTCTCATGTCAACAGCTGTATGCGGTGCAGTCAGGTAACAGGAGGCATGTACAGGATGCAGACGCATTTTGTATTGTTGCAACCCAGCTCATGTGGGGAAAGGGATGCAGCATAAAACCAGATGGAGTTGGTTAAATGCAAATTGGGAAATAAAAATGGTACCAAACGGTGACATGAAGGCAAAAAGAGGCCTTATATATATTTGACCCAAGTCACTACAGGTGTAAACCTTCAACTACACTCTGCAGACAAATTACACCTACAGTCATGTAGGATGTGATGAAGACATCATGTATGTCAAATAATATTTACTTATAAGAGTCCATTAAGAACAGTTAATGACTCAAATAGATCATTAACAATTAATCTACTTCATCCATTCACTGTGGCTCCTGTTTTTCCAGAGCCAGTACATTTTCACCACACAGTGGAACAGTTGACAAAGCAGTTGCAACGAGACACTCTGAGAAAAGCAAATCCCAGCTGCGTTTTTATCAATCAATTCCTTACATTAGCCTTTCATTATGTTCTGCCCTGCCATCAAATAGCTTGCGAAAAAAGTTGGCCCCATGCCAAACTTACTTGCCGACCCCTGCAGTAAAGTAAAGCAGCCCACAGAGGACATTAAGGACGTTAAGTGCAGTGCCCATGTGTAGGTAGGTGAAAAGTAAAGCTGGCTATACGTTTGATAAATGTACATGATGTAAGTACATGAGGGCCGAAGGAGTTGGTTGTGATTCATATCCAAGTGCCTGACTCCATCTGTTGATCTCACGTGCACTAGAAGCATGTTGTATATTATAATCCAACTGTATAGTGCTTTCTGTTGTCCACAGCAACCGTGTTTGCATTCCCAGAGCAGCCAATAGATTTATAGAGCTGGAGTCACATCCAGGTAACCTGCTGTATCATGCTGAGTAAGAAACTGCTGCCATGCAGTGATTGTTTGTGTGAGTCACTCAGGTCAGTTGTTGTTTTTCTTTCCTCATTGCCGTCCTCGCATCCAATAACTCCAAGATATCAGAACCACTTGCTGCCAATCACAGCTCTTGTCTGAGGAGATGCACATCAGCAGCCTAAAGTGTAACCTTAACGCCAATAGATGCATCAAAGGTGAGGATGGAGGATGTTTGTGTTATGCAGTAAACTGTTACTGCACCTGACACCATTACTGTATCCTGGCCTCAATCAATTCCATTGATTCTATCATCCTTGCATGAAGCCAGATCTTTACTCTTTCCAAATGATACCAAGCAAGAAGAGTGCTTTATCCGATGAAATTTGGACTGTGTATCAACATTAACATGAGTTACAATAAAATAGGGGTGTTTTGTCCTTGTATTTCCAGATGCAATAAGGGACTTTTATTTTGAAAAAAAAATCCCAGTTCATATTCCAAAACAATGTAACCTGATGTATGAATGAGAGTTATTCTCTGAAGCTGTCATTAATGCATTACAAACACTTCATGAAAGGTCTTATGAATGTGTCATGCACCAATTTGTCATGTAAAGTGTTATCGAAACATCTGTGGCATGACCTTGCAGTCTGGGACTTTCATGGGATTCATAAAGTGCATCAACCTTGTTAAAGGTTAAAGGGATAGTTCAACATTTGGCAAATTGGCTCATTGCAATAATCCCTATAGTTTTAGGAGTAGGTTTGTTACCTTAAATTGTCGGTGCAAGCTATTTTTAGAACGGCGGAGCAGAGCCGCGAGCTGCTCAGAAGTACGCCATGGGGGCTAATGGAATTTCTTGGTTTTCCTCATAAAACTCATGAAATACACAATCCAACAACTACAAAAATGCTCTGGTGGACAAGTTGTGACCTGCACATTCACCACGCATGGAACGTTACGCGACAGAGTTGTTTTCTATGTAAATTCATGCAAAACCGCTGATGCGCGTTACCGCCGGGGGCAGTTTTTCGGCAAGCAGTCTCTGCATTTGACTTGAAAACAACGCTGTCTCGTAACGTTCCATTGTTATCTCATAGTGTGGTGAATGTTCAGGTCACAACTTGTCCACCAGAGTGTTTTGAAATTGTTGGATTGTGAGGGAAACCAAGAAATCCCATTAGCCTCTGTAGCATAGCTCTGAGCAGCTCGCGGCTCTGCTCCGCCGCTGTAAAAACAGCTTGCACTGACAATTAAAGGTAATGAACCTACTTCTAAAACTATAGGGATTATGACAATGGACCAACTTGCCAAAATGTTGAACTATCCCTTTAACTAAAAAAGGACTCTGTTTTCCGGCGTCAGTCATTTCTTGGAACTAGGTCCTCATCATGAGCAGAGCTCTGCACATGAGCAGCCTGAGAATGACATCAACAAGGGAACTCCTAACTATGATTGGTTCTGCAACATAAAGCCCCTTTTTCTCAAAACATCATCAGTGCTTGCAGAGCTCATTTCTAGAATGGAATATTTCCATTGAAGAGAAGATGATGGCATTCAAAGGGCAAACTTGGACTCAAACAGTACATTTGCAAAAAGCCCATAAACTGGGAGTTATACAGGCTGTTTGTGCTGGCACTTTCCACTTCTGGCTGCACATGTGGGGTAGTCAGCTGCTGTCTGTAGGAGGAGCCTCAGCTACAACTTTGTTATGTTCCTCAAGAACAGACTGGGAACTGGTTACTTTGTTTGAAAACTTTTAAACTAGTTCTTCAAGGAGCATACCATATGGCCCAATTGAGCTGCCTTACTCAGAACCCACAGAAATGACTTGCAAGGGTACTCCACATGGAGCTATCTGAAGGCTTAGGGATGGCAGTCCCCACTGTCATGTGTTCTACTGTTCACAAAGTGTTCAGTGGAGGCATAGCCAGGGGGATGGCTGATCCAATGTCCCTTTTCCAAACACAAACGTGGTACCAGACTTTCATGCACCACTTTGCGGTCCTTCTTTGACATGGGAGATACTGCAGGCACATGGAAGACCGAGGTTCAATCTCCATTCACCACAACCTCTGTCCTCACAGCCTTGTCTAAGCCAGAAGGTGAAATATGGAGTTTAGAGAATATACTGTAGTTAAGCTATAGAGATCAAGTCTTTATTGACCTGTATAAGTTTTTGTGATTCAAATTGTTCAGCAGTCTTCTGGTACTGAACTTCAATCTTTGTACAGTTAGTTAGTAATCGCAGTACATTTGTTCCAAGCCTTGATAAATGTGGTTTAGCCACTAGTGTAAGTCTATATTGACCTGTTATGTCTTTGTGCAGTTGCTGAAAACTAATGATGTAGTCTCCTGTGTTGCTGCTTAGCATGGGGTCAGGTGGAGGATCTAGGGTCCTTTTTTTGTTTTATTTTATTTAACCTTTATTTAACCAGGCGAGCAAATTAAGAACACAATTCTTATTTTCAAGTGCAGCCTGAAGGTCCTATGGAGTATTTCTCTGAATAACAGGGTATTGACAAGTGTACAAGTGTCAGTCAATAATAACTGACCACGTCAAACAGCAGGAGGTGCACCAAGGATCTGTCAGAACCCATGTTTATGACCTTGCCATTAATTGATTATTTTACTGAATGATTATATCTCCTGATGCAATCCCTCTATCCATTATTATTTAATCACCTCTACATTATTATTTAATCACCTCTATTATCTTTTGCTCATTGCTATTAGCCTATTTTTGCTTTGATTGGTTCTCGTCTTCCGCTTTGTTTTGATTTGCTGTCTGATATACTGTTGGCTTCCACATCCAAAAGATCTGTTAGCTGACAATGATGTGACATATTAAGGAAATCCTTGTGTTGTTAGACAGTTCAGTTCTTTATCAGCATAAGGATATAGCTCTACCTGTTGTCCATTGTTTGCAGTAGATGTGTGCTGTAATGGATTAACCAACTTTAAAACCTCAGTCACAACTTCTGAGAAAAACGCCCAATTAACTCAAAATAAAACATTCTTCATATATAAGTAGATTTTTAGCATTTATAGCTAAATGTACGACTGCCACTATAATAGCTTATCACAGTAATCTTGTCAGTTTTGGCCTGTAGGCCGCCTGTCCAAACACTGCTTGGCTGGTAAATGCAAAAACCAAGAACAACAGTAAACTTTTCAGTGCTATACACTTTACACAAAATTTACTGCATTTAAACTGTTGTAAAATTTTGAATATCAGTCCTAAGAAAACAGAGAACATGTCTCTGTAGCACAGTGTGGTCTTTAATGTAAAGGCCCAAACAAGTGAGTGAACAAGTGAGACAGACAAAGAGGAAATGAGACAAATCAGTTTAGAGGGGTTTAATTTACCCGGTCATTTCATATCATCCCCGCCCCCAGTACCTGGAATTCCTATCAAGATGCTATAGTCTTTAATTCTCAAATATTTCACATTGGATCAATGGGTTGGACCAGGGAAGACAAAGTCCAGTATCTATTTAACCAGGCCTGGCCCTGCCCTCCTCTCATCTCTGGGCTGATGCACCTGAACACCTCTTGCTCATTGATTAGATTTCTCACTCTCGGTGTATTGATCTGGGCGTACTCTGCTGCCAATGCAATCAAAAACAGACTGATTATTCATCCGCATTAGCAGGCATCTGTTATTAGAGTGATACACACGTGTAGGTCCCAGTGTGTTGGCAGCGCACATCATTTTGTATGGTTCTTGTGTGTGTGTGTGCTTGTGGCGTTTGTGTGAGTGTGTAATCAATCACAGTAAGTTGCGGTGTCTGTGCCTCTTTAATACCTGGCTGAATAACTGCTGTCAACAGCAATACATATTGAGAGGAGTTGCTTTGGATCGGGAAGGGCACGGGGAGCCTGTGATTCCCAAAGCCTGTGAAACGATTGCTTATTGAATTCAGGCGTTAAGATGAGGAAGAAAAGTAAAAGTCGATCCGCACACCCGTGAGTCATTGCAGCATTTGTTTAAAGCGAACATGGTCTTTAAGAAAAGTTTAGATTTTACAGGATTGACATTCAAGGGACATCTGCCTCATAGGGCCAACTCCTCTATGTCCAGAGGCTGCTTTATTCTTAACCCATGTAGGACTTTATTTTACTTAACCCTCCTGTTGTCCTTTCTGGGTCAAATTGACCCAATCTGTTTCCTTCCTCCTTTCATTCCTTTCTCCCTTCCTTCTTTCATTCCTTTCTCCCTTCCTTCTTTCCACAATCCCTTTCTCTTCTTTCTTTCCTTCCTTCCCTTCCTCCTTACTTCTTCTTCCTCTTTTGATCCAATTGACCTAATCTGTTCCTCCATCTTTCTTTACTTCCTTTTTCCCTTCCTTCTTTGCACAATCCTTTCCCCCTCCCTTTCTTCCTTCTTCCTTGAACGAATCTGTTCCTTCCCTCCATCTTTCTTTCCTTCCTTTTCCCCTCCCTCCCTTCCCTTCGTCCTTACCTCTTCCTTCCTTTTTGACTCAATTGACCCAATCTGTTCCCTCCGTCCTTCTATTTCCTTCATTTTCCCTTCTTTCTTTACTCCCATCTTTCCCTTTGTCCTTCCTTCCTTCCCTTTTCCCTTTCTTCTTTCCTCCCAACTTTCCCTTCGTCCTTCCTTCCTTCCTTCCTTCCTTCCTTCCTTCCTTCCTTCCTTCCTTCCTTCCTTCCTTCCTTCCTTGGCCCAGGAGGACAACAGGAGGGTTTTAACATCATCTATGTCATGGGGATGATGATTATGTTTTTTTGTTAATGTTTTTAATTTATTATGGGACAGTAGACAGAGAGACAGGAAAGCCAGGGAGAGAGAGGGGCTGACAGCAGGTCAGATGTAGTGAGGATAAAGCCTGCATGGTGCATGCTCTACCAGGTCAGCTATGCTTTATCGTAACAGTGTGAAAAAGTGACACTTTTAGCAAAAAGAAAAAAAGGACCATCATTCAAAATATGTTCTCATCATTTTTCCCTCTATTTTTTTCTGAATGACCTCACTTTTCAGCAGTGATGTAGAAGTGTGCTCAGGCATGAGGCTTCACTGCTGGATGGTGTCATATACGTCTTTTCACTGGTAGATGGCAGTGGACTTTTTAACTTGAAATGAATGATAACACATTGCCTGAATTATCTGGATGTAGAAGTATTTTTCAGGGCTTTTGCTTTTAGTCCTTTATTTGAGACAGGTGTCCTAGATGGGACAGGCTTTTATTGAATTTTGAACAAATCTTATGCCCAGTAAAGACGGAAAATACTCTCAAATGGTTCTGTTGTTACTATTTCAAAGAGTAGGAATGGAAGGAAAGAGCCAGATCCGCAGCACACATTCATTTAGAAATTTAATCAGCACTGATTACACTTGTAAATAATTGTGTGTTCCAGCCATAGACTGTATATAGGCTCCGGCTCCTTCCTTGTGTCGGTTGGAGTTCTCAACACGACCTGTTGCGCCTGGTTCGGGTTGAAAACATATACAAATAACTCAGGTCGGGTTGGGTCTTAATTGCTAGGCCCATTGAGAACTCTAGCACAAGTGAAGCAGCTTAGAAACTGCTCAGACAGCAATCATGGGCTATAAGAGGTTTTGTACATTCACAAGAACTTGCAGAAAATAGAAATAGAACCGGCTTCTAATTGAGACTGGCCTTTATTTTAAATTTAGTAACCTTATTGTCTGACACAAGAAAGAAAAAAAAAATCTCAAACCTGTAGCCAGTACAGGAGACTGGCGTCTATTCGAGACTTGGCTTTTATTTGGCTTGAGAATTTACGGTATAACAAATGGACAGGAAATGGAGAGGGAGGGAGGGGGAATGACTAACAGCAAAGGGCCACCAAGTGGAATCAAACCTGGGAATGCTGCAGAGAGGACTATAGCCTCTGTTTACAGTGCATCACTCTTACCGAGTGAGCAACACAGTGCTCCTTATCTGGACATTTAATAGAGTTGCATTAGTATTTCAATTTTAAAGTCACCAATCAGAGCTTTGTTCATTTAAGTTTTGCCTGCCCCAATCAATAAATCAAACCACCAAATCATTAAAAACTTATCAATTTACCACAGTATGAGAGGTAAAATGACAGGAACTACCTTGGGTTCACCTCAAAACTCCAATTTTAGCCAAAGACCATCTGCTGACCAGAAGGGGGCGGGGCTTATGACCTGTACTGCCCCTGACCACTAGGGGATGATCACCATGTTTTAGCTTCAGTCTGTGGGAGCTGTCCTGATGTCCATGTTTGTGACCAGTCATTGCTGTGACAGCTTTCTCTGCCTCGGCCCCTCCAGCTCTGTCTGTTCTTTCACTGACACCAGATTGCGTCTCAGAATTGGGTGAAGTTGAAGTTGATGCAAAACTTGATATGGATTGATTTGACTTTGTTATGAAAATCAACTCTTATAAACGCCGGCAAAGGAAACATGAAAGTAAAATGTGACTAAAACTGAAGTATGACTTTGCCTCTATTACAGGTGCAATATCTGGTCTTTGACAGCCCCCTGCTAGCACATTCATTTTTCATCTCTGTTTTCCTGTTTATACCAGATCAAAGTCTGATTGATCCCCTTTATCAATAGGAATTAATCATGAAAATATATCCAACCAGCAGTGCAGGGAGGAGGAGGAGGAGGGAGCAGTCTGAACACTAAAAAGTCTGAGCAGAAAACGTAAAGTTTCAATAATCAACATGGAAATGTGCATTTGCATAAAATTAGACTAATATCTGCAGGATTATGCGCCCTCTTGGAAATGAGGCAGTAGTCTAACTTTTGACAGTTCAGATTTTCTTCTTTTTCTTTTTTTAAAGATGTTTTTCAACCACAGAACACCGTGAGACATTCAGTTTGGTGTCCTCAGGGACATCAGTTCATTAAAGGAAATCATTGAGCTGCCAGACATGAGCTTTTTCTTCTTTTTTTTTCCTTTTTTTTTCATGGTGTCATTTCAAGACAAAACTGCTCTCAATGTGACGGCCACTGTGAAAACTTTATTGCAGGTAAGAGATTTTTTGTAAGTGATGACTTTCCCTCACATCGCCACTTTGACCTTTGACTCAAGACCATAAATGGTGATAAAACACAAGGCCATTTGTACTTAAACTTTAACCGCACAATTTTAATGAGGTCCCATTTTCAGTGACTGCAAAGAAGAAGAAAGATTTTAGTTTTTAGGTCACTTCACCTTCTTTCTTGGTGATCAATCAGTGTGTTTATGGTACCGTGTGTGTGTGTGTGTGTGTGTGTGTGTGTGTGTGTGTGTGTGTGTGTGTGTGTGTGTGTGTGTGTGTGTGTGTGTGTGTGTGTGTGTGAACTGCGGCGGGTTTGGCAGCAGGTGAAACAGCTCTCGTGTGGCCGGGATGGAGGCCTCACGCTGGCAGAGACATATGGTCAGACTCCCTGGCCAAATCCTGCAGCTCCAAAGTCACAAATGGGAGATGTCAAGTGGTTCTGCCTTTTTTGTAGAGAGAGAGGACAAGATACTATATCTCTTCATCCACCGTTCTTTTTATCTGCTACCTGCTTCGGTTTAAAACACTCACTGGAAGCTGACTTGTGTATCTATGCCCTTTGTACCCTGAGTGTCTCTTTTAAAATGAATAGAAAAATGCACAAACAAAAGAAAAAGAAGACAGACCGAGTCCAAATACCTCCCAAAATAAAACACATTGCCATAGAAAGACAGTCATGTTTGTTATTTCTAAATATATCCAACAGAGTCATCATTTTCCAAATTAGATGAGCCCAGATGGTGATGAAACAAGTCAACCAAAATGAAATGTGGTGCTGGCATGAGCCCAAGAGCAAATTAATAATCAACACTCACTTTGAAGGTTTGAATACCAATGTATTAAATATTTGTTGTGCTACTTGATGATGACTCTAATCCTGCCTGTGACACTGATAAATGTGAAATAAACACGTGGGTGGCAGGTTTTGGCATTTCTGGCCACACACACACACACACACACACACACACACACACACACACACACACACACACACACACACACACACACACACACAGAGTCCCAGAGCACCTTGTCCTCTGATGGATGCCAGGTGATTCCTGTGGCGTCCTATGTCCAGCTCAGAGAGGACATGTTTAGGGTAAAGGAGTCAGTAAGTAGAAATGTGGTAAAACCTTGATTTTTGAAGTTGTACGCCATACGTTTGTACAGTTCAACAGCTTTAATTAATGTCGAATCAGACTAAGTTTTGTTTAGGTATATTTTATGCATTCCCGACATTCTGTTATTTTATTTTATTTTATTTTTTAAAGATTTGGGATAACTGAAGTAATGGTACCTATACATACACAGTATACAGTGTATTCAGCTCCTTGATTTAGATTGGTAGAACTACACTGTCCCCTTTGTTTATACTGTATGTAACTAATAGTTAAGATCAACAGAGTGATATTTTATTTATTCAAAAGGGGCCGTGCATATTAATGAACTTCAGTATAAATACATTTGTAAATATTCCAGATTTAGCATGACTGCTAATTTGCATCCATTGTCCCTTGGCAGCTAACATATATTAAGATGATACAATACAATACAAACATTAAAAGTATAAAGTGCAGGGTATAAAGTGCTCTGTTTATGTACAAAATGTTAAATGCAACACCTTTGTTGGCTGCACAGAGTAGAACAAAAAAATTGAATCAATAAAGTGAAGAGAAAGAATTCCCTCCTGCCACCTGGAGAGGAATCAAGACATTGGAAACTTAACAGCAAAGGATACAAGTACGCCCCACACAAGCATACAGCAGCACAGTAACCACATGATGCAAGGTGTGTCTACAAATAAGATCAGATAGTTGTTGGTGTTCAGTTGGAATGAATACATTAAAGGGATAGTTTTGGCAAATGGGCCCATTGCCATGATCCCTATAGTTTTAGGAGTAGGTTTGTTACCTTTAATTGTTGTTGCAAGCTACAGGGGCAGCGAGTGGAGCAGCAGCCTGGTGCTGACCGCTCTCCCCTCAGGGGAGCATACGTGTCACACTGTACTCACACACTGGGGCAACTTTTTTCAGGCTAAGTTGATCCACTTTAAAGGGATAGTTTAACATTTCCGCAAATTGGCACATAATCCCTATAGTGTTAGGGTAGGGTCGTTACCTTTAATTGTTGGTGCAAGCTATTTTTAGAATGGCGGAGCAGAGCCGCAAGCTGCTCAGAGCTATGCTATGAAGGCTAATGGAATTCCTTGGTTTCCCTCATCAAACTCATCAAATTCACAATCCAACAACTCCAAAACGCTCTAATGGACAAGTCCTGACCTGCACATTCACCACACTATGAGATAATAAGGGAATGTAATACCAGAGTTGTTTCTGAGGTAAATTAATGCAAAACCGCTGATGCGTGTTCCCGTCTGGGGCAGTTTTTTGGCAAGCAGTCAAAGCAACTCCGTCTCGTAACGTTCCGTTATTATCTCATAGTGTGGTGAATGTGCAGGTCACAACTTTTTTGTGTATTTGATGAGTTTGATGAGGGAAACCAAGAAATCCCATGAGCCTCCGTAGCGTAGCTCTGAGCAGCTCGTGGCTCTGCTCCGCCGTTCTAATATAGCTTGCATCGACAATTAAAGGTAACGACCCTACTCCTAACACTATAGGGATTATGTGCCAATTTGCGGAAATGTTGAACTATCCCTTTAAAGTGGATCAACTTAGCCTGAAAAAAGTCGCCCCAGTGTGTGAGTACAGTGTGACACGAATGCTCCCCTGAGGGGAGAGCGGTCAGCACCAGGCTGCTGCTCCACTCGCTGCCCCTGACACTTCCACTTCCAAACTGAAGCACATGTGCCAAAGAATATCTGAGAGGCGGCTCGCTCGGGGGCTCTGCAGCTCTGCAGCTCCTCGGCCCCCACACTCCTTTAGAGCCAAACAATGAACTCAGTGCAGGTTTGCCTGTGGATTTTACTCCTGCTTCATTTGGACCTGGCAGGCAACTTTTATTCTTTATGCCCACAATAAGAATTGTTTCCTAAATTGTTCCCCACTCATTTTTTACTTTATCTATTCTGCTACCGTTATTATTGATTTTTATATCATGTAAAAATACAGATATAGCATCAACACAATTGTAAAAAATAAAGTCATTAAAGGTCCCACATTATGAATGTTTTTTTTGTGTGTTGTTTTATTACTATTATTATGTAGCAGGTCTCTGTTCTATATCACTACTGTGAAACTGTCAAAGCCTCAGTCCACAGAGAACTACATGTAGCCCACTCAGTCTGTATTCAAAGACTGAGGTGTAAAGCGAGGCCTCATGACTTCTGTAACAAAATAATCACCACTCTCAGCAGAGCCAGTGGTCAACCTTTCAGGATTGTTTACCAGAATGTTTTATTTCATCTTTCTGTCAGCCAATCAGAAGAGAGGCTCATCCCTCTCTCTTTTGAACCTGTTGCAAAATGGAGATTGGAGATGGTTTTTGACTTATAGAGATTTTCTAATGGCTATCAACATTGTAAAATCTGGGACCGTTAAGTAATAATAATCATAATTTATCGATTTAATGTAACCTCAGTGTATTAGATTAAGCCGCGTTTCAACTACGTGGTACCGGCTCGATTCAACTTGACCAGATACTATTCTAGGAGAGTGTTTCTATTACAGGATAGCAGCGCTTAATAAAGTATAGTGAAATTGAACATAGACTTATCTGTTCATTTTAAAACATTTTATTTAAAACATGTATTTATTTGAATGTGGTGATGTCTGTACGTACAGAGCCCTGAGGCAGCGCTGCTGTTCTGTCCACTTCACATCTGAAGCTTCACTTTACAAAATAATGTGGCTGATACAGTTGTAGAAAACTAACATTTATCTGCCAGAAGGAATTATATCAGCCAGCGGTAAATCTCCAGAGAGCTGCAGGTAACTTCATCAGATCGCTTTCTCCTCCATCATCTCAGGAGACCAGCTGTTTAAAAAACAAACAAACAAAAAAATAAAGACAGACAACAAACACTGCTGCCTCGCAGATGGCCCGCAGCCACTGGTGACAACTCTCTGACCAATCAGTGGTCTGCAGTGTTTACACATCACATTTCACATATCACACATCATTCCCCCTCTCTGCCTCCCCCGTTCCTGTCTACCTCTACTGTGTACTATCAAATAAAAGCCAAAAAATATACTTAAAAAAAAACAAAAAAAAAACTCTCCACCTGTTTTGGAACCTCGGGCGAGCAGGTAGGAGAAATAGCACCGGGTACCAGATTCCAGTAATGGAGACGCAAAAAGGCAGAGTCGAGTCGAGCCGGTACCACGTAGTGGGATTGTGGCATTAGATATAGGAGATGAAGCATGAGTTGCATTACTTTCAATATACCAATACTGATTTCATGTCCTACCTTGTGTGGCCAGAGAGATGTGCAACTCCTATTTTTGAAACACTTACTGTATAGGTCCAAACCTTGGTATGCAGGGACAACATGGCACACACTACTCTCAATTCCATCAACTGTCATTTTGTACAGTCTCTGGATTTTTTTTTTTTTACTTGGTCTTGCACTTCATATAAAGATAACTGATCAGTACAATCCCTAACAGTTTCTTTGTTTTGGAAAGATAGTGAAGGATATAGAGGTATCAAGATAAGTGCAGTGGAAACTAAACAATCAGAGTTATCTATTTAGATTGGCATGATGATATTCTTCAGTTTCCCTTCTTCCTCTCAAGTTTTTAACCCTGTTTAATTTGTTTTATTAAGATTTTTTTTTTTTTTATTAATTTTTCCCTTGAATTGACAGGATAGTGGAGAGAGACAGAGAGGTGGGGACAGAGGCAAGGGGTATGACATGCAGTACAGATTTCCACAGTCAGGAATCGATCCGGTGATCACTGCATTGGGCATTGCCAGCACGGGACATGCTCTTAACCACTCAACCATTGAGCATCCCAATCCTGTTTTATTGTAACAACATGTTGAAACCACCACAACAGAGATCTCAAAACTACGAGGGGGCACTTCATAAAGTTTGCTGTGTAGATGTGAATATTACAGCATCTTTGTTATCATTGTGGCACATTTATGATCACAGATTTAACTTGATGAGACTCTGGTGAAATTATGTACGGTATACGCTATGCGGACCTCATCATTTAATCGAGGCAAACGAGCGCAGAGCTGATTAATGTCCTGTGCTCTTTATAGCCATGATGCACCGTAGCAGTTAAACAAGTGTAAAACTTCTGAACGTGAGGAGACAGTAGAGTCGGAGAGAGCGTTGATAAATAAATAAACAAATGGGACAAGATAAAATAATGACTTACGACATTAAAGGCCTGCGACATTTTTTAAGCTTCCTTTATTAATGCTGCTCCTGGTGTGATACATCATGCTACAGTGGGATTTAAAAAGCACCTTATGTAACCACAAGTCAGCTTTTTTTTTCCTTCTCTCCCTCCATGCGTGTAGCACCCACACCAAACTGCAACTCTAACTTTTGAATAAGTCGGCCTCCACCACAGAAAAGTGAGGTAATAAAGTGAAAAACAGGCAACGCAAGCTCGCCTCAAAATCCCCCTCTGTGATAAAATAATGAGGTCGGCAGCAGCTGATCTAAAGCACCGGCCATCATGAAAGAGGAAAAACAATACCCGCAAAAGCCCCCCGATGCCCAGAGCCAGAACAGATCAAATGTCTGGCACAGAGATTACACACGCTGCAGTCATATCTATTAATGAGGTTGACTGAATAATTGAACTAAAAAAAAAAACATTAAAGATGGAAAAAAAAGATAAAATATGAAGGAAACATCTGGATGCTGTTTTCCTTTTTTTTTTTTTTTTTTGAAGGGACCTTCTGTTCTCTTCCAGAATCAGCATGTCACTTTGTCTCAATAATGATGAATTTTTGAATGCATGCTCTTTTGTCTGCAGAGTCTCGGGGACTCAAGGTTGCACCAGCCCCGTGGGCTGACAGAAACAGGCGACACATTTCCTCTTCCTCTTCTCGTTTTTTTCCCCCTCCTCCTGCATGTCTGCCTCTCCTCTTCTCATTTCACTGTCTCGTTTCTACTTTGTTCTTCAATTATTTCTCGCTCCCTTTTAACTCTGATTTCCTCTTTTTCTATACTTCTGCCTACTTTCTACCTCTTTCATCATTGGGCTTTAATTGGGGGGGTACTTCCTTTTCTTTCCCTCTTTTTTTTTTTTTTAGCTTCGAGTGTGCTCCAGTTCCCAGGCTGAGCTTGTATTGGCTTAAAACATTGGGTGGTAGCTGTGAAACCAAGAACAATATGATCGGGCTAAAATGGAGCAGATAATGTGAATTATCTGAAAAGAGGCGGAAGGCAAGAAAAGAAAAATAATTTGAACATAAATGATAATGATGAGGCTGTGTATAGATCCTTTAACCCTTGTGTGGTGTTCGGGTCTGTGGGACCCGTTTTCATTTTTTATCAAAAGAAAAATGAAATGATACATTATTTTTTCAAACTCAGATTCACTGGCCTTGGCTCATTTTCTGTGAAGAACATATATCAAAACACATTTTGAATGACCGCACACTGTAGACCCCCCCTACACATTTATATTACATACAGGGTGTTCGGGTCCACTGGACCCGGGGCTAATAGTATGGAAAGTGTAGGTCCTGTGTACCTTCACTATGTCTTCCTCCTGTCTGGGGCTGCTGATAGTGTGTGTGAGTGTGTGTGTGTGTGAGTGTGTATGTATGAGTGTGAGTGTATGTGTGTGTGTGTGTGTGTGTGTGTGTGTGTGTGTATGTGCGTGCGTGCGTGTGTGTGTGTGTGTGTGTGTGTCTCCGTTGCAAAATTCAAGCATTCATACTCTGTCCCACCTACAAATTGGGGGCGGGACACACCTTTGCCAGGGTGGTTCCTTATCAAATAATACTAATAACTGCTTGGATTTCTATATCGCTTTCATGGCACCCAAAGCACTTATTACCATGATTTATTTTATACACATTCACATGGTGGTGAGCTACGTCTGTAGCCACAGCTGCCCTGGGGCAGACTGACGGAAGTGTGGCTGCCATTCCACGCCAAACGGCCCCTTCGACCACCACCATGATCATTCATACACGTTCAAACACATACACACGGGGCAAGGTGGGTAAGGTGTCTTGCCCAAGGACACTACGACAGTGACTAGGACAGAGCAACCCTCTGGATGACCCGCTCTACGGCCTGAGCCATTCCCGCCCCAATTGATCACTACTGATCAAAACGGCCAAAAGATTATGCTGAGAGGGCCTTGCAATTGATTTAGGAAGAGACAAGCTTCTGATGATGAAGAAGAGGTTTCAGAATGTGAGGACCACAATTCTGAAGATTCAGAGTCTGACAGTGACAAAAACCACACAAAACTCTCTATACAACACATGAGGGGCAGCCCTCATGTGTTGTATAGGCTGGCGTGAAATGGCAATGTGTTCAATGGGGCTGATGGTTACTCTATGTGTTCAGCTTGAGTTATGTCAACTGGCCTGAATAGGTAACATTTCTAATGAAGTTCAAAATCAATAGTTATGAAAAATCTTGCTTCATTTGTAAATTTGTTGATTTAAATATCTTGATTATAACGGATTTTCTTTTTTTTATTACATTTTATTACAAAAACTAACCAAAAACGAGTAGCATATTAATTCATAAATGTGATCTAACAAAGGTAAAGGACAAATATTAACCATATATGTTGTTCATATGGCTTGTAATTGGGATGAAGTAAACATCTGTTGAGTATTTTAACGTAAAATTGTTTGATTGTGTTGATCTGGAGACCCAAAAATGCAGCGGGTCCACCAGACCCATGAACACTGGCTGAGTAACAAAAATATGAACACCACACAAGGGTTAAACAAAAACAATTTATTACAGAATGAGCCCAGAGCTCAGTTATCAATAATGCTCCTCAGATGAGCCGAGGCATATCCTCTCACTGCTAATCAGCCACACTGACTGTCTCGTCTAAAGGCCTCCTTTTGCAGCTGATTTCTGTTTTCCTGCTCAATTTAAGTGATTACTGGCATATTCTGCATGACAATGGTATAATTTCCCATCCACGCTTAATTTGCCGCACAGAAATTCAACTGATTGGGTTTTGATTGTTTGTGTGAACATGCCGAGCATCCATTTTTCAGAGGTGGAAATTGATGCTGTCATTTTGGCAACATTGTTACACTACAAATAGTCCTGATGGAGTATTCAGGCCCAGCGTTTTTGCACAAATGTGTGAGGTTTTCCACATTCAGAGTGTGAAATTGCCTTTGTTCTTTAATGTAATTGGATACATTAATTGGAAAGGGGTGCTTTTACTGAAACCTGACTGCGCCAACACACCACTGGAAATATATGTGTGACTCTGGTAAATATATTGCTTGATTAGGATCGGTTTGACTTGAATTTTGGTTCTTTCACAACGTCGGGGAGCGTCGGAAGCTGTCGGGTCTCGTCGGGGCCGATTCAACATGCTCAGTCGGGGCTTGTCGGGAGAGTAGACTCGTCGGGTACTCTGATTGGCTGTGTGCTAGCTTTGGCGATTCTGATTGGCGGTGCCCTAAGCGAATCAGCGTGGTGTGTGGGAGGGACGGAAAACAAACGGAAACAAACGGTGCCCAAGCCTGCCCCACAGTAAAAAATGGCACATAAAATAAAAAGAGGAGTAAAGCAATATATTAAGCGGCAATATTTATTTTAAGCATCAAAGATGTTCAATCAAACCCACATAGTTTGAAACAAGGTTCAAAACACACACAGCCAGTGTCACAACTAAGCATATAAAGTCTGCTAGCTTAATGCTAACGTATAATGTAAAACCTCCTAGACGGGCTAACAGAAATTAGCATCGCTTGTTTGAATGAAAAGTGAGCAAGGCTGCCTCTGGGCTACGTACTGAAATCATCACATATACATAAATAAATAAATGTTTTACAATGAACCGATCAGTCTAATACATTTTATTTTGTTAAGTCAACATGGTTACTGTAGGGGAGAGCGGGATAAGTAGTGCCAATTTGTATTTAAATTGCCTTTAAAGCAAGGGGATTATAATAATGCCCCCAACTCATATCTACATGTATATAGTTTAGGATGTTGTGCATACCTGGGAACAATCACTTTGAATCTTAAATAAACTGTTTCAGAAATATAGCTTTAGAAGAAAATGGTTTTGTGGCACAACTTGCCCCCAGTGCGGGGTAAGTTGTGCCATTAGAGAGAATACACTGGGGTAAATTGTGCCATTGATAATTGAAGTAAAACAGATCATTTTAATCTCACAAATGATAATGCTATATAAAAGCAAGACATTCAATAAATCTTGTGAAACGCCCACACAAGAGGTTAAATAGTGAGTCTCCACACCAGATAGTTGGACCAGTCCCAGCCTGGTCAGCTGCGTACATGAACTGATGAAGCCTCTTGGATGAGAGGTGAAACGTCTTCCTAGACAAACAACTAAGTCCAGTTGCTTTCGATTTAACCTCCTTTGAAATACTAATATGACCTGGACAAATGAGAATATGCACCGGCTTAAGACATTCAATACAATATTATAGCTGGAAGCGGCGATGATCGGGCCCTCACTTGTCTCCATGCAGTCGCGGAGGCCTGAGCCACGCTGGGGGCTGTGGCGCAAAGAAACGCAATGTTTTGTTCATCCACCAGGCTACGAGCACAACCAGACTGGGCAGGTGTGTTCAGGGGCGGTCCCTCAAGCAAATCAATGCCCACTGCCATGTTTCTCCTATACACAGACAGCACTGCCACTGGCACAACTTAACCCAGGCCCTTTGGCACAAATTACCCCAAGCCCAGCATTTTGAGAAAAAAGGATTCCCCAGCTGTTTTGAGCTGGCATCATGCTAACTGTATAGACTCATGGTGTAGCTTAATAAAGCACTAAAACATGTGTGAACTGTTTTCAAAGTTATCTATAATTGTTCAAACACGGCAATCAAAAAACCTTGATCATAGAAATTTTACTTTGTTTTTTGAACATAAATGTGCTTTCCTCTCAAGCCATGTGTCTCCCTTCTTGATAGGATGAGTGAAATGGATGCCCCTTCAAAAATATGTGGTCACATGACCAACTTCTTCTATGGTTTTCTAGATAACAGGGGTGGAACTACTTGCCCCATGGCACAAATTACCCCACTCTCCCCAACAGATGTTACTGGTTCAAAATTGCGGACTTCACGCGTGGTCCACGCGAGACGGCACAAGACTCAGGCATTTTTTTTCTTTGGCGAGACAAGAGGTTTTAATGAAAAGCCTCAATGTGCCAAAACAACCGCCAGGTGGCATCTGTGAGAACGGAGGACGACAGGCGGATGACTCAGTGATCTGTGCAGTAATCCACAGCTTAAACTCTAGGCTATTAAACTAGAACTAACTACTGTATACCCTGCCTAAATCACATTTTATTGTAATATGATAAAGCCTGTCTTGCTTTATGACTTGATGATTATGTATCACAAATTATGAAGGATCATCTGCGCAAGGCAAAGATGATAGCATCAACAAAACACGTCGTAACACACGCGGCTGTATGGGACAGGCTTTTATTTAATTCAGCACTCACTTTAAGTTAAACACTTTTTAATTCATAAAAACTGCTCGGCAGCGAGAAACGGACGCGTTTCGGCAATCAGCCGTCCTCAGCGTTTTTTGACTTTGAATTTTTTTGGACTGGCACCCGATTCACCCGTTCATACCTTGAGTTGAGCACGCCAGGTTTGCTGATTTTATTTAATTCAGAACAAACCGCTTAGCAAAAATGGAAAATATAGTCTATAATAATTAATTGATCTGTTGTTTGGCCACTGTTTGAAAATAACCCGAATTATGAGCAAATAATCTGATCCAGAGCAGCAGTCATAATCAGACTTCTTCTAAATAAACCTAAACATTCATTCTTTTTTCTCTTCTTCTTCACAGGAGAAAATGAGGTGCGCTGCGCTCACGGACGCGTTGATGTTTTGTGATTTATCTGCTGCCTTGACTCTGCCCTTTATACATGTGCGTTCAGATTAACAATAAGACAAGCCATGGTTGAGTTTATTGAGTTAATAATCAGCATCTTAGTACCTCTGATCCGGAGCGATAGTGTTATGAAAATCGCTACAGTTGAACTGGTCTGGTTTTTAGCTGCTCAATCTCATTGTTTCAAAGAAAAGGGATTGATTTTTATAACAAAATGAAACGAAACAATATTATATTGATACATTGTTGTAAAAAAAATCCAAAAGAAACGAAAATGAACTAAAGAAAATAACTTTCACACACACATTAAAACAGTGCGATTGGTTGAAAGCTGATAATTAGCCATGTGCTTATAAGCTGATTGGCCGAAACCAAGAACAAAGCCGCGTGAATGGCCAATCGCCATACGGCCGACATGTAAATCAGCTGTTTCGATGGGCGTTATATGAATAGAGATGTTAATGTGGTACTTTGCACATAGGCTACTTTCTGTAACTGGAAGAAAAACAGCCAGCTGGAAGAATGTGTTGCCTAAATCTTTTACTGTGTGGGAGATCTCCACCAACGTAGCCGGGGAGAAAGCAAGTGGGACCGTTCTGCCCAGTCTCTGAGCAGCGCACGTTTCACAGATAAGCTTCATAACGGGAGTAGCCTAATGTCAGTAGTTTCTGTTTAAAACATGCTGTTTCAACCGCCCCTCCTCTGTGTCTCAAACGACCCGCATAGGTGGGACGTTTGAGACAAATAACAACATACGTTTAAAGTTATAAAACAGCGCGATCATCCAAAATATGTGTTAAATTATAGCCTATGTAACTAAGAGAATAGACATGTGAGTTGTTGATCACATGATAAAAATGTTTGTTTACATAACGTCACCTGCCCTAATGTGCGTGTCCCTTCTTTTGTCTCTAGTATATTTCCCACAACTTTAGAACAAAGAACTGACTCATGCCAGATTTTTTTTCTCTAGCTTTATTTAAAATATACAGCAGCTTTATATTAGGCTACAGTCACCAGCAGGCACACAAACAGCATCCCCAGGACAGGATATCGATTACGGTCACATGCCAGTCGCTCCTCCCTTCAGTTCTATAACTTTCTCAATGACACTGTCCAGATGATCGATGTACTTATTACAGACGCTGATGGTCAGCTTCTCCATCCAAAATGTCTGGATCGCTGCTTCCAACTCCTCCCTGTTAGTTGGTTTCGCCTCAGAGCGGTTTAGGGTTATTTAGAAGAAGAGTAAGTTATTTAGAGCGGTTTATTTAGAAGAAGTCTGATTATGACTGCTGCTCTGGATCAGATTATTTGCTCATAATTCGGGTTATTTTCAAACAGTGGCCAAACAACAGATCAATTAATTATTATAGACTATATTTTCCATTTTTGCTAAGCGGTTTGTTCTGAATTAAATAAAAGCCTGTCCCATACAGCCGCGTGTGTTACGCCGTGTTTTGTTGATGCTATCATCTTTGCCTTGCGCAGATGATCCTTCATAATTAAAAATAAAAAGTCCAGGCCGGCTGCATGGCTGACGGTGTCACCACTCTCATTATCACTGGCTGTTTGTGTTGTCTGTCAAAAAATGGATGAATGAAACGACTTTGTATCGGCCGCGTCTTCTATCGAGGGAAAGTTATTTATCCTATGTTTTATCGCCCAGCCCCAAAGTGACACAGACCCGTTCATTCACAAGAAATCATCCAGCTGCACTCTCAAACAAGGTGCGGAGTGAGAAATCTGCGGCACTACTGCACAGTACTGTAGTTGGCTCATTTTAAAAACACATTTTGGAGATGACGAGACAGATGACCGAAAAAAGAGAGTGAGACGTGGGCTATAGTCTACTGTAGCTGCCGTCGTTACATTTTGTCATTGAAAAACGAGGCTACTATATTATTTACTGTCTGCAGCTAGTTCTCCTTTCATCCTCTTGTATTCTGTATCATGAACAGCGCCACTCCTAATCGCGGCTATCAGGCTGTCAGCATTGTCCCCAAAACGTCTGAGCAGTATTTAGTACGGTGCTGCCACCTAGAGGAAAACAGTTGTGGTGAAAAGACACGCGTTCACGCGATCCTGCAGTGCAGGAAAAACCCCGCAATTTTGAAACAGTAACATCTGTACATGGCAAGGATACCACTTTATGACTTAAAATTGGTCTATTTCTATGAGACTCCTATCGCCACTAATCGCTCTGGTCGGCAGTCGTCGGGGCAGTGTGTTTCACTGTTTCCTTTCTCCCGACTGTGGCCGACGAGAGGCGACAGACTCGTCGGACAAAGGCCGTCGGCATCAGGGCGGTGTGTTCCTGGCTTTAGCTTTCCCCTTTTTTGATGTGACTTTTCTGTACGGTGGCCCCGAGAGCTCATGAAACATATATACAGACCAACAGACACAACGCCAACAAAATCAGAAAACATCTTTAACAGCTGGACAACGCACATATGTTTTTCAAAAAAGTGATGACCCGGGCTCAGGCTGTGTTGATGTGACACTTGCTCAATGCTGTTAAATTCACAAGACACAAAGTTCAGCACAAGGACATCCCAGCTGGGTTCATCACAAGTATTGTGTTGTATTAGCAGCACATGCACTGTAGAACTGAAGACTGAAGAGTTGGTTTGTCTTGTATTTGCATGTGCTTTCTGTAGTTGCAGTATGTTGGGCTGTCATGGCCACCGTAGCCACAGCATCCGAATCATTTCCTTGTTCTGGCTTTCCGGCCCACAAACGTCACATTTATTAACCAAGTGAATATCTGAATTACATCAGTCCATCAGTTCCAAGCAAATGTGACCACAGTTGAGTGCAAGTGCAAATGAAACTGACTGCAGAACTATGTGTCTCTTTGATTAGCAGCTAGCTTGTTTCTTGCTGAGGCAAAAGGTTGAAATGGGGACGCTAATAGATATCAGTGAATTTGAAATTCACTTTAAAGTAGCTTCTTAATAAACACAGTGGATGAATCACAGAGCTGAAAGTCCTGAGATACCCCCGTGTCACGATTCAAACTGTCTTTCAGTAGTCTTCAAGGAAAAGTCAACCATGTCCCTAGTTGACCATATGGCAGCACTTATCTTATGAGTCCATTTGATTTCTCCATGTTGGAATTAAAAAACCTACACACAGAGACTGACTTATATGTTACAGTTTGATTTTTACAACCTTGTAGGTGCTGTTTCTTCTTTAACACAATCATTTGTCCACTTATTTGCCTTTGAGCAAGACAACAATATGCTAAGTCATGCTAACAATGTTAACTGGACCAATTGCTCCATTAGTCCCAGCTCTTTGCTCATTTTTAGATTAGCTTAAAGTTAGGTGGAGTCAGGTGCTGCCCACGCTGAGTTTCAAAACTGCTGTTAAGAAACTTATGGTTGACATCACAGTAGCCATCTTTAAAGGAGCATTATCGCAAATACAGCAGTAATAGCATAAAATAAGCTGAAATATGCAAAAGATGGGTCGGGGGGAGCCATAACTAAATTTACAAAAAAAATCGGCAACAGTATAGTGTCCGTGGGGCAAATGCAGAATTTGTCTTTGTTATGATCCAAGCCGGCCCGGCGCTTGCTGCATTCAATTGCACTCGGAACTCGCAAATCCGACCTCTGAAGCGGAAAAACGCAACAGTAAATTGTAATGTAGCAGTGTTAGGCTGCAGTCACAGTCACTGAATCGCTCGGTAGAACACTTTGTCTCCACGTCCCTGTGTCTTTCTTCAGCTGTCCTCTCAGCGTTATTAAGGAGAAGGAAGTTGCAGTTGCTGTTGTTGTCGTTGTTGTGGTTGTGCGCGACGTAGAGCTGCCGCTTCCACTAGCGAGTTTTCTTTTTCCCGCGATTGCACATTCATTCAGCCTGGTGAGGGAGGGGGAGGGGGGAGGAGGGAGGAGGGGGGGAGGGGAAGGACTAAACGAGGCTGCTCTCTCTCTCTGACAGCTGCCCACTTGTTTATATCTGATAAGCTCCGCCTGGCTCCATCTAGTGGCCGAATTAAGAATTTGGATTTGCGATAATGCTCCTTTAAATTTAGATTCTGATGTTCTCATGAACCTATAGCAAACTTTGGAGTAGGACCTTGTTAAAAGTCTTGTCTTACACCACCTCCCCACCCCATGCACAGAATAAGTAGCCTAAGAGATTTCACATCAAATTATTTTTAACAACTGCATTTGCATATTCCCGGTGATGGTGTGCAGCAAGTTGCCAGCTTTTTTTTTTTTTTTTTTAAGAGTTGGAACGAAAATGCTGATTTTGCTGGGTGGCTCCTGGGTATTACTGAGGAACAGTAAGTGAAGCAGGGTGAGACAGACAGACAAAGAGTGCATGTATTACAGATGTTACTGTTTCAAAATTGCGGGGTTTTTCCTGCACTGCAGGATCGCGTGAACGCGTGTCTTTTCACCACAACTGTTTTCCTCTAGGTGGCAGCACCGTACTAAATACTGCTCAGACGTTTTGGGGACAATGCTGACAGCCTGATAGCCGCGATTAGGAGTGGCGCTGTTCATGATACAGAATACAAGAGGATGAAAGGAGAACTAGCTGCAGACAGTAAATAATATAGTAGCCTCGTTTTTCAATGACAAAATGTAACGACGGCAGCTACAGTAGACTATAGCCCACGTCTCACTCTCTTTTTTCGGTCATCTGTCTCGTCATCTCCAAAATGTGTTTTTAAAATGAGCCAACTACAGTACTGTGCAGTAGTGCCGCAGATTTCTCACTCCGCACCTTGTTTGAGAGTGCAGCTGGATGATTTCTTGTGAATGAACGGGTCTGTGTCACTTTGGGGCTGGGCGATAAAACATAGGATAAATAACTTTCCCTCGATAGAAGACGCGGCCGATACAAAGTCGTTTCATTCATCCATTTTTTGACAGACAACACAAACAGCCAGTGATAATGAGAGTGGTGACACCGTCAGCCATGCAGCCGGCCTGGACTTTTTATTTTTAATTATGAAGGATCATCTGCGCAAGGCAAAGATGATAGCATCAACAAAACACGGCGTAACACACGCGGCTGTATGGGACAGGCTTTTATTTAATTCAGAACAAACCGCTTAGCAAAAATGGAAAATATAGTCTATAATAATTAATTGATCTGTTGTTTGGCCACTGTTTGAAAATAACCCGAATTATGAGCAAATAATCTGATCCAGAGCAGCAGTCATAATCAGACTTCTTCTAAATAAACCGCTCTAAATAACTTACTCTTCTTCTAAATAACCCTAAACCGCTCTGAGGCGAAACCAACTAACAGGGAGGAGTTGGAAGCAGCGATCCAGACATTTTGGATGGAGAAGCTGACCATCAGCGTCTGTAATAAGTACATCGATCATCTGGACAGTGTCATTGAGAAAGTTATAGAACTGAAGGGAGGAGCGACTGGCATGTGACCGTAATCGATATCCTGTCCTGGGGATGCTGTTTGTGTGCCTGCTGGTGACTGTAGCCTAATATAAAGCTGCTGTATATTTTAAATAAAGCTAGAGAAAAAAAATCTGGCATGAGTCAGTTCTTTGTTCTAAAGTTGTGGGAAATATACTAGAGACAAAAGAAGGGACACGCACATTAGGGCAGGTGACGTTATGTAAACAAACATTTTTATCATGTGATCAACAACTCACATGTCTATTCTCTTAGTTACATAGGCTATAATTTAACACATATTTTGGATGATCGCGCTGTTTTATAACTTTAAACGTATGTTGTTATTTGTCTCAAACGTCCCACCTATGCGGGTCGTTTGAGACACAGAGGAGGGGCGGTTGAAACAGCATGTTTTAAACAGAAACTACTGACATTAGGCTACTCCCGTTATGAAGCTTATCTGTGAAACGTGCGCTGCTCAGAGACTGGGCAGAACGGTCCCACTTGCTTTCTCCCCGGCTACGTTGGTGGAGATCTCCCACACAGTAAAAGATTTAGGCAACACATTCTTCCAGCTGGCTGTTTTTCTTCCAGTTACAGAAAGTAGCCTATGTGCAAAGTACCACATTAACATCTCTATTCATATAACGCCCATCGAAACAGCTGATTTACATGTCGGCCGTATGGCGATTGGCCATTCACGCGGCTTTGTTCTTGGTTTCGGCCAATCAGCTTATAAGCACATGGCTAATTATCAGCTTTCAACCAATCGCACTGTTTTAATGTGTGTGTGAAAGTTATTTTCTTTAGTTCATTTTCGTTTGTTTTGGATTTTTTTTACAACAATGTATCAATATAATATTGTTTTCGTTTCATTTCGTTATAAAAATCAATCCCTTTTCTTTGAAACAATGAGATTGAGCAGCTAAAAACCAGACCAGTTCAACTGTAGCGATTTTCATAACACTATCGCTCCGGATCAGAGGTACTAAGATGCTGATTATTAACTCAATAAACTCAACCATGGCTTGTCTTATTGTTAATCTGAACGCACATGTATAAAGGGCAGAGTCAAGGCAGCAGATAAATCACAAAACATCAACGCGTCCGTGAGCGCAGCGCACCTCATTTTCTCCTGTGAAGAAGAAGAGAAAAAAGAATGAATGTTTAGGTTTATTTAGAAGAAGTCTGATTATGACTGCTGCTCTGGATCAGATTATTTGCTCATAATTCGGGTTATTTTCAAACAGTGGCCAAACAACAGATCAATTAATTATTATAGACTATATTTTCCATTTTTGCTAAGCGGTTTGTTCTGAATTAAATAAAATCAGCAAACCTGGCGTGCTCAACTCAAGGTATGAACGGGTGAATCGGGTGCCAGTCCAAAAAAATTCAAAGTCAAAAAACGCTGAGGACGGCTGATTGCCGAAACGCGTCCGTTTCTCGCTGCCGAGCAGTTTTTATGAATTAAAAAGTGTTTAACTTAAAGTGAGTGCTGAATTAAATAAAAGCCTGTCCCATACAGCCGCGTGTGTTACGACGTGTTTTGTTGATGCTATCATCTTTGCCTTGCGCAGATGATCCTTCATAATTTGTGATACATAATCATCAAGTCATAAAGCAAGACAGGCTTTATCATATTACAATAAAATGTGATTTAGGCAGGGTATACAGTAGTTAGTTATAGTTTAATAGCCTAGAGTTTAAGCTGTGGATTGCTGCACAGATCACTGAGTCATCCGCCTGTCGTCCTCCGTTCTCACAGATGCCACCTGGCGGTTGTTTTGGCACATTGAGGCTTTTCATTAAAACCTCTTGTCTCGCCAAAGAAAAAAAATGCCTGAGTCTTGTGCCGTCTCGCGTGGACCACGCGTGAAGTCCGCAATTTTGAACCAGTAACATCTGTATGTCCACCCAACAAATAGGCAGAATATTGGGCACCATTGCTGGGATCCAGCATAGCTAAGCCTGTAGCCCGGCTGCTTTTTGTCTTTGTCAAAGTGTCTTAGTGAGAAATAAAACAACAATTCATGTAAAAACACTAATTAGCACCAATGGAATATGTAATATTATATTATAATTCTTTAGCCAAACTGTTCCCTTGTAACAGGGAAAAATCAAGGTTGTCATTGACATTTCTGGGAAGCTCATCCCTTTACCCGACACACAGATGGAATATATATCGATCTTCTCATCTGGCTTTGGTTCAGACAGCAAACAAATACGTTTGTTTTGTTTTTTTTTGTTTTCCAAAATGTCAAATTGTTCCTTCTTTGCCCTATTAGATATTGAGCACAGACATGAAGAATGAGCCACCTAATGACTCCTGTGTGGTAAAATGACATCACCCTGTTGTTGTTACACACTGTACGTGTTCACATTAACATTTGATCACTTGTCATTACCTCCCTTTGCGCTGCGTGACGGCGTGCTTTTAGGGTAGTGAAGTCACTAAGTGTCTAACACGAGCTGTAACAAGTTATCATCATGGGGCGCAACACCGCACGAGCGGTTATTTAACACCTGTTTCACACATATCACACACACAAAGACATACAGCCACAGTGGGAAGCACACCATCTGTGCGCCACCATACAGTGCTTTTAACACTGCAGATCTCTCTTGTAAACACACACACATGCAGTGTGAAACCTCATGTTCTGCATAGTAAATCACACTTCTATCACATAAATGTCAATAACGAGCCCTCTAAGCATCAGGCCATTAGTGTTACTATGCAACTGCAAAGGTCAGATCATCATATCTTATTGCCATATGCTGCTTTTAAGTTAATATACATGCAACAGTGTTATGTAATATTATTACTATCATTACCATATCTCTGTCCATTCTCCTATGCACCCTCGGATATTACATAACTCTGCATTCGTTTTTTTTTTCTATTCTCACAAGAACTTTGTGCTGATTAATAGTCCAGCAGATTTCAGTGAAATATCTCCACACTCAGCTTTCTAACACACATTCAGGGAATATGAGCCCCAGCGAACAGCAACAGCATGATTTACAACTATTTCGTTCCTCAGAACTATTTACATTTAGTTTTCTCAGAGGCTGCAGGGTTTGTTTACGTCTCAAGGAAACGCACCCTGCACTTTGGAGGAATCTTTAACGTCGGTATACAATTTGGCACCTTTTAACATTCGTGATTACATCGCCGCCCTCAGCCCGCTTCTGGAATGCATGTAAAATGTTATTTGTGGAAAATTACATGTGAAGCGACTTCTCAAGGAGCATTTGAAATAAGGTTATTAACTCTGAAACCAGTTTACCTAAACAGCTGCTGAAGAAATACAGCCCAGCTCAGCTCCTAGCCAGATGTCTTCCTTTCTACAGCCATAAACCTGCTACCGGCTTTTAAAGGGAAATACAAAAGAAATGTGGTGTAAAATGGCTTTTAAATGACGCTATCACTGTTAGTTTAACGGCTTGGATTCCCATAGCAGTACATTATAATGATTTTAGTGAACAAATAATGAATATCCAAGAGCTGGAAAAGAGCCAGAACATACCAAATCATCTACTAGAAGCAATAATCAGAACTCTGAATGTCTTGTTTTTTTTTCCCAGATTGAAGTTAAAACCATTGCCAACTTGATTCATGAAAAATTGGCACATCACAGCAACAATGAAGAAAGACAAAGTGTAGCTTTGAATATGACTGTTAGACCCAACGCAGTGTGCTTGAACAAATTGATCATCAGTGTCATAGGAACTATTGCAGTGTGCAACTGTGTACGAGCTTGCAATTCGCTTTAACATTTATTTTAGTCCAGAGGCTAAATTTCTAGCAATGCACTGGGTACTCTTCTTATGTACTGTTTTACAATTGCAATTTATATATTAGTTCAAATGATATCACAGCTCTCAGGAGATGGGCCCTTGAGTTGTCCTAAACATTGCTTAGTCTCAAAGCTGCCAACAGTATAACTGATACCTCATAGACAGGGCGCCCTTGAGCCAATGCCAATGTGCAGTAATTACAACAAGTGGAATCAAATGCTATATTACTCTTACAGTTTCACTGGGAGACAGCTCTACAGAGAGAAAGATGCACAAGTGACTCTTGCTGGTAAAACTGGTAAGAATCATGTTTTAGATCCAATATTTCTCAAAGTGCCTGTGCATGACTACAAAGCCAAGAGAAGTGAGTTATGTACAAGTGTTGCCTTCAATATTAAATCATATCTTGATTCAGTGTGTAACTGAGTGTTTAGCTACCAACAGTGTGTCTCACTCTGTACATCAGAAACAATCAGTGCGACATCACCACTATCAACCATTAACCATCAGACATGGACAACAGATAAGATCGTGAACTGCAGGCTTTAAGGCATCATTCAGATAACCATGTGTGAGGTCATACAGTTGGTATATTATCTGTTATGGATTCTAATCAGCAGGCTCAGAGCAGATCTGCAGCATTAACAGAGAGGCAGAGCTGTGTTGGTTTTCATGGTGCCACCAGAAAAAAAAACGCCCACGGAAACAATCAAACATCCATTTAAATGTTTGCTTCATGTGGGATATTTTCAGTGGTTTATCTTCCTGTCAAAACAGCACTTTACTATGGTGCTTCATTCCCCCCCCCTGCTGAGCTGCTGTATTCCTACACACAAGCGCACCTACTGAGTGCACTGTATCACACCACTTTCTGATTTACTTGTTGACCTGCAGCTGCGACTTAATGCTGTACTCTCTGTAGGTGTGCTTGTGCGTACTTGTATGTGTTTCATGACACACAGCCAGCGTCAATATGTATATGTGATAACACTACATGTTGGCGTACAGTGAGTGTGGTGCAGGGAGTGCATGTCCAATTGATTTTAAAGGGATAGGTCAAAGTTTTGGCAAATTGACCCATTGCCATAATGCCCTATAGTTTTAGGAGTAGCTTTGTTACCTTTAATTGTCAGTGCAAGCTAAATTTAGAACGGCGGAGCAGAGCCGCAAGCTGCTCAGAGCTACGCTATGGAGGCTAATGGGATTTCTTTGTTTCCCTTATCAAACTCATCAAATACACAATCCAACAACTCCAAAATACTCTCTTGGACAAGTTGTGACCTGCACATTCACCACGCTATGAGAAAAAATTCATGCAAAACCGCTGATGTGCCTTTCCATCGGGGGCAGTTTTTCGGCAAGCAGTCTCTGCATTTGCCTCGAAAACAACTCTGTCTCGTAACGTTCCGTTATTATCTCATAGCGTGGTGAATGTGCAGGTCAAACTTGTCCACCAGAGCGTTTTGGAGTTGTTGGACTGTGTATTTGATGAGTTTGATGATGGGAAACCAAAAAAAACAATTAGCCTCCATAGCAGCACACAGCTCTGCTCCACCATTCTAAAAAAATAGCTTGCATCGACAATTAAAGGCAACAAACCTACTAAGACTTTAGGGATGCCAAAATGTTGAACTATCCCTTTACAATTCAGAGGTAACACTGCTACATTCTCAACACAGTGCTGCTGAAGCACTATGCCCAATTGGTTGTAAGGACATTTGGTTTCTTATGAGTTCTGTGAACTTTATTGTAATGGTCATATCCACTTCAACTGAGTTGACCATCATCAAAACACTGTCTCAGGGTCATGTTTATCCAATGCATCATTAGTAAAACAATGTAACATACTGTATATCATTATGGACTAACTAGCTAACATATGACACTTGGGGCCGGATTTACTAAGATCCCAGATAGCGGGCGCTATATTGTTTGCGCCCTCTAAAATATTGCGTGTTTGGTTAGTGCACGCAAAACAGCTGATCTACTAAGAGTAACCCGCTAAATGAAAACACGTGCAAACCGCAATATGTAAATGAGGGTTTTGCGCTTGGTAATCGTTTCCGCCATGGAGAGAGTGGACAGAGAGCTGGACGGACGAAGGGACAGAATGACATTTGATCCAATGCTACAATGACAGCATGTGTGTTCATCTCTCTCGCGCTCTGTTTAGATAAATAAACACAAATCGCTACAGGGCCCAACTCGTCATATAGTGACGAACAGGCAGCAGCTGCAGCGACAATCACACACCTATAACGTGTGTGTGTATGCCGCCCATGATCCCATGGATTAATAGAGAGCTCAGGTGGGACACACGGATCTAAACGCTCTGACTACTGACCAGATGGATCAAAGACGGGTGAAGACAGCGGTGACGTGTCTCAGTCCGGGACCGGGACTGAGAGACGGAGCTGAGCAGCCAGGTGAGAGGAGAGGAGAGGAGAGGATAGGAGAGGAAAAGAGAGGAGCGCACTGCAGGACAGACGTGCCCCGTGCGTAACTGCGTGTAAAAGACTTTTAACACTGAAAAACTGTTACAGAATTACCCAGACGTGAGGAAATGCAGAGATGTAAGATCACGGGGCTCTGACAGGTATCAAATCAATAAACGCATACGTTTTGGCAAAGTTGTATCAGTTAGTACATGGTTTTCAGACGTGGTGAATAAAGACGCAAAAACAGCCACCGCAATCTCTTCCTGGTTTGGTAAATCACATTGCCCTCGCTAAATAAATCGATTTGCATCTACTCCTCCCAATATTTTGCGTGTTCTGGCAGAACGCCCATATTTACATATTCATCAAGGCAAACACGCTAAATGGATCGCACGTGCTATTTTGCCCGTTTGAGAGACGCAATCCTGGGTGCGCCCGGTTAGTAGATCAGGTTCCACGTGTGTTTGCGCGTGCAATCACGTTTGCACACGTTTTAATACACGCAAACCTTTAGTAAATCCGGCCCATAATGTATTAGTGTAAGCAGAAATAATGTGACAGACAGCACTGACAAAGACATTCTTTACCGAGGTGAGGGTGGCTTATGCATAAAAAGGGTCATAGTTCAAATATCTACAAAACTAGAATTTCCATTCTGGCAACAACAAAAAAAAAAGAAAGAAAGAAAGATTGTCCACACTCAAAATCTTAACATGGACGAGATTCTTTTTCCCAGAATCCTCATGGTGCCAGTGGCGGACATCATCACAGGTGCACACAGCGTAAAATCGGACTTGTGCTCACGTCTATTCCAGATAAGGGTCACCGTGGAGCACTGAGTGTTCATGTCAGTGTCATTATGGATGTAAAGGGATATTGTCTGTCAAAGTCAATGTACTGTGTAAATGTTGAGGAATGTTTCCCTCTGGCTCTGATAACATGAGGCTCTGTGCTGCTCTGACTGTTCTGAGGCAGGAACAGTTAATAGGGAATGACTCATGTCCGTGTTTGGGGGTTACAGTAAAGGGCTCGGTGCTTCTACTGGATGACCAAACAATGACCAGTTATATCATCATTCTCCTTTGAACATACACCAATCACACTACATTAAACTGGTGACTTGTTTTAATATTGTGACCTGGGTATTTTCCTGAGTGAATATCTGAAACTATAAGTTCATTTTCAAATTAGCCGACTAATGACTAAGTGAACTCTTGAAACAGGCCATGGGCATACACCAATCTGTCATAATAGTCTCTTGTCAACAGGAACATGGGAAGTTTTGCGTGTCCTTTTTCCCAGGGAGTCCAATGTAAGCATGAGAACTGATTTAAACCTTTGTTGACTGTCTATTTTTGTGATACAACTGTAATGCCTGATATCCTATATAATATAATAATTAAAATCCTGCTTAGTCTCAACATGTATGATCAGTTCACACTTCACTATCAGCTGAACCATTAGTGTAAGATCATTGGTTACTGATTAGTACTTTAAATAATAAGAACTTTTTGTAAGATTTTCTTTTGCCACACAGCCAATGTTAGAATTGAGAGGGTTTTTTTCTTCTTCTCCGTCTTGCAAATGGATTCAGCCATAGTTGTATTAATAAGACAGTAGCCTTTACTGTGTTTAGTGAATGTTCTTCTACAGTGGTGGACTGGCCATCGGAGGCACCGGGACATTTCTCAGTGGCCTGGCCGCCAAACTGGCCCGCTTGGTGATTGAGAGGGAGGATTAAAAAAAAAAAAAAAGGTAAAAGCACTGGCCACAGATGCAGTGAGGTGCTGTAAAATAACTGACATTGTCAGTAAGGGAGAAGGTAAGACATTAAACACGAGTGGTGACAACAGAGACACAATCATATCCTACCTACCTTTTACTGTCCTTGGGACTACCCCAACCACCTTGTTGGGGAATGCCTCAGCTGGACAGCGCCCACTTACTATAAGATTCCATGCCACACAGGGCCGTTCACTTTCACCCTTCCCCCCTCCCCTTCTCTAGTATTTTTTCTCTCTGTTTTTTCTGCCTTTCTGCATCTTATATGGTTATGACAGTGCATGGGCAGTGGCATGGGGACTAACTTGTGTTGGCCCGTGCCCTGATCTCCCACAAACACCTATGCTGGCGTTGGCCAGGTAGGGGGAGATCTCGAGCCTGTGCCTCTGAACTGCTCCTGCCACTCAGCCCACCATTACCTAGTAGATTGTGTTTGGAAAGAATGTTGCAGTAGTGGTGCTGTCTTGGTTTTCTGTCCATAACCCTCAATGCTTTCCCATAGAGAGACCTGATTGGGTGTAGGGTAGTTCGGTTGGCCTGGGACCAGCATGTCATACAGTATCTCAAATAAGGGAGTATCATAGCGTTGAGGTACATTTTTGTGGCACCTGTTATGATGGAAGTTCATGAGGTTGTATTTCAAAGCATGAGACATTTTTTGATGTGCTTTTTGAAGCTCAGAGTAGAGTCAAGGGTATTTGAATGCCTCATCATTTTTTATCGCGTGTTTGTTCATGAGCATTTTAGGATACACATATTTCTTATTCTTTTTGTGGAAGTACATGGCCACTGTCTTATCTGTGTTCAGCGTAAGGCATGTATGGTTGACCCATTCTGAGGTAGCTGCAACTTCATCCAGATTTTTCTGTGAGCAAATATGACTGTGTCGTCTGCATACATTATTGTTTCTACTTGATCGAAGGTCAAGGGTAAGTCGTTAATGTAAATACAAAATAAAAGGGGGCCAAGAATTGAACCTTAGGGAACCCTAACAAATTTGAAAAGATGACAAATTATTTTGATCCTAACACAATGAGTGCGATCAGCCAAGTAGGATTTCAGCCATTTGACAATGTTAGCTGACAGTTTGTATTGGTTAGCTTGGAGAGAAGAATTGAGTGACTCACAGTGTCAAAGGCCTTACGCAAATCCAAAAATATGGCTGCTACTACACCCCCTTTATCCATACTTTCCCTAATGACCTCCAGAAAATAACAACAGGCTGTTTATGTGGAATGATTTTTGCGGAAACCAAATTGCATGGGATGCAATAATTTTTTGTCATCAATGTGTGTCTTCAGCTGTTCCGCAACCTACTTTCCCAAGACTCTGGAAATGGCAGGGAGTATACTGATGGACCTGTAGTTTGCCAGTTCATGTCGGCCTCCTGGTTGGGGTTACAATAGACCTTTTTCACTGCAGCCATTTTCACATGAGATAGTAGGACAAATACAAGTGTTACCAATGATACTAATTAAGGTTCTGTTCCATTTAGTGAAACATAGCTTTTCTAATGAGCCAACATGCACAATAGCAGCACCCTGACTCTGTTTGGCCTGAATGGAATGGAAACTTTAATTAGTATCATTGGTAACACCTCTACTTGTCCTACTATCTCATGTCAACATGGCAGCCGTGAAAAAGATCTATGGCTGACTTCAGGGTAGAGGGGAACACACCCGTGCCCAGTGACAGGTTAGCGATATGAGTTATTGGTGCAGCTAAACTGCCGTTATGTTTTTTCAAAAAGGCAGGGTCGAGTCCCCATGTGTCCTTTGCTCTGGATGTGGAGAGGGAGGCGAAGAGTTTAACAGTGTATGATTTGTTTACATTAGAAAAGTACATTAGGAAATCTAGAGGCACGGAAGAGCAAGGTTGATTATTTGTAACACATGGATATAACACACAATTGATTTATAACACATGATTGATGATTTGTAACACATGATTGAATATTCGATGGACATGATTGATTTATAACACATGATTCATTTGTAACACGAGCACGAAAGATGAACACACACACACCCAGAGGCGCCGCTTGTGAACAGGCAAGGCAGGCAACTGCTTGGGGCCCCGAGCCATCAGGGGGCCCCCGAGGGTCGGGGCCCGAGGGCAGTTTCATCGACAGAAATATCTCAAAGTGCGCTACCCGCAGTGACCGCACCCCCTCCCCGTATCGTCGTATAGCGTCGATTTGCAATGACATCTCAGTAGGAAACCCCCCTAACGGGGCCCCAATGTCATTCTCCGGACCTGATCCCATCTAACGTCAACCTGTATGATGCACCTTATCACCGGGAGTTTCTAATGAAGCCGAGGGAAAAAGAAGAGGAGCAAGACGAGAAGAAAAAAGAGGCTGAAGTAAAAATGAATGCAAGACAGTGGTGGTAAGTGGAGCAGAGTGTAACGTGAACAGTAAATAACTGTTGAACAAATGCTAATAGTCTAATGTTAGCTTCAGACCAGTGGTGACCAGTTAGTTAACGTTAGCGAGTGGGACTGCACTGGAGTGAGGGACTCGGTGCGTGCGGTTCTGGTGCTCCACTCGGTTACGGTCGTTAAGTGACAAAACAAAACAAAAAAAGAGCAAGGTTAACTTAACTTAACGTTATCTGCTGGCCTCCTTGGCAGCAAGTAACAACACTATTAACTTGCTAGCTAGCAGGGTGACATAGTAAAGTTATGTTACAGTATTGAAGTGAGTAGCCTATTATTATAATAATAATATGAAAGTGTAATCTATTGGTGCTATGAAAGCTATGCCCAAGGAAAACATTTAAAAATCACTCTCTTATCTCTCCTCAGGATTATTATTTAGGTTTCTGACAGCAGCAAATCAGAAGGACAAAGTGCCCCCTCCCAGTGCTGACAGTGAAAACTGTAAGTGTATTGTCAAAATAATCTTTAGAGGGCATTATGGCATATGTTATCAATTAAAGTAAAACTGTCTTTTGTTTTTTGTCATATCAGTTGAACGTACACCTCCAGTGAGACAGCAACACCTGCCCATCATGAAGACGACATGTCACCAGCTTACACCATAACTGGACATTTGGAATAAAAAAAGTTTAAATTTCATACATTTTTTCTTGGTGTTCGATTATTTATAAAATTATGGCGATAAACACTGGTTGGAGGGCCCCCTGGGGATTTTTGCTTAGGGCCCCAGCAGACTCTAAAATCGCCTCTGCACACACCTACACATAGGCTACACACACACATACATACATACATACAAACACACGCACACAGCTGAGGGGCAGAATCATTAATACAATATGTGTGAGTATTTGTAGCCCATTTGTGTTTATTTATCCCAACAGAGAGTGAGAGAGTTGTCTTGTTGCTGTATTTCTAAGGGTTTTAAATATTAATTGATCAGTTACCAATACTGATTTCAAATATTTTCAGTTTTTTTTTGCAGTTTTTAGCATTTTACCATGGTTCCACTGTGAACCATGGTAGGACCATGCTTCCGTTTGTGCTTGAAAATGTTAGTTTTAGTAAATTTACACAGTAGATTTAAGAGCTGTGTTTGGAGCTCCTTACATGCCCTCTCACAACATACATTTCCAGTCACATTGTCCCAGTTTGTAGTTTTCAGTTCAGACTCCAGTTTCTCAAGATCTTTTTTCTCCTGTAAACAGCAGTATCAGGCGCTCTAGCTCTGTCAGCATTTTGTCAGTAACAGGCGTACTAACTTGTCGCTCCATTGTGAAAGTCCAAATTGCAGCTTATTTGTATCCTACAATGTAACAATTTTACTGCCTGGTGCAGACCAAATAATCGAACTAGCGGTGTGAAAGCGCCCTTAGATAACCGGTGGGTGTGCACGGAGATGATGTGGGAAAAGAAGCTCATCTGATCATCTCCATTTCTTGACATTTAGGGCCATTTAGAACTTTTTTCGGTTTTGTTGACTATTTTTGCCTTCTTTATACCTTATCATTAGGCTGTTCTTGGTGCTTCAGCGACCAGTTCGTCCCACTTGGTCTTGTTGTTCTCCGTGATGATGGACACTGCCAGGGTTAACTGTCCTGCCCTTGTCCTCACCTCTGCATCCTTCACACTTACAGTTAGCGGGTTGGTGTGCATGGACATGGTTTGGAAATGAAGCTGAACTGATTCTTAGCATTTCTGTTTTGCTGGGTTTTTTTTGTTTTTTGTTCTTTTTATTTTATGGTAGAGGATATTTTCTTCCAGCAGCTGGCTACACTCTCAGCAAATTAAAACCCATTTGAGTCAAACTCAGTAATTTGGGCCATAATGTCATTCCGGTGAATGTCTTTATTTTATCTTTTTTGATGAAGCCCAGTCGAATGTTACTGTGCTCTGGGTCTGCATGCCACTAAAGCCAGAGTTCTGGGCTAATTTGTTATATTTAATGAATTCAATAACCCTGGTCCCCACATAGAGCTGTGAAAATAGGGCTTAAGGCGAGCTCAGACAGACATGTCCATGCAGTGCCTTGTGGACTTGGTCAAATGTTAAATCCTTGGTCCAGGGTGTTTAATCTCCATTTAAAGGCAGACACACTGTGGAGCACCGCTCTAACACACACAGATCCTTTGTGACAGCGCTGTGACAGGGTGACATTTTGGCAGAGCACTGCCTTCACAGCCGCAGAGTGACTTTTCCAGAGTCAGCTGTGAGGACACATCACTGCGTGGATGGGTAATGATGGTTCTGCCAATTATGTTAATTGGGAAAAAAAAAAAAAAAACAGAAGTGAGGCAGAGTTAAGAAATGAGGGAGGAAAGGAATTAGGTCTTTGTCATTGTTGGACTGAGGCAATTATCATCAACATTTGAGAGGGTGTGTGTTGGACGGTAAACGCACACACTGCAGATGTGAAGTCAAGTCTGTATGTGCTAAAACAGGGCTGCAGGGGATAATAGGGATTTTTAAGTGTCCTCACTGGTGCTGTGTGTGTGTGTGTGTGTGTGTGTGTGTGTGTGTGTGTGTGTGTGCACCTGGTGCTCCCCCATCAGCATGATTCGGCCACAGGAGTTTTCATTCAAGGGCTGTACAAAGTTGAATTGAACTCCAGACTCATTGATCAGCAGGACGATCAATTTGCCAGTGTTTTCAATAGTCCTCCTTTTGCTGGGCGTCAAGTCAGCCAAGGGCGAATGTGTGCGTACAGTAGATCAGCGTGTGTTTTCATCAAGGAACTGTGGGCAGGATGTGACAGGATTACATAACCTGTGACGCAGTGTGGCATTTTATCTGCTGCTCCACACCTAAGTTTCCATATGTGTTTTTACTCATTTTTCAAATATACGAGTGATGTAACAAGCGCAGTGGATGTTGCGGTTATGCAACCACCTCAACACCTGCAGTCATTTTTCTTTTTTTTCTTTTTTTTTGCGGAGCTTTTTACAGGAATGGAGGCATGTAACAGTGAATGACAGCAGGATATGAATGATTTGTCTGCAGTGGAAAAAGCAGAGGCAGGAACCAGAATATCAAAGTGCACTTGGAAAAGCTGTTTACACCGTGTTCCATCTTCTCTTTTTTGGCAACTTTTCACTGCACCAAAGTACTTTGGCCATTAGAAACAAGCAAACAAATAGCAAACTAACATGAAAATACAATCTACACTAGTTTTATATACAGTAGAATACTTTGAGACAACTTTCAAAAGTCTGACACCCTCTCAGAGCTAAGGCCCATTAGTTATACACTAAAGACTGGGAATCCTACAGGGTCACTTCTAATTTAGAGGAAGATTTACTTCTTAAAATTCTACATTGTTAAATTACTGTTAAAATCACCCTTTGCATGAGTCAATACAAGAAAAATTAACATAAAAACGTGAGCTTAGAATTATAGGGTTCTATCTCCGTTTTGGGTAGTTCCGAGACATTGGGCATCAAAGTTCCAACTCGGCTTGTGTTTTGGTTTACAGAACCTTTTTATTTTATGAATAACTAATTAAAAAAATGTTGAACATTTAAAAATAACACCACACAGGCATTAACAGACCACTAATGGATGATATTATGCAAAAAACTCAATTTTGAAAAAAATGGAGATAGAACCTTATAATTCTAAGCTCACAAAATATATTTTATTGCAACTTAAAGGAGCTGTATGTAAGACTGTGGCCCAAACTGTTGCTGCGGTCAAATTCAAAAACACTGCAGCGGATTGTTTTCCCTCCCCTTGCCCCCAGACTCGATGTTGCCAGATAAAAGTCGCTTTTATTTTTGAAACATTAATAGCTGGGTCTCATATAATGGCCGGGGCTTTGTTTACATGAACAAATAAAGGCCGGCACCAAATAGCCTACTACAGGCCGGGTCAAAAAAAAAGACAGAAAGATAAACAACTCCGGCGTGGAGCGGTGCATGTCTCTGACCGCAGCGGGGACAGCTCTGTGACACTACTGTGAGGCTGACCGCCGGTGAGTGCTTTGGAACGGGGGCGGGGCTCGTGGCAGCTGCTTGTCTCCAAACCAGAAATGTTTGTAACAACACCAGGAGAAGTCGCTAGATTTGTCGCTAGTCGCTTTTGACAAAAAAAAAGTCGCCAAGAGGGTTTGGAAAAAGTCGCCACACTGTACGGCGTCATAGATGGCATAGCGTATATTTTTGATATATAAGTATAGGTTGTATGGCCAGCCAAACTACTAAAAAAAGTGTGATTTATAGTCTGAAAAATACCTTTGTTTCTGCCTGTTCCCTCAGGGTATGATGGATGATAATATGGGTGAATGTGGATTGTGGTAGGTGCTTTGCAAGAAAAAAGTACCATATACTAAGTGCAGTCCATTTACAATAAGAAGCCTGGTAACTATTGATTAACGGATGTGTACCAGACAGCCTTTCTTTTACCATAAACATTGTAATTGCCTTGGCAACATCTTCTATTTGTCTACCTTCAAAAAATGGCTGAAGGAGAAGAGAACCTTTTTGGGGTGCTTTTGTCCAATCGTGAGTTGTCTTTCTGAAGACATAACCTACCACCTTAAATAGTCTGCAAACTTCACATTGTCAGATCGGTTTACCCATCAGATTATTTAGCATCTGCTGCTGCACTTTAGTTTTTTCTAAATAATGCTAAAAAGAAACAGACATTTGGTATGTAGTTTATCACAGCAGTTGCACTGGTTCCATGAAAAATGATTAAAATCCTAATAGGGATAAGCAGGAGGGTCTGAGATGTGTTATTGCCCCCTTTGTGAAATCCTTCACTCCTGATGAGAGAGAGAGAGAACAACAGCGTGATGCAACAGTGGTGGTTTCCCTGTTTAGACGGTGTAATTAGATTACAATTCAGTGAAATTACATCGGCCTGAAAAACACTATCAAAGACAAGGAACTGCAAACACACTTTTTGAGTGTTAATTAGGGAGTCCATTGAGTAGATTGTTAATTAAAATTTGATTAAAGAGCCAATAAGAGACACAAGATTTAGACCACATTAAGAATGCATGGGGGTTTCCATGGTAATCTGTTAACTTCCACCAGAGGGAAATAACCAGATGCAAATGAGCTTCATCTGGGAGTTTTTTTTTTTTTTACCCTCCTCATCTTCCACCCAAAAGGGAAAAGAGGTTATGATGAGATGAGTTGAGATAATAATTTATCCCGCTGCAGAGGAAAATAGCATCTTGAAGCTGTGAATGTTTCTTGATGAGACCCAGAATGTTAATGTTACCCTATAAACCATGTCAATATCCGGTTAATAAACTATCGCAGATATCAGACATGAAGGGTAAAATCCAACAGATTACAGCAGTAACTGATCATTGTAAACAAGCTGGTGGCTCACATGCCGGAGACACTGGTGAATTTGTTTAAGTGCTGGAGAGATAAGAGTCTAATTGGTTGGGTGAACTTTTGAACCTTGCACATTAAATGAAGTGGGGAACAATATTTATATCAGTTGTGAGATAATTGCATTGCTCATATTAATCAGCCATATTATGTACGTGTTTATTTTTTACCATCTGTTCTGGCACATGCAGAGGACAAACCTGCCCGACACTGACTGTTTACACCTTGTATGATTACCTAGAAATATTAGGATAATCAATTAGATATGAGACAAAAAACTCTAATGAACCCCTTCAGTCCCAGGCCAAGACATGAGCTCTGATCACACCTCCATTGTGACTTTATGCAATATATATTATCATTACAAAAATGTTTTAAAGGAGACATATTATTCCCCCTTTTCCACAAATTAAAATAGTTCCCAGGTGTCTTAAAGACATGTCTGTGACATGCTTTGGTCAAAATACCCCAACGATCAAACACCACAGCTCTTTTCATCCTCTCAAAACTGCCCTGTTCAGAACGGCTGGTTCCAGTGCCTGTCCCTTTAAATGCAAATGAACCACTGCTTGCCCCGCCCCCTTCTACCAGTCCCAGGTAGGGGTGGTATTGTGCAAATGTGAGTCCTAGTTCGTAAAACCACATCATTTTCAACCTGGGAGCCTGCACATTACAGATTTTATTTTGTCAATTCTCACATTTCGGGGCCCAGAGGGCAAGACAAACACCCAAATACATGTTAAAGAGCCTTCAAAAAGTGTCATTTCAATAATATGTCCACTGCTTAAGGCAAAGGTTAAGCTCAACAGGAAGTCCTCTGATTCACACAGTGGTTGTGTGTTGGAGTGCTGCCAGAAAGCAGGTGACCTACATCTTAATACTGTTCCTGAACGCACCCTGTGTAGACACAGATGGAGCACCAGAGCTGCTGATGCCCTGTAATGTGCTGCTCACACTCAGCCTTCTGTGGAGACAGGTGTTAGTCTCCTGAAAGTGTGGGCAGACTGACTGTGAACTCCACTGATTTGCTGATATGGTTTGTACAATGTCTGACAGAAAAGGTGTAATTTCCACCGGGGAATTGGAGGGTACTTTTTGTTCTGATTATACCGCATTTTCGCTGGATCCTGCCAGTGTCGTCTCTGCCTTTCCTTTTATTTGTGTGTGTGTGTGTGTGTGTGTGTGGTATTGTTGTTGGTGCCACCTCCACTGAGGCCTGTTCCAATGTGTCCAGGTGCTTGTCTTGCAGGAAGACTAAATCAAATAACCAGAATGTCCCTATAAGTGATGTTTGTGTCTCTCTTAGACTAAAAGTTAAATTAAATACTAATCCGGGTTGTCTGAGTGACTGTATGTCTGTACAATGTTCTGACATGTCTGTTCATTTACTGGAAATCAGGCAGCAGAACCTGGCAGGGTAAACAAACCGCTGCATCCATGGCACATAATTTGTGTGCTCAAAACTTACTTACTTAACTTTTCCAGTGTAAAAGACAGGATGGGTATTATGTGTCATGAAGATTTATACGATAGAACCTGTGGCAGAACTATATGCTGGAAGTGTAAGTAACAAACCCAGAGAGCAGAAAATAAAAAAAACTTTCATTCAAGATGTCTCGCTGATCAAATCAGTTTGCCTGACATGCAAGTCCACAATGTGCATTGTTGAGATATGGGAGGTTTGTGCGCAGTGGCTTCTTTGTGAGACTTTGCCGAGAACTGCTTTTTGGGGTAACGGTAGGTTAAAAAGTTGTGTGCAGCTATCTCTGTAACTGCACTGTACTGTGCTGCAAAACTTCAAACCCAGTGCACCAGCACTAGGTTTGAAGTTTTGCAGCACAGTATTTGATGAATTTGATAAGGGGAAACCAATAATTCCCGCCTCCACAGCTTAGCTCTGGGCAGCTTGTGGCTCTGCTCCGCCGTTCTAAAAATAGCTTGCACCGACAATTAAAGGTAACAACCCTTCTCCTAAAACTATAGGGATTATGGAAATGGGCCAATTTGCCAAAATGTTGAACTATCCCTTTAAATTTACTACATACATGTTTACTAATGTAGTACTGGCCCCAATTCAAAAACAGGCTTCAACAAGATATGGAAATGTATGCAATACCTCAAGACTTGGAAGTATCAAAGCAACGTGATCTGTACCAAACTTTGATACCCCAGCTTAACTGCTTCTTTTTTTTCCTCCATATGGTAATCTAAAACCTGAAGTTCCCTGCTTGCGTGAGCACCCACAGTCTGTCTGTGTATATGGAGAACCTGTGTTTTCTGTCTTGTGCAATTACATCCCAGATACAAGTTATCTGCATATGTGAATAATTTTGCATAGTAACACGTCTCTGGGTTCTTTCATCATGCCTCAGGTGGCATCTGGGAGTCTCTGTCTGTCTGTCACATGTGTGCTCTAATAATAACACGAAGCATCTCTTGAAAAGTGAGAGTGGAAACAGACAGCTGTGGCCCTATTGTATAAGGAGCCACTCTCACACAGTAAAGTCAACCATATTCATGTTTGTTGGTGTCAAACAGTTTGATGGGATTTCCTTATAAAAACCCGCCCTTGACTTAAGTCAACACCTCAGTGCAGAGTTGGACATCAGGTGCATTCATAAATTGGCCCTCCAAGCACCATCATGTTTTGGCAACATTTCCCCCCCCTCTCTTTTTTCTTGCGCCCAAGTACTATCTAGACTCAGAACACAACATACACTGAACATACTGGAGAAGTAACACATTTACATGCACTTCAGTTGCAGTTATATTTGGATTAAGGCCATAATTTGTTTTTATCAACTGTCATGTAAATGTACTGAATGAAAACTCTGAAAAAGTGGTGCACAAGTTGGTCATTGTTTAAATAAGGGGCATAAATATTAACATGATAATTATGCATTAACATAAATACCTTATTTTGGTGCGTGATTAACAGGTGTTGGCCTTTGGCCCCACCTATATTTTCAAAGAGTTGCTGGTGTTACACTGAAAACTGTGACAAAACCGTCAGATTGTGTGACCATGTGGGCTGTTTTCAGCATTTGTTTGGTCGACAGTGAGCCAGAAGTTTCCATCCTGTTTGCTGTAAGATGTCTGGAGAATGGGCCGACTATGGTAAGAAGAAACAGTGTCAATGTCAGAGAATTGTGGGTGGTCAGTCTTTCTGCTCCATGGAAGGAGAGGCTCTTGGTTCTCCTCTATTTGTTTCACAGTAAATTTGACTCGGATTATTTAAGCATGTAGCAGGGCTGAGATGAATGAACCACAGCAGTTGCATTCTCAACTATATCTGCTAAATGTTACCACCTGAATCACCTGATCATGTGGAGCAGTCAAGTGAGGCCTTCCAAGGATTCTGGACAATATCTATCATTATTGTTAGGTATTGTCTAATAAGATTATTGGCATGAACTAATCCGCTATTAAACACTTTAAATACTGTGATATTTTTCCTTTTCTTTTTCCCGTTACGCAGATTTATTTAACAATGCCATTGAGTAGGTGGCTAGAAAGTAACCTATGTCTTCTACACAGGAGCATTCTGTTTAGATCTGAACTCTCTTGGTAAAAAAAAGAGGATGTTCAAACCAAAATCTTGAGGAAAAAAAGACAAAAGGAAGAAAGACAGATTGGTCATTGATCATTAACATAACTATTTAGCACCATCACAAAGGTCCCCTTTTTGACTGTGGTGCAACACCTAAATCAGAAATAAATGGGGTATTTTATTTTATAGGCCTGCAGTGAATGTAGAAAGTATTCAGGATTTACTATATGCAGTGAAATTACCAAACTTTTTCAAAAGTAAGAGAATGTCTAATTCCAAAAGTTTGACTGGTAAACTCTGCAGTGCGTTGTACCTGTGTGGTTCTGTAAATAACATGGTGAAGATATTTCAGTCCTCATTATAACATGACGACTACATTATGGTTAGTATCTGTTTTCATTAGTTGGGTCAGAAGCCATGATTACATTGACTAACTCTTTGTTCCTGATGTATTAATGTAAGGTTCCCTGGTACTGGCAGAAGAGAACTGAAAAGGTGAGCACAGCCTAGCTATAATCACACACCAGACAATCTGGGAGGAAAGTGGACATGGCAAGTGTCCCAGCTCTCGTTTCTGCACACCGTGACACAAACATGCTCCGGAACCAGCAATCTTTTGTTTATGACAGTTCAGACTACACATTGTAACATTATGTTATATAACAATATCCATGGCTCCATTTATTGATTTTTCGCCAACTTTGTTGTAAACAAATGCACATGGCCAGGTGGAGGGTTAGCAACACCGAGGAAAAACGACCAGACTTGCATAGATTGTATAGTTTAAGTGAAACTAGGAATTAGTGTAACTACATTACAATTCATGAATTCTGTTTGGCTATCACTAGCTGGCTAGCCGGCGCGTGTCAGTGTGGCTGATGGAGCATTTGTTTTGATGTCAGGTGCTAGTGCTCCAGTTATACGTTTAAAGGAATCTGAGTTCAATTTTCTAACTCTTCTTGGAGATGACTGGAGTGACACATGTAATCTATCAAAACATCTATCACACTACAGTAAACATTCATTTATCCAAGTAACATTTCACTGTACTGGCAATCCATGTCAGTCACATGGCTGGTTAAAATGTACATACTGTAGATTGATATGGAAATAGATAAATGCATAGTTGTATGTAATCAAGTGGATCCAAAATCTGAGAACGCATTCCCATTCAGGTGAATAGGAACAGGTTTCACCATCCTCCACAGCACTGAAATCCTCTGTTGACGGCTGTTTCCATTGTGTTAATCCAAGAGTCAGTCTCGTTTTCCTTGGCTTGGAGACCTTTGAGCACAGTGACAGCTGGAATTGCATCAGTCCTATAGAACAGATGTGTGCAGTTGCACCGGAGCACAGTGGCCATTTTTAATCACAACCAATTAAGTGGTCGATTTCAGTGCAGCTGCCATGTGGATCAATATGAGGATTGTAGTTCTTTAGTGAGCTGAGGCTGGGATGTAAACAGCCTATTATCCTTTAGCATGTCACTCCAATCCAACATGCTTTAATTCACCCATCTATACATCTTGATTATTGAACCAGCTCTGCAGAACTGGGAGCCATAAACATCCTCAACCAGTGATCATGTCAACATTCTCTTATAATTAGCCATTAGTGAAAAGCCTACAGGACTGGTAATGGAGACCATCAACCATCATCTTCACCTACTGGAACACTTTACTCTACATCTGTGTGACACAGATGGCCTCCTTGTATGTCAACAGTCAGATACATTGATGTAGGGATTTAACTGTTCAGTTATGAATGAAACAAATTATCTTATTTAGACCAGATGAGTTCTCAATAAACCCAGCAGCACATTAGTCTGACATTCAGTGTCCCTATCCCATTTGTGTGGCATGAGTTTTCTTTGAAACTGTGCAGCTGTTCCTGTATACTGACGGGTTGTATTTCAGAGAAATACAGAATCAGGATTAAAATGTACTTATTGTGGCATAATTAATGATAAAGGATGATTTCACTTTGCTGGAAGTGATGCTCTGGTTCTGACATTCCGAATGGTATATGGTCTGAAGTGATGCACTTTGTTTCATATGATGCTCCCCACACAAAAGAAAGCCACTAATTTGTTCCACAACCTGTGTGGCGTTCCATTTAAGCTGCAACCTCCATCCAAGCCTTTGTGTCTTTCAGTCATCGGAGGCATGCAGATAGAGGATGGCACCCTAGGATGTGGAGGATGGAACCTCCACATGTACAACACACTGACACAGAGCAGGCCAAAGGTCCAGTTGAGGTCCAGAGTCAAGGAGATGGAGCTCCTTTTTGACAGAAGCATCATCCAGTTCACTGAAGCGTGGGAGAGCTGTGAGCTAAAAGAGCTGCAGGAGGACTGTGGTGAGAGGGTAAAGCACATCACAGGTAATTGAAAGGGGGTTCAATACACAGTAGTCCTCAGGTCCATTACTGTATAAGTTTGATTATAAAGCAGGTTATGTCTATATGTGAAAGTATCAAAGCCTAAGTCCACAGAGAAATGCAGAAACTGATCCTCAAAACAAGCCTCAGGACTTCTGATGTCACAACAAAGAGTTACTGACCCACCTGGATCCACCATCCAGCTTTGCCGGGCTTGGTTTTTGTCTATAGTGTCTCCTGACAGAGGAGATGTTAAACTACACTGAGATGGATTTTGAGTTGTTAAAACACCAAATATAACTTATTTTAGATTCAAATAAAACACAAGAAAAGTGGAAAATATGAGACTCTGAATATAAACCAAATGCAGTAATTCTTAGTAAAAACTGTTGTGCAAGGATGAACCTAGGTGCACCTAAAAAGCCAACTCAATATATTTTAGTGGTGTGTGTGTACACGGTATATAAAGAAGATGTAAAAGAGACAGTCTCCTTAAAAAAATGAAAGTGAATATGGAATCAAGTTCCTCTTCAGTTATTCTCACTTATATGCAATAGCAAGGAAATGGACATGTGATTGATGTATTGGTGTCAGGGGTTGATGATGAATTCTTTCACGACTTTACCTTTTTATTCAAACTAATATCAGGTATTTTGCACAGGGTTCAACAGGTTTAATTTATTCTTAATTCCACTGCAGTAAAAGGCAAATAATTGCACTTGGAAACTTAAAGTTTTTAAATGTTGTGTGTTTTTTTTTCTCTCTCTCTCATTAGGGGTGACATATCCTAACAGCCAGACTTCAACATCACCTCTCGTATTGTAATTGGCAAGCGTCAGCTGAGTTGTGGCTCACTTCATTTGGATGACAGCTGACTGTCAATCACCCGCTAACCTGGGAATGGTGATATGCTGATTTTCTTTCTAAATGCAGAGCTATGTATCGGAGCCTCTTAATGGTGACAGGCTGGTTTAACTGTTTCCAGGGAGGTAGAAAAACAACACTCCATTTTTCCCCCATTTTTTTTTTTTTTTTTTTTTTTTTTTACAATTCCGGGTTGGTTTAAAATCCTTTAATTTCACTTCCTCAAAAAATCTCCTGACTATATATTCTCCGGAAGGTGGCATGTTTAGCAGTGTATAGGAATAAAGCCCTGTATCAGTTTTATACGTGAGTGCACCCACAGCCCTGTCTATGTGCTGGAACTCTATAGCATTGCTGCCATTACGAGGAGCGGGGGTCCCTGACGTAGAAACGCCATCTGTTACATGAGGGGGAATTATGCTAATCACTGACTGCTCCGCGACAGGAGTCTGAGGGAGGGGAGAGGTGGAGATGAGATGGAGGGAGAGAGAGACAGAGAGAGAGACGGAGCAGTGTTCAGAGTGACTGAGTGAATGGAGAGAAATAAGTGTAAAAAAAGAAAGAAATGAATGCATTTAGCTCTGTAACATAAGCCTGCACATTTGAGGGAATCCTCAGCCCCTCCCTCCCCCTGCTTACTCGCTGACATCAGTTGTTCAAATTACCCTCTCCACACTACAGCACATCCAAACACGGTTTAGCTATTCTCACTAAATAATTGAAGTTAAAGTCTATATTTACCTCCACTATGTGCTGCGTTTAAGCTCCCATTATGAAGAGCAGGCGACGATGAGAGCTCAGTGGGAGATGTGTGAGACATGAGGAGCTAAATGTCTTTGTTGTCTGCTTACAACACATTTGAGTCACACGAGATCCGACTTCCTACTTCCTGTCACTCTCAACAAACAACTGCATAGCGCATCTCGTTTGTTTCCTGACAGCAGTGATTGAGCGCTATTGGCTGGGAGAGATATTAAGCAACAAATCAGAAAAAGATGAATACAGCATCAGCAAGCAGCAGGAGCCCAGATATTGTGGCTTTTATTGCCCAGTTAGGCTGCAGCTGCAAAAAAGAAAAAGATGTTTGACTTCCCATAATGCAACTTGATTGAGTTTCTTCATTATATTCTCACACCTGGTGAAAACTTCAGACCCCCTTCTTGTAACACAGGAAAAGTTAAGACAATCTTGATAAGACCATCAACATTATTTTCCCATTATCATCAGAAGCCCAATGACTCATGATGAGTCATATTCGATTTTGCTGTAATTTCAAAAAGCACTTTTCATACTCCCCTCTCCTTTAGACATATCGAGGGAGCATAATACTGTATTATAAACTGAATAAGGAATGATGACATCCCATAATAGCATTGTTTGAATTCATAATAGCAAATATGAGCTTCTATAAAGGACAGAAAACTGTACAATGGCTCCATCAGTAGCTGTAATAGCAGTAGTACCCTCATTTGTGACTATGATGTGTTTCCTCTAATGTGCAACTTCCAGGTAGGTGAGGTGAGGTGAGCGGTGGTAATAGATACAGCAGTATCATTACCATGGCTCCCAACTGTTGAAGCGATTGAATCCCAGGCCTTTGTTGAAGTTGAAACATGCTTAACTTCTTGCCACTGAATGTTTTAAATGCCATAACAATACAGAGCTCCCGGCTCCATGGGAAAACATGCCACTCCGTATTCTTTCTATTGGAAATAATGAGAAAAGGAGGGCAGCGCTGAAGAGACAGGGCAGTTCCCTGTGGATCGCCAGCCTCTGCGTTAGAGGAAGGTTTGGAAGTAGAAGAGAGGAACCCGATGAGAGGGGAGAAAACGGGAGAAGGGAATCTAATTTGTGAGAGGAGGGGGGAAAAAAACAAATGGCAAGGGTTAAATTGGAGGAGCTACTGGAGGAGAACGTGGCACTTAGGCAGCAAAGGATGACTTAGAAGATGGGGAAAGGGTGGAGGGGTGGGGAGGGGGGGTCTCCTTTTTACTTGAAATGAGGATGAAAGGCACAGAAACACGGTATTTAGAGGCCGTGTGGCACCATGTCATGTGTCGAGGGCATGCACAAGCCAGAAGGACAAGTGCAGGCTCCCATATGTTACCATTTATTTAGCGCCCAAGAAACCCTTGAGCATCTTCTCTTTAAGAATACTGCATGCTTCACTGAAAAGTGATCAGATCTGTGAGGAGGGGATTATTAATAGTGTGAGTTAGGGAGTTATAATGTGTTTTTCAATTTAATTTTTATCTGCAAAGTCAATGATTAAATGGAAAACTTGATAAGGAATAGGAATGAGTGGGCCATTCAGATCAGAAACGGCATTCCGTTTGATATCTTTGACATCAGATGCGCGGTCCTAAATGTTACACGAAGGCAACTGGACGTTTTATATCGAAGATGTCTCACCTCTCTAATCTGCCAGGCTTCCTTGGTTCTGACGGAGTGGTGGCATGTCCCAGACGTCTAACTACTGGTGGAGTCATTAACAAGCTAACAGAGTCGATGAGGACACCGAGCGAGTCGCTGACCCACTCGGTCATCATGTCGTTAGGGTCAATGGGCGTTAAGCTACCTGGAGACGGATCACCGAGGGGCTGCTGAGTGGACACAGACCACCTCCTCTGTGAAGTCATTCTTATTCCATTTTGACATAAATTACTTTTTTATATTCTCGTTTTGGAGCCATTGAAGTGTGTACACTACATTAATCTGTTTTGTTTCCATTTTGTCCTAAGGGTGGACAGGCTTCTGCCTTAAAGGGGAATTTTCTGTTGTTTATTTGGTGTGAAAGGGCCTAGAGTTGCAAATGCAGAGACTGCTTGCCGAAAAACTGCCCTCGACAGGAACGCGCATCAGCGGTTTTGCATGAATTTACCTCGAAAACAACTCTGTCTGGTAACGTTCCGTTATTATCTCATAGCGTGGTGAATGTGCAGGTCACAACTTGTCCACCAGAGCGTTTTGGAGTTGTTGGATTGTGTATTTGATGAGTTTGATGAGGGAAACCAAGAAATCCCATTAGCCTCTTTAGCGTAGCTCTGAGCAGCTCGCGGCTCTGCTCCGCCATTCTAAAACCAGCTTGCACCGACAAATAAAGGTAACAAACTTATCCTAAGACTATATGGCAATGGGCCAATTTGCCAAAATATTGAACTATCCCTTTAAGGCCTTTTCGCACTGGGGACGTAATGAATAAACAACATGAAATTGAGTGGTTTTGATGCAAAATATTTGCTGCTGAATATTTTGCATCAAAACCATTCACGCTGGTGGCGATACAAATATGTGACAATTATATTCCAAAGTTTTGCATTGCGTCAAGTGGTTCTTCACCTCCACGTCGTGTCTTAAATCCGTTAAACACAACTACTCGTTGATTATCCCTCACGTATTCAACACCCGCTGTGCCACTGTCGTCTTGTTACCAACTTTACTATATCCAACACAGCAGCTCACTGTCTGGTCAATATCTGACACTGTCCTTCATTTCATTGTCTTTGTAAAGTTTGTGTCCCTTGTCAAACAAGACAGGGTGGTTAGACTGTATAGAGATGGTGAGAAGGTGTTGAGAGATTATTCTATTCTATTGCTCTTTCTAAACCGTCTTTGGTGAGAGACACAGGTTGTTTACATTGTTGTCATGGTGTTGTGACTTGGGGGTTGTGACATACCTCCTTTTCACGCTACATGATTGGTTGAGGCGTTTATTTGCGAAAATCAATATATAATATCGGAAAAATCAACCTCCGAAAACAAATTGTCGCATTTTTGCTGCGCAACATTTGGTCGGTGTGAAAGGACTCGTGATGAAAACGGGGGGGTTCAAAAAAAATATTGACGTGTGAATTATTCGCAGGAAAAATACGACTTAGGTGTGAATGGGCCTTCTCAGGCCCGTCCAGACGAATCTGTTTTTTTCGAATCCGGATAAATACTTTATCGGATTGGCCTCGCGTCCACACGAATCCGGCATTTTCGGGGGGTGAAAACGGTATTTTTTGAAAACGGGTCCCAGAGTGGGAAAATTTGAAAGCGCCGCCCCAGCGTTTTCATCTGGACGGCCAATACGGATTTTTTTCTGAAACGATGATGTCATGCCCCCCGCCGCTCTACCTGTAACCTGAGACACACACACACACACACCGCTGCAGCAGCTGCACAACATCCTATATGGACGTAACAACAACAACGGCCGACTGCTGTCTTAAGTGTTTATGTGTGGCAGTGCTGCAGCGCCACACACGCTCCACCCGCTCCACACACGCCTGCAGTATGTAGGTACTACAGCGTTTTGGGTCGTTTTCACTGGATCCATGTGGACGCAGGTATTTCTGAAAACGATGCCGTGTTTACGGAGATTTTTTTCAAAACGATTAAGAAAAAGATCGGATTCGGTGAAGCCGCGTATTCGTCTGGACGGGGCCTCAGATACTGAGCTTTTTTTCAGATACTGCAGCAATGCAATGAATAACAGTGTTTTTTTTTCTTTTGTTTTCTTTGTTTTTTTTTTTACATGTATTGAAGTTTTCTTCTCTGCCTGCTCTGTATCTTTTTGTGGTATTGACAAAAGGTCCAGGTTGGCTAACCACAAGTTTGCTCCTTCCCTTTCCCCCATCATTCTGAGCCTGATGGCAGGGTTTGTATTCCAGTCCTATCCGAGTCCAGACGATCTCCTCAGACATTGACATATTGTATTTCAATTCTGACCCAGGTGACACCCCCGTTCTCCTCTAACCGAGGACTATTGGGACCAAGGTGTGTAAGAAAGAGTTGAAAAAGATTTAGTGGAAGGTGGGAGGTGGGTGAGTGTAGCTCGATATCTTCCTTCATCATTCTTGTAGGTTTTTTATCTAGACTGATGGAACAAGAGATTGGAAAGTTAAATAAATTGGATTCATCTTCATCTAGAACCTGATTATTGAGTCCATAGGAAGTGGTTTCTCTCTCCTTTTTTTTTTTGCCTGGTCTGCTACCTTATGATTTTCTGAGCAATCATTTGAAAAAGCTGGAAAACACAACCAGTTCATGTACTGTACCTGGTCTTGCCTATGTTCTCTCTCTCTTTTTCTTTTTCTTTTTTGATTTTGCCATGTGAAACAACAAAAACAATACAACTTTTTTTTTCCAGCTGGCTATTTTGGCTTCAACATTAAATCATAGGCTCCCAGTGTCGAGCCCAGAGAGATATCAGTTCGCTGTTGTGTGCAGGTTTTTGCCATTTCAGCTCATTAGTGTGCTAGTCAGTCAGTACATAACCGTGGGCAGCAGCTCCCAGGAACCAGCTAACATGAGGCTGGCCAGCGTGAACTGGAGAGCTGCAGTAAACAAGCCTTGCTGATGCTCGACTTTCTTCACCAGACTCTGATGTTTTCTCCCATGGAACACTGGCTGTAATTTTACATCCCATAGCGGCCAGCCGTCTGATGGGGGAAAAAAAAATATCTGAAGCGGTGCAACAGTCTTCTAAAGCTTCCTTTTTTTAGACTGTGCAAAAAAACAATCATGGTTGTGTAAGTTTATTGCATTAGTTGTGTGGGAAAAAATCTGGGTCACAATTTTAGAATACATGACATGGATTTGATGGGAGCAGATGATTGTGCCTTCATTTATATATAGGGAGAAATAAATGTGAGAGCAGAGCAGAGGCACGTCATCCCCTCACACCATTCAAGTGAACAGCTCTTGTGCTTTGAAAATGCAGCACAGTAGAAAACAAGAGCCACGGTGGTGACACCTACACATCCAAACACCTGGTGCAGGATGCAAATGTGTATTATGTTTTTCTTTAGAGGTTTTTTTTATTTTATTTTTTTTATAAATGTACAACATTTTGCAATGGCTAGTATATTTCATGAATTGTTGGTGATTTATTTCTTTTTTCTTTTTTTTGGCAGACATGGGATGTTGCAGCACTGTACTGTGAGAATCTGGTCTTAGAGTTCAATGTGTTTTACCATCAGAAATGATCTACTTGTTCGGTTATGATGTTGTAAACTAATTTATTACTCTCTTTGGTGTGTCCACAAACTATGGCACACAGTGGTTTCTTAGCATGACACTCTAAATCCACAACAGATAAATAATAAAAATGTGTATTAGACAGTGCTATTATTTGAGGTGCTGTCTTAGTTTCATGAATCTAATCTACCAGTTGCTAATGTTATTACTTTCTCTAAAACATTTTTTCCAGTAGTTATTTTGTATTGATTACAAGGGTTAGAAATGGGTGTACTGCTCAAGTTGTATTGAAATAAACACTGACATTTTAATATGATTCTGGGCTGTCTTCCTCAGCTCTTGTACCTTCCAATTTGTCTAGTTGGTTTGATTGACAGTCTGTCTCACAGGTTTTATTTACCATTCTTTCTTTGACAATTTAGTTTTTGAGTTCATTTTCAATTCATTTTCAAAAATGTTCCAATAGGTATATTTTTTTTGATTGTAGGTTGTAAAAAAGAAAAAAACAGTCTGTGGTGAGGCCTTGGTCCCTGACTCACCAAATGAGGAATGATTCAAGCCACAGCAGATTGAGAACAAGTCTTTGAGATCGAGTGCTCTAACACTCAGCTCTACGTTCCACCAGAATCAAGTGCCACAAGGCTTGAAGCTTCATGAAGTAATACGAGTGTCTGGCAAATGACTATAGAGACAGACTGAGAAAAAGAGTACATTAGGAGAGTGAGCACTCTTAGCATAGAGAGGTCTCCAAGCGGTTTTTCAAGACAGGACTCCTACTGACCAAATTGAGGTCAGTAAATTGTCCCAGCACTCAGAGACAGCACTCACGAAGATTTCATGGCTCCGTAGTGAAGGTGGCACAAGCTGCCATTCATTTGCAGATCACTGTGAATGAGAACCATTGCAACTGAGTTCAGCTGGGTTCTGTTGTAGAGGCTACACACTGTATAATCAGTAATGCTCTAGTTCTACTGGTCTCTGGACTCTAATAGTGGAGGATGATCACCCTCATTAGATGTTTTAATGGGTTGAGATGTGGTGACTATGAAAACATACAGTATGATTTACATCATTTTCATCCTCATCATAGGATAAAGGTGTTCTCTCACAACAACTTAGAATAGATAGATAGATAGATAGATAGATAGATAGATAGATAGATAGATAGATAGATAGATAGATAGATAGATAGATAGATAGATAGATAGATAGATAGATAGATAGATAGATAGATAGATAGATAGGCCTACATATACATACATACATACATACATACATACATAGATAATTTAAGGGTAAAAACGGAGCTCATAATAAAATAATCATAGATAGAAGATAGAAGTTATAGATAAATAAGTTCAAAATTGATAAGAGCGATTTGCATTGACTCCTCCCTAAAATGAAAAACTGGACTCAAACGCTGTCAGTTAAATGTCCCCACACCTGATCCCCTCACGGTGGGGGACTCAGGCCTGTAGGGAGTGACTTAGCTTTAAAGTCCAAATAGAGACTTGATTGGTTCATTGTTAAGAGTTAATGACACAAACAGACACACTAAGCCATGGGCTGCACTGTCCTGCACAGCACCTACTGCTAAGATAGATCACATCAATTTCTGTAATTCTGCCTACAAAAGCACTTCTTCTTTTTCTCTTTTTTAAATTTAATGTGAGCTTTTATTCTGAAAAGTCCTGTTGTAAAGAAATGCTGCTTCACAGACTTCAGAAATACTAGACAAATGTGTGTTCTGAAAACAAATAATACCAGTTCAACATATAACCTGTGAGAGTGGACCTCAGCATTAGAATAGTAGCAAAGAAGCAAATTCTAATTCCATTTTAATGAATGAACTCCTCAAATTAGCATTTAATTGTGTTTCGGCTGCACAACAATGATTTAGGGAAAGAAAAAGAGCCAATGACAGGTGCAGTTGATATGGATGCTGGGGATGGAGAGGATGGATGTGGGCTGAGGTACAGAGAATGACAGAATGACATGGGCCTGTTAATGAAACTTGGTTTCATTCCTCAGCTGTAGTGATCTGTTTGACAAGCAGATGGCCTGATACGGCGCTGATACCACACTGTGCACCTGTGGTGCCTGTATGGATGCACAGGCCTTGTGTGTACTTGTCTTTCTATGATTGTGAGGACGTGTTGGCCGGTCAGAGAGCAATTGGAGGTTTAACCTTTGTCTTGTGTTAGCTTTCTGCTACCATCTATGGTGTTAGGGTCAGTTTTGACCTGTGTTTTTTCATCCAGTTTGTTTTTCTTCTCTTGGTTACATTGTAAGGCTTCCTTATAAAGATTGATTTTAATATTTTTTTGGTGTGGGCCTCTGGGCCTTTTTTGTCAGTATACCCCTTGGCTTCAATTAAACCTTCCTCTTAGTTTTCTGCTACCATCTATGGTGTTAGGGTCAGTTTTGACCCGAGTCTTAAATCAGCTGTAAAACACACTAAAACAATTATTTATCATCCTATTGATAGCTTTCACTGACGTCACTTCCCAGGGGCCTGGCGGTCAAAAGCAACATTCCAAAATGGCCCCGCAATGGACTTTCTATGGACAAACAACCGAGTAATGACTTAAATCATCTGTCAGCGGCCGAGAAAGAAAGATATAAAAACAACTTTGAAGTTTTGGGCACTTGTGACCCATATTCAACACCAGCTGCTGTATACGAGCTGTTTAAAATGACCAGTTCCCTGCCGAAGCTCCAGTTGGGCGATGTTTATTACCTGGTGGAGAATCCATCATCCTCCACCGCTTGCAACCAATACCTCCGGTGTTATGGCTCAACTGGTTTCTGATTAAAAGCCCCATTTTGTAGTTTTTTTTTTTATCTTAAAATAATGTTTCTGAACTCATTGAAGTGGTAGAAATGTACCTGTAACTTTCCTGTGTGGGAACACCGTCCTGGTACCGCAGCTCCGCTGAGCTCCACAGCTGAGCTCCAGCCCACTGAGGCCAGGCTCCCTGCTCCTCTCACCCACAAACCAGAGCCCTTAGCTGGGCTGCACGGTGACCAGCTGCCCCCCTTTACCCCCCGGAGCTTTGCTACGCACCGCTACCGACGGCAACGATGACGGCGGTCCGATAGCAGCAGGACCGGCGGCGGCGGCGGCGATGGTAACCCGGCGGGACCGCCCGCCACCGGACACCGGCAACAGTACCGCCCGTGGCGGCAGCGACACGGTAACGGGGGTCGGGACCATAGACTGTAAAAAGAGGTCGGGACCGACCGCGGCGCGGCGAGGACGATGACCGGTGTTGTTTAGCGTATTTTCAGAGTGTTTTCCATTAGTTCGTAACTTTAACATGACAGGCTTTGTCATACTGTGCAGTGTTGTGCAGACTAGTGAGAGTAGTGTGGCGCTGATGTCTGTAGATTGGAGGAACAGGTTCACTCACAGACGCATATTGGCTGCAGTAACATGTGAACTGCGGCTTTATTTGTGAATTTGTGACAAATCTGCGGACGGAAGTGCAGCACAGCTGTTGTTCGGTTCGGTAACCAGTTAAATCAGACACTAGTTGGGCCATAACACCGGTATTTTTGAAGCAGCAGGGAGCAGTGTGTGTTTTTCTGCCTTGTCCTAACCAGCGGACAGCGGGGAAGTGGATTGTTTTGACCGCCAGGGGGGCGTTCCATACGGGCCGTGACGTCACATGAAAGCTATCAATTGGTTTCTGATCTCTTGGTTATGTTGTTAGGCTTCCTTATCCATGAATTATTTGCACTTATGATTTCAGTTTTAACTCTCATTATAGTTCTTATCATTTTAACCAGGTCGAAACTAACCCTTACTGTACAACACAAATGTCATAATTTTAATCAAAGCAATTTAGAAAAAAAAAAATATATATATATTTTGTTTAAAGCAGAAGTAAGCGATCCGGTCGTTTTGGATAACTTATTGTCAGCCGATGGAGTTAGCAGTCCCCGCCCTTGTCCCTACATCACCACATTCACGCGCATCCCTTGGCTGCACACACAGAGAGGACCGCCCCTTTATGCCATTCTCTCTCCTCATTGGATAAAGGTTGTAGGATACAACGAAAGTTTTCTCCTCGGCTTACAGCAGAGCAGAGTGACTGACGGACCCGTGTTTCAGACCAAACACTCTATATAAGTGATTGCTGTCGGAAGATATAACTATTTAAGGCTTATATTAACACAAACATTCTGCTTACTTATGCTTTAAATATAGGTTCAAACAGCCTGGGTACAATAAATAAATGTATGTGGTACTTCTATGCATGAAAAACCTAAAAACAGGCAAGTGGCGACCCAAACATAAGAGGAAGGTTAAGACTATGTTTGAGGGTTAAGCATTTATTTTGTGATAGTTTAGGTCAGGGTCGGCCCGTGGCATAGGCCGTATAGGCAAATGCTAAGGGCGCCGTCCATCCAGGGGGCGCCAGCGCCACAAATGGGAAAGAAAAAAAAGTGTAAAAACTTTCACTATAACTAGTTGGTATTATTTCTTAATACAAAAAATAATCCCACGTTAATTTAAATGCAAAGCATATTAAAAAGTAAAAATATAATATGTTACAACATTACTTACTAAGTCGCCCCCCCCCCCCCCCCCTCTCCCCACATGCCCATTGGTACGTGCCCTCCGCTCTCCCCGCAGTCACACACACACACACACACACACAGCAGAGGTAGGCCTACCTGTCTGCAGTGCACTGCACTGCACTTAAAGCCGTTTTCTTGTTAGAAACGCCACATTTTACTTAGATGTGTAGATACTTGGTTGCATTAATCCTCAAAGTCGGCGCAAATGCCGGCTCGTTTGCGCGACCGTCTCGATATGTTTTTGTTTATATTTCGGTCATTTTACGCCGCCCTTGACGACCTGTCAATCAAAAGAACAGCTGTGAAGCGCTTCGAACCCGCAGAATCGTTAGGAGAGAGAGAAGCAGTGAGGAGGATGAAGGTGCTTCAGAGGCTGAAAGTTCTGACTCATTTGATGAGGAAGATATTGAAAAAAGAAGAGAGAGTTGAGACTTCAGCCTGCTCAGACAGCAGGGCCACAGCTCCAGCTCTGTATACAGACCTGCTGAGCTCTCAAACCATTTTTTTAACATGTCAAACAGCACCACAGTGACAACACATGTAGGGTGGGCTACATTATATAGGTTAAAGCAGAAGTAAGTGGTCCGGTCGTTTTCGCCAATGCTGCGTTCCAGGCAGGCTTTTGAAATCGTAAATTACAGCTTCAAGTCACAACTTACGACTTTGTAGCGTTCCAGGCAACCCACTCGTGTTTTTCCAACCTGTTTTACCGGTGAAAGTCACTATAACGGCCACTCATAACTTCCGACCGGTGAACTCGTACCAGATCGAACTGGTACCACTTCACAGTCGGAAAAATACGAGTTTCCTTGAACGCACCATAACAGTCCTCGTCCCTACGTCGCCACATTCATAGCGTTCCTTGGCTGCACACACAGCCCTGCATGCCGTTCTCTCTCCTCATTGGATAAAAACTGTAGGATACGATAAATGTTTTCTCCTCGGCTCAGAGCAGAGCAGAGTGACTGACAGACCCGTGTTTCAGACCAAACACTCTATGTAAGTGATTGCTGTCGGAAGATATAACTATTTAAAGGGATAGTTCACCCGAGAATGATATTTCGCTCATTATCTACTCACCCTCATGTTGACTAAGGGCTGGAAGAATTATCAGAGTCCACCGTCCCTTCTCTTAGTTACAGGGGGTCTCGGCGTAGCAGTGAATTTCAATGCAACGGTTGCAAAGGGAAACCAGAGCTCTTCGTAAAAAAACACACACAAAAAAACATCCAAATACCTCCATGATGTTCGTATGTAATGTCCGTCTTGTGCTGAAGCCCCAAATTGCGTAATTGTCCCGAAAAAAATTAAATAAGTCTATATTTTAAGCTTGTTTGTAGCGGAAGCTTCTCGTCTTCTTCTTCTTCTCCTCTTCCTGGTCCGTCCAAATATCGCGTGATTTGCGCCGGCGTCAGTGCGGTTACTGCGAGTGGATGGGATGAGCGAGTACAGCATTATCTGTATCTGTATCTGTATCTGTTAACCATATGAATTATCTGTATCTGTATCTGTACTCGGAGTGGGCGGGGCCTAAACCGGAAGTGGGCGGGGTTTAACCCAGAAATGGGTCGGGTTGTCTTGAAATGGGCGAGGCTTTAACATGCAATTGATCGGAAATTGTTAGCCTATAGTTATTGCTGATTAGAAAACTGTTTACAGGACAATACAACACATGCGGTTGCAATTATTAAGGAAAATGTAATGAACAAGAGTTTTCATACTCAACAACTTTTTTTTTTAACTTTAAATTTTTTTTAATGATCAGTGTGATTTTTCTTTTTTTTTTTTTAATTTTATTTCCACACCAGGTGTGTGTGTGTGTGTGTGTGTGTGTGTGAGTGAGTAAGAGAGAGACAGAGACAGCTGAGTGTCAGCTTCTCTCTGTGTATCACTCATTATTCTGTATCACTGATCATGAGAGAGAGAGGGGAGGGGGGAGAGAGTGTAGCTTAATTTGTAATTTATACCACTACTATTTTTTATGAAATATAGCAAGAAAGTACTCAGTGAAAGCACTCAGTGCGTGAAGTTAAAAAAACTGGTTAGAGCCAGCTGACGGTTAAAAAAAAAAAAAAAAAAACTCCGACGACCGGCAGAGAGAGAGAGAGAGAGAGCGTGTGTGGAAAAAAAAAAAAATCTCCGACAGGCAGAGACGCAACGCGAGTCGGCACCACGTCTGAACGAACCCACGTTTACCAGAACTCTACTGGTTCATAAGTAAGTAACTGAAGTAAAAACAAACCTGAAGCTGAAGAAACCCTTAACGTTAAGGGAAAAGACCTGAGTGACCGAGGGAGAGACAGACAGCTGTCAGCTGTTCTGACACAGCAACTCACCTGCATGTGTGTAGGGGAGGGGCTGTAGCCTATCACAGAACGCAGACACAGTCAGCTACCCAATGAGGATTTTCATTCAATCTTTTTTTTCTTTTTTTTCGAGCACAGATATTGACTCGTATTACTCGTTTAATACTCGTACTCGGCAAAAGTGCTTTATCCGTACCGGATACTCGTTTCAGCCGAGTATCCGGCTCAACTCTACTTAAAATATAGACTTATTTAATTTTTTTCGGGACAATTACGCAATTTGGGGCTTCAGCACAAGACGGACATTACATACGAACATCATGGAGGTATTTGGATGTTTTTTGTGTGTGTTTTTTTACGAAGAGCTCCGGTGTCCCTTTGCAACCGTTGCATTGAAATTCACTGCTACGCCGAGACCCCCTGTAACTCAGAGAAGGGACGGTGGACTCTGATAATTCTTCCAGCCCTTAGTCAACATGAGGGTGAGTAGATAATGAGCGAAATATCATTCTAGGGTGAACTATCCCTTTAAGACTTATATTAACACAAATATATCACTTACTTCTGCTTTAAATATTGTAAATTTTGTGTTTTCTGTCTGTTTAGTTGATATTTTGTTTGGAGAAAAAGCTAATTTCTTATTTAGGGCTACACACATCTCATTAAGTTTGAAATGTAATGTGAAGTCAATATTTAGCTTCTTTATTTTACATTTGAGACATTTGGTGAAAATAGAATGACAGATAACATTTATGCTCAAAAAGCAATTTCACAAAATTTCATTTTAACTTGTTTTCCACACTTATCTATTAACCTTTATACAGTATATTCCACTGCTTTTCTGAAGCTAAGACTTTCGTATACCTATTTCAAGCACCACAACAGTTTCTTCTCATGACTGTAGAGAGACTAATTTTTTTCGCGCCTGGGAGTAATCTCGCCTAGGGCACCAAAATGGCTAGAGCCGGGCCTGGTTTAGGTTGAAGGGTTCAGGCCAGGGAGAGCAGTAGGTCCTCACAGCAAACGTGAGACAAGAATGTGTGTGAAGTGTGTGTGTGTGTGTGTGTGTGTGTGTACTGTAGGCTGTAAGAGTTTGATAGTGAGTCCAGGTGGAACCATAACTCTAGAAAGCAACCTCTCTACAGAACAATAATCATTTATGTGAGTCTGTGAGTGCGTCACCATCATGGTATCTATATATCTGATTTATACACTGTAACGTTGTGCCTTTTTGTGTGGTGTACCCATATCACCATTCTGTCACTGTCCTCTTTGTGTCTCTGGTATTTAAATGGTTTACTCTCTTTCATCTGTGTGTGTGTGTGTGTGTGTGTGTGTGTGTGTGTGTGTTCATGTTGGTGTATGTGGGTGTGCACAGATTCTATAGCATCAGCCTACCTCCAAAGGCCACACTGCCACAGCGTTTTTCTTTGAAATGAAGACAAGCGGTTTGCTCTCTTGTGACCTGTACAAAACGTCTCTTTTTTTTCCCAGCACAAGTGAAAATGTCATATCCTTGAGAAGTCGGCTATGTAATAAATCTGCTGGCTTTTAAGAAGAGGCTTTAAGACAGGAGATGTGTGCGAAAGTCAAACGGAATATACCAGAATGCATGTAAGCACGTATACTGTACAGTTTATCGTTAAGGTTGTGACATTTTGGCTTCGAAATGTCACATCCAGCGCAGAGAGAGAGAGAGAGTGTGTGTCTGTGCATGAAGAGTTTGTGTCCATCTGTGGATGAACCGGTTATGTCCTGCTCAGAACCTCTGCTCCCTTGAAAACGTGCACATTGGGGACAGGAGCACCACAGGACTCCCCACCCCCCCACCTGCACACAGCTGGTTGTCAGTACAAGTCTTCATCCTGTCCTCTGCAGAAGTTTTCAGATGACTCTGCAGTTGTGGGATGAGTCAGCAGTGGAATGGAGGAAGGCCGCAGAGATCCGATGGGCTACTTCCCCAACCACCTAAACAATGTGACCATTATATGGTTTTGGATCACCACTTGGACCAGAACTGGTGAATACAGTTTTAGTTCTTGGAGAGGAACCTGATGAGTGGGAGTCCAACGCGGCAACAGATTGTACTGAAATATCACACAGGGAGGGGATGGAGCAGACTCTAAGTTAGGATCATGTAACATGCGTAGCAAAACAAGTATTTTCTGTCTGTCTAGCCAATGAACGACACTCACATGATAAAGTCTGATTCAATAATGTATACAAGAGTATGAGCAACCCACATTACATACCGTTGTCGCAGTACTTATGAATCATCATTTATCATACAATATGCTGATGATTCAGTGATCCTCAGTCTCTTGCAGGACCACGAGGTGGGCCACGGTCCTATTTTGGATAGTTTTGCTGACTGGTGCGAGGAGTCATTTCTGCAGCTAAATGTTAGCAAGACTAAAAATATGCGGATTGATTTTCGTAGAAACCTTCCTACCATGCCACAAATGACCATAAAGGGTCCCCAGTCGAGACAGTCAGCCAGCATAAATACCTTGGGACTATTCTGGATGAAAGGCTGACATTTGAGGCCAACACGGACATAATCTGCAAGAAGGTCAATCAAAGACTGTTTTATTTGAGAAAGCTGAGGACTTTCCAGGTAGAGAGCTCCCTCATGAGAATGTTTTATTCATCCTTTGTTGAGTCTGTACTCACACTTTCTATTATCTGCTGGTTTGGCAACCTTAGCCTAGCTAATAAAAACAGACTTAGCAGTGTCATTAAACAATGCCAAAAGATCATCGGCACTGACCTTGATGATCTAGGTCAGGTCCATCAAGTCAGGTGTGTTCAAAGGGCAAAGGCCATATGGCAGATCCTGAGCATCCTCTGAGCCTCTGAGCAAGGAGTTCAGACTGTTACCTTCAGGAAGGAGGCTGTCTTCGATGTTGTGATGTATATTTCTATTTATTTAGTATCAATTTATGTGTTCTACCTGGTGTGTTTATTGTGCCAACTGCTGTTGTACACTGAATTGCCCCTTGGGAATATTAAAGCTCAATCAATCAATCTAGATACATTACACACTATTATAAACCAAAAAACAGGACATTGAGAGCCCTATCTTACACCTGACACAATGCAAGTGCAACACAAGTGTGTTTGTTAGTTCCAGACTAACACAGTAGTCATTTCCCAGTTGTAACAATGCTTTTCTGAATGGTAGATTCTTCAGTGAAGAGATGAGGCCAAGTACAATGAACTGGAACCCTCTGAAGTGGGTGCCATCGTATAAAATGACAGGGGTTATGGTCTACCCCTGGAATGCCGAGATCTGTGCTTACCCAGAAGCTATCCAACATGAAACATGTGTGTCATCACATGATGAGTCAAAGAGTGTTCATTTATGTCAAGATAGTTGCTCCATTGCTTTGAATGATCATGATCATCGGAAAATCAACCACCTCCTCACTACCTCCAGGGAACAGGTCTACACAGGTAGTGATGGGGTACCTTTCTCTCTAAGCAGACCAGAACCAATCCCTGCTGTCAACTACCTTCAGACATAGTGACACCTTGCCCATTAACTTTTGGGATACATGATATGACCTTTGCACTTTTGAAGTTAATCCATGCTAACATCTGAACTGTGAAACACATTCTAACTGTCTAGTATGTTTCTTAGATAGCAGATACAGTATGCCAACACCTACAGTATGGGTTTGTTGGTCCTAAAATGAGGTGTGGTCAGGCACACTGTTGACTTCCTTGAGGCAGCATAGTGATTGCATGATTGACCAACAAAACAATGTCACTATTATTTTAGATTCAGATGTTTGAATACATGAAGTAAAACATTACAGTACAGCCTCAGATGGCTGGTGTCCCACACTCATCCACTATATCTGGCACCACACTTTCATAACAAATTGAAGATTTATTCACATTTCTCATAATATAACAAAATATTTTGAACATTGTGATTTATCCTGTAACTTCAGAGCTGCAGAGCTGTATGTATTCACTCAAACAGCTTTGTATGACTGAGGGCCAAAGAAGGTCTTTCTGTGTGTGTCAGGAGCAGAATCACTGGTCGATGACAATATTTAATCATCTCATTTGAAACGAAATCCAATTCTGCATGAAAGCACCATTAGAATAGCAATACACCAAACAGTTCACCTGCCTTTTTAGAGAGAGTGGTGAACATTTTTTAACCATGCACTTAGAGCAGTGACTGTCAGAGACAGCAAATAAGACATGGATTTGCACCACCATACATTTAGGATTATTAAAATGGCACCCAAAACACCATGTAAACACACTCATTATACCCCAACTGGTAAAAATAAATATATAAATAAAAATAAAAAAGTCAAGTGAATGTCAAAAGAAGAAGAAAAATAAAAACGTTTAACAACTAATGTTTGAAGGTTGAATCTCGAAAATAAAACTTGGAGTGTCCCCCAGTGACTTTGTCTCCTTTTTAAATAGCTTTGAATGGGAATTGACTCATTTCAGCTCCTGCTGCCCTACAGGTATATATCCAAACCATCTCCAGAGACATCAAGGATCCGCTTGGAATAATGAGGTTTGTGCACCTCTCAGTCTGCCAATGTCAACTTTACATCAGCCCCTGGCAACATGCACTCTTATCCTTTATGGTATTGGAAACTTTCTATTGACTTGTTGCTCTCAATGCTTCAAGCAAGAAATATCAGGGATGTTACATCAACCTTTAGGAGGGGGTCATTCCAGACATTTCCTATATGAGCTGGCCAGGTTCCTCCAGCAGATCGATGCTCTCCATCTCTTCCTGCACTGTTGACTGATGGATCAACTGTACATTTACATTCAGCTCAGTCACACTTTTGAAAATTTTGGGGCTACATCTGGTGATACTAGTGTGGTTCAAGCTTTTTGTATCCTGATTGACCGAGTGACCAGTTGTTGTCACAGCACGGAATTCAATTCAAATCAGTGTTGAGCTGTAATCAGTCTACACCGAAAATAGGAGGTAGTGATTGGTAATCAGTGATCAATCAATAAAGAGTTAGCAAGGAATCAATCAAGCTACATATTGTATGTCCTATACAATGACAACAAAACATTCATTATAATCCTCCCCCCCCCCCACCCTTTTTTTTTTTAATTTACCAGAAGGTCTTTGTAGGTTAAGAAAGTATAATATGTAAATATATTATACTTTCTTGACCTACAAACACCTTCTTTATTTCCCTAACACACGTGTCACAAAAGAGGACACATTACTTCACAGCATTTTTTAAAATTTTCTATTTAACCTTTATTTATCCAGGAAGAAATCTGTTGATATGTCCTGTCTAGCATACACATAGTGAACACAGGACAGTGTATGACAGTAAAAATGTACCGATATAGGCTATTAAGCAGGAAATAAATAGCACCTGACCATACCCACACTTACGGTAAGACCGCATCGGAGCGGTATTTGGCCAAGTATAAATCCCACAATGCACCAGCTGGTGAAGTCTGCTGTCACCGGTAGACACAAGCCACATTTGGGAAACGTAATTGAATTAATTTCAATAAAATTTATTTGACTTTCCATCTAATAATTATGACTTTTTAATCTCATATTTTATATATCAAACTCTCATATTTTTCATTTTCAGTTTTTTTGTCTTTAGGCTACGTTTACTTTTACATTTGAGAATTTTGACCTGCTATCACATAATTATGAACGTTATCTATTGATTTTAACTTGTGCAAATATTTTTCATCGTGCTGTTTAATCCTGTGTTTTGTTTTGTTTTTCTTACAGAGTTCAGCTTATACTGTGTATGATTTGAATCTTGCGCATGGAGACACTTTTGGAGCAGAAGAGACTGTGATCCAGCAGCACTGTTTATTAAAACTGTTGCTGTGCTGTGTGTCTGTCAGAGTTGTGCTAGTGTGCACAATGGCAATGACAGGCTGCACTTGTCAAGTATGCCCTGATGGTTTTTAAATCCCCACGCGTTTGGCCACTTAATACATGCTTGCACACTATATGCAAATGTACGTTCCACCAGTAAAATGTCACCAAAGCGTGTGCGTAACCAAGCGCACTCAGCCAAGTATGGGGATAATGGGACAGGAGGTCCATACATTTGAAAATGTGTACTGTAAGTAGCCTGACGTTAGCCTCTTAGCATGGCTGCTCTCTTTCTCACTGCTGGTAGACTAATCCGACAAGTGTCAGAGTCAAGTGTGTGCGTGTTTGATGCATAACTTGGTTTATTTGTACTATAGCATGTTTCACAGATACAAAAGCACAAAGTTCTTTATGAAAATAACACTACTGAAAACAATATTAAATAGCATTAGCAACAAATAGCGCAGGGCTGACATGGAGGGAGACAGGTGGAGAAATGAGAATAAGAACTTGGTGCCTGCTTCAGATGTATGTGTCAGGAAGAAACTACTGGGAGGCTCAAAGGTTGACAGTTTGTAGACTCATTAAATATACTCTGAATACAGCACAAAAACTTCTGGGATGATGTAACTTTAACTAGTTATAATTCAATACACTTTCTCTGTGAGTTGGGCTTGTGCAGACAGACATATGCTGATGGGACATATTTCAAACTTTTATGGAGTGGCTGTGTGTTTGTGTACTGAGAATCTTAAAGGATTTAAAGCTAAGGACTTACTAAAGTAAACTGAAGTTCTAAAAAACTCCACAGTGTGGTTAAGTGAGGAAATGCTGAATGTAATCCATCATCCAATGGCAGCTCGTAGGGATGTAAATAACTTCTGCGAACTGGTTTCTGACAAGGAAGAGGGGTGGAAGACGAGAGGAGAAAAATGGGATGTAAAAGAAGCAAAACAGTCTGTAGCATTTGAAATAAGCTATATTTCAACTATCGGAATAAAAAGAGGCAGAATGTGTGTGCGTGTGTGTGCATTTATTTATCTATAAAGTACAGCTATGAGCAGAAATACTGGAGAAAAAGGGGAAATACAAAGTGAAGCAGAAGTTACCTCATGAAGACCTGGAGGAGAAAATGTCAAGGACAACAAATCACCTCCATCAGCCTCCTGTGTGTGTGTGTGTGTGTGTGTGTGTGTTTGTGTGTGTCTGTGTATGTGTGTGCTGAGTCAGTGTTGTTGTGTTTGTTCAAGCAAAGCTAATGGAGTTCTGTGTGTACATTAATTTGTGTATTTAGCTTGATACAGGGTTTTAGTCAGAGTACACAGTGTCCAACATAACATTTTTCTTACCGCTTGGCCAGTAGATTTGAGTTTTACTGGCCCCTTGTGTATTTTGACTGGCCCGGCCACCAAAAACATAAAATAACTATTTTTTAAAAGAATTATTTATTTACTGAAATTGGCTAAAATGCTCACATGCTATTTTCTTGTATTAAAATTATGTGGTGGTGGTGGTGGTACCTGGAACCCCCAGGTTCCCAGAAAACTGGCCAATCAACTTGCCCTGCATGTATTTCTACTGGCCCCAGGCCAGCGGGCCATGGGCTATGTCGAACTCTGGTACACCACTGTAACAATGGGTGGCTTAAAAAATCATAGTTGTTACCAAAACAGGTTCAAGCTGCTGCTCATTTTTACATCTCTTAAGTTGCACCGACATTTATTTAGCATGTTTTTTTTTTTTAAATTCAGAATAAACCTGGTGGCTGCTGGGAGAATACGTCAATCTGATCACCCAAAAGTCTGGCTACCCATTAATTTATTCTAGAGGGTTATGGTTAGGGTTAGGATTACATAAATCGGAGAAATGGGAGGTCAGACTGTTAGGGAGGAATTTGTGCTGATGCCGATGAAGAAGAAGAAAGGACTAATGGACACAAAAATATAGAAATGTATGGTCGGAGAAGTGGGAAGTCAGAGCAATAGTGAAGTGAAGTAGGGTCCAGTTGACATAATGTGAATCAAAATCAAGCATTCATTTTATGATTATTGGCTTTCACTGTCCTTATCTCTAACAGGTGTACTGGATAAACAGCGGGCTGATGCAGTCCAGATTGTGTTGAGTGCTGAGGCTCCTTCCCCCTGGCATCTGTGTCCAGCAAATGAACATTTCATAGCTTCGTCTGTTATCACACAGATATGCTCACGCCCCTCTGAGAGCCCATGGGTAAATGACCAATCATGTTCTGTCCCAGTGTTTATGGAAAACAGATTTGATTTCCTTCCAGAGACACATTAGTCTGGTTCATGTATCTGCCTTCTATTACACAATATTTTTTTCTCTTTCCTAATCATATGAGTTATTTGTGGTGAGTAAACTTTACATTTCTGACACTATGATGAGTGTTGGCCAGCTAATCTAAGACATTTATTGATGACAGGTCACTATTGGTTTTGGGCAAATGACAAATATAGCATGGCTGTTGGTTTCTGAATTTAATTCATTTTCATTCATTCATTTTAAAGGTGAAATATAAACTTTAGCAGGAATTAGTTACTGCCAACTATGTTTGTTATATTTCCCTCACAATGACATTGTACTCATTAACTAGGTACCTGAAAAAAGACATACAGATTTTAAAGGCTTCCAATGCATTATTTGTGTTGTCTATTATTTTTTGTTATTTCTAAAGATAAAAAAAGAAACAAAGAACAGTACTAACATTTAGTTTTTATTATCATTTTCTGAATATTAATCAACATATTCAAGTAACAAACTGAAACAATTTCATCTTTTTAAACAGATCACTAAACATTAACACCTGTAAATGGTAAATGGTAAATGGCCTGTATTTATATAGCGCTTTTACTATACCTGTAACGATACCCAAAGTGCTTTACAGTACATCACATTCACCCATTCACACACACATTCACACACTGACGGCGGAAGCTGCCATGCAAGGCGCGAACCACGACCCATCAGGAGCAAGGTGTATGTTTATAGAATTTAGTTAACTGCATGCATCCAGCCTGCTAGTAGACAACAACAGATCAGTTATGAGCTGAGGAATCCAAAACTGAGCATCTGTCTGCCTGAATGTGACGGACATTCACCACAACGGACTGCTCATCTCCCACTCTGATGGTCAGAGAGGACTTATCACACGAGTAAGGACACTTACTTGTGCTAAATGGTTGAGATATGTTAGGTTCTTTCAGCCATTGTTACTAATAGCAGGGCCTGTGTGTATGTGTGAGAGGGAGACCTCGTCCCGCCCCTCGCACTCAAACCCTCTCAGGGGGCAAACTCTCCTCTGGATTGGAAACAGCAGATGCATCACAGATTAACGTGTTAATCAGAAATGCAATGTGTGAGATAGAAATGATTATACAGCAGAAACAAATGGGACCATCTATATGTTGTTGCAATCCTGAAAGTATGTTTAGCTAATGATGAAAGTCTTTGCACACCAAGTCCGTTTTTTTTTTTTTCTGTTCCAAACTTCGGACTGGGAGACAAAGTCGTCACGGAGCGAGGATGACTTTGTTGACCCACTTGAAAAATAAAAAGAGAAAAAGAAAATATTGTGTCCATGCCATCCTGAGAGGACGTCAAGAGAGAGAAATGAGCTGAATTATCATCACTTCAACAGTTTATTTTAGGATTTCAGCGGTCCAGGTCGATAGATTATTAGCTCTCCTGGAGCCACGTGTTATAAAGAAGACGACCAATATCCATGATGCTGAACAGCTGCTGGCAGATGCGCACACGCAAAGGCAGCTCAGCGGGAAACAATGATGTTAGTCACAACGGCTTGTCCAGGGCGGGGCAACCGAAATTCCGACATCCCACCAGTCCGACATAGGCCTCTAATTGTTTAAATGGCAACACTTAATTTTCTATATGTCCCATCATTCTGACAATGCTTGCCTCCTACGGTCGGAATGAATTTAAACATCCTGCCTTTCCCACAATTCCTTTAATAGCATTTTTTTTCCCCAAAAGGATTTTGCACTGGTTGGGCTTAGGCAATGATGAAAGGAGTTGGTTAAGTTTAGTAAAAAGACCAGGTAGAGGCTAGACAGGCCAGATAGATAGAGAGAGTCCAGAAGTAGGAGGGAGTCACCTGTTGAGTAACACACATTTCCTTATATTGAAAGCCTTGTCGGAATGGTGGGACGACGGCATGTCGGAATAGCGGTATGTTGGAATAGCAGTATGTCGAAGTGGTAGGATGTCGGAATGGTGGGAAGTCGGAATGGCAGCATGTAACCTTTTCAAGGATGCAAAAAACGCAGAAAATCAAACCTGTTCCAAAAACTTTAATGACGGATGAAAGTTTCGGAATCAGTGTATAAACATGATCAACACACCATGAGGTCAAATGTATTTTTAAACGTGCAGCAACATTGGATGAAAAAAAAAAAACAGACCACATTTTGCAATAATGTTGCATTATGTAATAATGTAATAAATGTTAACCTCATGTCATGTACAGTTATAATGGCAAATAACATGCCACATTTTGCAATAAAATTATTCAATACAATAGGTAATAAACTTTGCCATATTTTGTAATAAATTGTTACATAATGCACCACATTCTTACATTTGTTTCATGAAAAAGTGCAACACGCACATTTTGTAATAACTACTGCAAGATGTAACAACGCCTTACAAAATATGGCAAAGTTTATCACATATTACGTTCAATAATAATATTACAAATTGTTGCATGTTTTATAAAACATCATGAGGTGAAAATGTATTACATTATTAGATAATGTGGCATGATTACATAAGGTGGCCCTACAGGCCTTTAAATTGGATTTAGGCAGCTCTGTTCTGTACGCTGTTGTCCACATGCTGCTGTAGACTGTAAAGTTGTATTCCCTGCAGTCGTCTAGCAGCAGCAGGACTCAAGTGTTGATAAATTTGCACCTTCTGATTGGAGAAGAGCTGCTCCACAGAGCACTGCCATTATATGCATGAGCGCCCAGCCTGTTTAACTCCATTAAGTCATATGTGTGCAAATGATACCGAGGCCGGAAAGACCTACACTCTGCACTGCTGACTGAGGCATCTATTAAATCTCTACTTTATAATCATGAGGTCCTCTGACAAAACAAACAATACATGAACCGAGGTTAATGACGACAGCTGTACTGAACTTCAAGAACTCGTGTCTGAGGAAGCTGGAGCTCTGCTGTGGAGATGAAGCAGGATGGCAGCAGGAGGTCACGTTGCCAAGGCAAAAGGGCCGGAATTTTTCTCATCATGAATTAGGGCCTATAGTTCACACAGGGTTTTTTGCAAACAGAGTTTTTTCTTCTTCTTTTTACAAATTTGCATCCACAGCGGCACATTTAAATAAATTAAAAAAAGAAATCTCAGTTCATATGTAAATGCAAAAACACAATAAAAACTATGTGCGTTGCCACACCAGCAAACGCATTGACGGATCACATGATAGCAGTACCTGGACTGGTCTTTGTTTACTATATCCATCACAACCATCATACTTGTGTCTATTTTGCACACAAAGCAACAAAGGTGTGACAGGCATGCAAAAAGTGACACGTCTTGTGACAAGAATGAATAATTATTAATAATCAGCTCTGCCGACCTCCAGCGGCACTCTGTTTTCCTTCTCCTCGCATAAACACGAAAAGTCGAAAGCCCAGAAGGAGTTTTGAGAAATATCACATTTTTAAGGACCAAAAATGACGTTGAGGTGTGGATAATAGACTCAAATGCAGCGACAAGTTTTAGGTTAGTTTGCGAGTGGACGGACACTGTCTTAATGATTTCGGACATTTCCTTGACTTTGTGTTGTTTTGCCTCATAATTTGATTTCAGTCAAAAAGAGTAAACTGGTAAAAAAAAAAAAAAGAACAAATCTGTGACATTAACTCAAAAAACATTAGATACTGTCTGGTTGTTAATAGCCAGAGCGGGGCTGGCAGGAGGCATGGGCAACCCAGACCTCCTTCTTAACCACCCAATCAAAACAGGAAAAACATTTATCCAATGCAAAAATAAAACAGACGGCATCGGTATTGTTTCTAACAGTTAAATGAATAGAACTTTTGAAAGATTGACTCGGTATGACTTGGTATACAGCCTCGGGGGGATGAAAAGACAAATTTCTCTTATAAATGAGCCAGATCAGTTAAAAAACATGGCCGCCACGGACCAATACATCTTCGCAATGGGCGGAGCTAAGAATTGATTGGCCCTAACTCCCACACCCTTTGACCTATCGTCACAAAACTTGGTGAGTATGTTCACAATGGGACTGGGAAGCTGCCTATCAAAGCATTTTGAGCTCAGCCTATAGGGGGCGCTATAAATGCCAAAAATCTGTATCTCAAAGACCATTGGACGGAATTTCACCAAATTTGGTATGCATGCTCTAGGGGTGACTATTAACTAATATCTTGAGTGCCATGTTGATGGGTGAAAGTGGGCGTGGCCTATTCGTCATTAACCGTCATTGTTTGCGTTTTATTGATTTATGGCCAGCTGGAAGGACCTAGGGCAATGAAACTTGGTACATGGACTATAAACGACATCCAAATTCTGCTCAAAAAATTTGGTCCCAATCGGCCTAATGGGGGCGCTATAACATAGAATATAAATTTCAAATGGCTCTCCCCGCCAAGCCATAAGTGCTATTGACTTGAATTTTTTTGTACACGTCCTCCTGATAGTCCTCTCCAAAAAAGCCTCTTGGACCATGAACGCGGATTACAGATTTTTTGCTAATTTGCATAATGTTAAAAACGGTAAAATGAATAGAACTTTTAAAATGTTTATGCTATTAACATCAAGCTTGGTATATGGCATTGGGGGACAGAGACAGTCATTTCTATTATAAATGAGCAAGATCGGACGAAAAACATGGCCGCCGTAAAGCAAAATATCCTTGCAAAGGGCGGGGCTTAGCGAATATCGGCTCTAAAACGTTAACCGTTTTTCAGATTGTCACAAAACTGGGGGATATCTTCAGAAGGGGACAAAGAATACGCCCCAAAAAATATTTTGATATTGGCACATAGGGGGCGCCACAAACGTCATAAAAGTGTAACCGAACACCCGGTTTGGAGAAACATGGGGCTTTTAATGGGTGTGTATTCCATGGAGCCTTCAGGGAGAGAGCGGGTGATGTCGTCGGCTGCAGCGGGTGAGCGGGTTATGTGTTTGGCTGTGGCGGGTGAGGGTCAGGGTCGCTGGTTTGGGGCGGAACAGGTTAGAAACCGCAGATTGCCGCTTGCGGCTATATTTTAATATATAATCATAATTTTATTGATTTCTTTCTTTACAATTTATCAGACTTCCTCTTTTGTCAGTACTGCATCTGTCCCTTTGGATGCACCGGTGATCTCCTAAAATTGCTGTGGAGACCATTTGACTATCCAAGCTCAAAACATGTGTGTGTGTAATGTCTTACTAATAATGCCACCTCTCCATCTGTGTGTGTGTGTGTTTGGTTACATAAGGGCATATTATGTGTTCAGTCCTCCTCTTGTCTAGTCATCTGTGTATTTTCTCCCTCTGCTGGGGCTGATGTATATTCATTCCTCTGCATGTGTGTTTGTGTACTTTCCTTTATTATTCAGGCTGTGTGTGTGTGTGTTTACACTCCTCTCCCCAGTCGAGCCAGCAGCTAACAATCTAGGTTAAAGATCTCTGGCTCGGTGGATCGATCTGTCCCTCAGCCTCTATTGGCCTGCCTTTAATTCTTAATGAGAAAAGCTGTTTGATGAATGTGAGCCACCCTTCTCCCTGTGTGATCTATTAACACTGCTTTACATTCATCTATAGGGCTATGGTGCACACACACACTAGCACAAGCACATGCACATGCACACAAATACACACACCTTTACTGGCCCTCTGCATAATATCTGGGGGATTATGTAAGTTTGACTGGTAATGAAGGCCTCTATTTGAGGTCAACTTTCTCATTTTCCAGGACTGGATGAAAGGAAAGTATTTTATTTAATGTGAAGTTAACATCAGCCTTTTTTTTTTTTCATTCTTTGGCTGCCATCTATTTCTGTTAGATATGAAATACACTGTGACGCAGTTGCAACGTATGCTGCACTTCTGTGATGATCACTGCAAACGGGGGTACGTCCCCCTGCACTGTCACACATGCTGCAGCCAGAAGGCCACTTGATGCAGTCAGGGTGGATTATGGTCCTGTAAATCAAGTGTAAATCACACCATGAAAAAACCCATGTAAATCAAATGGTGATCATCTGTCAAGGATTAATTACCTCCTCGTTTTCAGAAGGTAATTCCAAATCAGCATGCAGGTGTCTTCAGTGTGGTGCCACCAAACAGAAGTTTGGAGCAGATTGGACACTCCAGTTTCATTGAAACATTGGAACTCACTGGGGCAGGAGTGGTTTATGTGCTAGCAGTACATCAGGTGGATATTAAAAACAATGTGACAGTGACAACATGACAGTTACTGTTTCCCCAAGGAGGCAGCATGCCTATAATTGAATATTATCATGTAGATGTCCTCAGGCCATGACTCCTACCAAACACCTAAAGTTTGGGGCAATTTGGATAATGTGTATTGGACTTTAACCCTTAGGGGTCTGAGTCTATTTTTGCCGTTTTTGAATACTTTTGATTTTGCCTTTATATACCACGTGAAAAAAAATGTTTAACATGCCCATGCTTGGTATCTTTCTTTTCAGCACAACTTCATCTATTTGATCTGATAATTATTTTTTCATTTGAACCTTACTTTCTTAACACATTGAGCCCAAAATACAAAAAAATTACTAAATCCGAGTAGAAAAAAATTACAATTTATTTCAATAAAAAACACAAACATGCTTAATGCAACTTTCTGCTTCATGTTGATCTGGTCAATTTGGAAATATATGACATCAGTATCATAAGAAATGTAGCCACTTACCTATAATGGCGCTTTTCAACTAGCGCAGTATGGCACAGCAAAACATGGCTCTACTTTTTTTAACGCCTCAGCCTGGGTTCCAAGTGAGCCGAAGTGATACTTAAACATGACGTCAGCCGACTGCCTTCCACTGATTGGCCAGAGCGCCATCACTGACTTCCGACACAAGAATCAAATCCGCTAATTTTAAAAACTCACCGACAACAGCGACCACCGATCTGCACTGAGACTGTTGTTATTCTTTCATGTGAGTTAAATGTCTGCTGTGGTGTAAACCACGCTGTGGTCCGTAATGGAGGTGCAGACGAGTGAGTTTGCAGCTGACGAGAAAAAAGAGAGCGAGACGACGTGGTCGTAGCCGCCGTGATATGACGACCCCGCCCCCGCTGGGGAGGAACTGTAAATAACTCAGCTGTGATGGAAAAGCACCTAAGCCGAGCCGTACAATGCCATGCCGTTACTGTGTAGTGGAAAAGCACCATAATATTTCTATAGGTGGGGGGGTATTCTGTAGGGGATGGTATGTTACATGCAAGGGTCACCTCATTGAGCTATTGCAGGTGGCACTATCTGGCCATTTTGTCGAAAACATGTCCAAGACCCATAACACCCAAGTTTTTGGTTTGTCAAAGAAATATGCACCAATTCCTCTTGTGTAATGACTGTTGCCTAGTGACAGATGTCAGGTGTTACTAGTAGGATGTCTCCTCTACAGAATTTTCAATAATTCAAAAGCTTCAAAAAAGTACAAGCCAAAGCAGTGTGTTCTATATTCTGTACCTGCAGAGGAGAAGAACGACCTTAGTGCAACTTGATTTTTGGGCTCACATCCAAATTTTACCGAACAGTTTTGATACTACATGTTTTCCTGTCTGACTACATGGTTATCTATACCTGACCTTTCAATTGGTCTGGTTGAAGATTGGGTTTACCATGATCCTGTTTGTGTCAGTGTACAGCAATAAAAGAAACTTGACTGAAACCGATAAATATTCATTCCACTGGGGAAGAGTGAATTAAAAATTATGACAAAGAGTAACAAAGTCGAGGTGAGCAGAGAGATGGATAAAATCAAATCTGGATTCGCCAGAAAGAAGTAAAAAAAGAATAAATTAATACAGAAGTGAGAGGGCTAAATAATTAAAGCGACAGAGAAGTGAACAGAGATAGAGTGAGTTCTCCAAACTCTTTAAAGGCCAAGTTTTATAGGTTTTACTACATACTTCCATACAAGACAGAAAAATTCATTTAATTATGTCATTAAATTCACATGACTGCCTGACACACATGGAATATTGTAGTATATAGCCTAGTCCAGGATTCCACATATTTCATTCCACATGTAGTTATGCTATGCTTTTTGGGATTGAATTTGTTCCCCTATGTTCTACATCAGTTGGTAAGTAGAATATAACAAGGGTGATCTGACAGCTCTTGAAAAGCTATCATGCCCAAAATCTAAATTCTTACCAAACCTCTGAGTTACTGTAGCATCATGCATCCCATGTGCCATGAAGACTCTCATAAAAGGTGAGGACACTAGCCTACAACCAAACCGTCTACCGCAACCTGGAGGAGACATAGCATAACATATGATCACATATTTTTTTGAGACATATGATAAATAAAATACATTGTGATTCACTAAAATTTGAGTCAGGAAGAGGAAATCAGTTATGGGGAATGCATTTCAACTGTTTTTCTGTGAATGTAGCTGCAAGTGGAGTTGCCCAGGTGAAAACAACAAAGGCACTGGTGGAGGAGGATGGACGAGCCAGCAGCTATCTGGAAGTGATCATGCGGCTGATGCAACATGAAATGAAAACCATCTGAGACGTTGAACCTTGACTTTTATAGTAAATCGCTGCCTTTACCCTAACCTAACATTTATCAGCAGCCTTTAAATCAATAAATGTTTTGAGAAAAGTAAAGTTGAAGTTAACAGACAATTTGTTTGTTTTTCCAGTCATATACAACTTACAAGGCAAAGCCAGTGATTTATAAGGTTCAAGGGTTCAGGTTCTCATATTGTTTTCCAATGTGTCAATCTGCTCCAGAGGCTCAGAAACAGCTTTTAATGAAGGTCATGTTTTTCAGAAATCAGACGGTGGAGACTGTTTTGGAGTGTTTAAGTGTTAATCTGAGTTAGCTAGGTGTTGTAGGTCTGAGTTTAAGGAGCCATATTATGTAAATTAGGCTATTGCTACATAGCCAACATTAGCATTAGCAGCTGTTTACATACCAGTCTAGAAGAAATGTTGCAAGTTCGGCATCAAACATAATTCTTTTTTTTCTTTTTTTCTTTTGTGAAGTACATTTTTTGGGGCTTTTTCACCTTTAATGGACAGGAGAGTTGAGAGAGGCAGAGAGGGGGTGGATGACATGCAGGCCACTCAATGCGGGATTCGAACCGGGGCCGCCAGCAGTGAGGACTATAGCCTCAACACATGGGGTGGGTGCTCTACCAATTGAGCTTAACACCGCCCCGTCAAATGGCATTATTTTACCCACCATGGTATGTGTTGCTTCTGCTAGCCTACTTCCTTTCTCCTCCACAAGTTAGCATGCTAACATCGACATTTTCCGATAGCGAGTCACTGTAGCTTCCAGTCTTTTATCTACAAAGAGCCCTTTAATATGCATCTCTTCAAATCAGTTTTGAGGGTCTTAGGGATGTTCCTGTTGATTTTATAATTTCTCTGCGCTGTTCGGTTGATTCTACAGTTTGGACGGCAGCACATCTATCACATTCATATTTGATTACAGTGAGGATCCATCCTGATCTGGTCCTTGGCCACCTCGGCTTATCATTCCGCTGCTTTCTCTCTCTGTATGACAACAGAATGAATCCCTTCAATAGAGTCCACTCTTCAGCAGATGTCCGGGCTGTCATGGTTCATTTTATCATAATTGGTAGTTCCACCTCAGGGGGAAGAGGCACACACAAAGGAGGAGAGGGTGGAGGGATGAGGATGAGGCAGACAGGCCGGGGAGATGGAGAGGGTTGAGCTGGAGAGGAAGAGCAGGCGAGGAGGGGAGCGGAGGATAAATGAGTGGAGAAACAAGCAGGGATGGAGCAGAGGGGAAAGGAGAAGGGACAGGAGGTGACTGTGTGTGATGGAAAATGAGAGAGAGAGGGGGGAGAAAGAAAAGGACACACAGAGAAAGGAGCTTTCAGCCAACATTTTAACAGGGTTGGCCTGGCGTTTAAATGGTCAGGTCTCAGAGCAGATGGTTTAAAGACTCACTGTGGGTCTCACATTAGCAAGCAGAATATGGCACGGTGAGTTTCTCTGCCTGCACACTCTGCCGTGAGTTATGAGATACTGGGTTAAATGGATTGATACAGCAGTGACCATCAATTCTACAGGAGTAATGGTCGGGGGGTGACGTGTCTTTCCCGCAGTGACTATACCTTTAATCCCCGGCTCCACTCTCCAGGTGTTTAAAGTGGATTAACTGATACACATCGGAGGACTGATGGATGAGTCAGATATGTATACACTGGTACAGCTGTGGTCAGAGCACAGATGTGTGTGTGTGAGTGTGTGTGTGTGTGTGTGTGTGTGTTACGAATGTACATGTACCAGAATCCAGGATGCAATACGTTTTTTCCCAGTATGGCCACGCCAAGACCCGCCTTGCTCCACCTCTGATTGGCTGATTGCCTGTACCTACATCTTACCCTAACCTTAACCACTCCCTTCTTCATGCCTAAACCCCACCGGCAGAGTAGAGGGCATCGTGATAAGCCAATCGGAGGCCTAGAGGGGCGGGTCTTGGCGTAGCCATATTGGGAAAAAAAATTTTGCATCCCGGATGGCGGGTGGCAACCGCCATTCCGACATCCCACCAGTCCGGCAGAGGCCTCTAATTGTCTAAATGGCAAACGTCCCATCATTCCGACAATTTCTGCCTCCTATGGTCGGAATGACGGTATTTTTTTCTTTTGTTAAACATTCTGCCTTTCCGACAATTCCGTTATTAAAGGGACAACGAGGAGTTTCTATTCGGTTATAAAAAAGTCTCACGTTAATGTGGATGAATATGTCGTTCTGTCTCTATCGTTATTTTGTTATTATTAGTGGTGGCGGAAATGCTGGTCGAGCCGACCAGCGTTTCCTTCGTGGCGAGTCATGAGAATAACGCAGCCGAATCGCCGTTTATAGTCGGAACTACGACGGTATGTGAACCTCTTTGAACCTAAGACTTTAATTATTGATGAATGAAAACATGAGTCCGTCTTGCGCCGGTCAAATAATTTTACGGTGCGCGCGGAGGCTCATAAATGTAATGTGAAAACGCTTCGCTTTTCCAAAACTCCTCGTTGTCCCTTTAACATATTTTTTTCTCCAAAAGATTTTGCACTGGTTGGGTTTAGGCAATGATGAAAGGAGTTGGTAAAGTTTAGTAGAAAGACCAGGTAGAGGCTAGACAGGCAGACTAGTCCCTGTTTGCACTCTGCTGTGTATCGTACCATGTGCGTATTCCTCTATCAACATGTCTTAAAGAAGGGAGTCACCTGTTGAGTAACACTCATTTCCTTATATTAAAGCCTTGTCGGAATGGTAGGACGTTTGCATGTCGGAATGACGGTATGTCGGAGTGGTGGGATGTCGGAATGACAGCATTTAACTCAGGATGGCGTCCATAACGCACAAGAAGTTTTGCACAGCGCTCTGAGGCCTGTGACCTCTTTCCACTGCTGTCTAAATGCACACTAGTGTTTTCTCCCACTGGCCACACCCACTCACTTCTGCTCAGCTAATCCATTTTATACACATGAAAATATCTTTATTTGGCCTCTGGTGAAGTTTTATTAAAATACTTATTGAATTAAAAAGGTCAATAATGCAAAGAGCAATATCTGACTTTGTTTGCAGTCAAGAGTTTAACAGACGTCTCTCAGTGGTTTACAAGGGGAAATGCTTTATGGGCTGCAGGGCAGGAGTTGGTATAGAAGCGTGTGTCAGCCTCGCTGCAGATCTTCCCCCACAGTGTGGCATTAGACCTGTGACAGTGAGGCCACTTCTCATCTGGCAGTCTGGCTCACAACAAAGCAAAGTGTGATTGTTCCAGCAACACACTGAGCTGGCTATAAATTGACATGCACATTTCTTGTAGGTTTCTAGGTAACATGGACACAGTTCATACAGCACTGTCACTACCTCCGGAGAGCTTCTCAACATTTTTCATTTCAGTTGTATGCTTCAAAAATGTTGGCGGCTCACATCTTCATTATATAATGAAATGAAAGACTAGTAATATATTCGGAGGACTTCATTTACGAAAAAAAGTGATGGAGCATTCAGAGTTCATCATCATTGATTGTAAATGTATCAGTTCATCTGTCTCTTGACTCTCCATTTTGCTATTTGCTCTTACATTTTTTGCTATAGGCATAGTATGTTAACTCTTTGACTGCCAGCCATTCTCACAGCAGCTGCCTCCAGCTTGCCAGGCATTTTCCAGCTTTTTGACTGATCTTTTTAGACCCACCATATATTATTTACTATTGTTATATACACCTTCAACCCATCGAATGAAAGAAGAGAGTCTCTACTTTTCAGCAAGCTGTCATTTTTTTAGGTGTATCAGTACAGTTGGCTCCATTATATTAGCTTCAGTGACACCTCAACATCTGTACAGTTGTTCTCTTGTAAACAACAACAGAATCAACACTGAGAAATGACTTTTGATGACAATATATGACAAAAAATTTATTGACTGACATACAAGACTCCAGCTTTTTTTTAATTTTAGAGTTACAACTTTTTCTTTTTGTTTTTTTACTGTTTGTGTGTGTTTTCGGATCAGTTCGACGGGTTTAGCCGAAACACGGCACTTTAGATCAGATCCAGCTTGCTGCGACCCTCTGTTCAGCAGACAGCAGTCTCACACTCTCTCTTTCTCTCTCTCTCTCACACACACACACACACAACAACAACTAGCCTACAGCTCTGGCTGACGTGCCCCCTAAACTCACATCCACAGTCTATGTACGCTCACAACAGACACTCCTCCTCAAACACACTAGATCATGTGATTTCTATCTGAGTGTTGCCAACTTTCTAGAAAAATCTGGCGACTTTCCAAACCCTCTTGACGACTAGTGATCAAGTTGTTGTTACTAGCGTTTCTGGTTTGTTTCACTGAGCTTTGAGCTGCCGTGAGCCCCGCCCCGTCCCAAAGCTCTCACCGGCAGTCAGCAGTATCACGGAGCGGTGCCCGCTGCAGTCAGACATCCGCACCGCTCCATGAGAGGTGGGATAAATACGTTATATTTTTATATCTCTCAATCCAAATGTGTTTTTCTGCATTTTATTTTGATGATACAAGTCTGATCTTCACAGAGGAGTAGGGCAATACATTCAGTATGATGTTGCAATTAAAAAAACGCCTAAGAGGCAATCTACGCTTGGTTTCCTCTTTGGCAGTGAAAGAGTTAAAGCACAATACATTGTCAATACTCTTATATACTCAATACTTAAATATGTTTGGTCTCCCAACTGTCAACAGGCATTAAACCAGTTGAAGGACCTGTTGTCATCAGCTCCAGTGCTTGCTGCTCCCCGGTTGGGCCGCCCCTTCAAGTGGATGCAAGTGATGCTGGAGCTGGGGCCGTGTTATTACAGGTGGATGAGAGGGGGGTTGAGAAATCTGTCTTACTTCTCTAAGAAGTTTAAAAGTTACCAGCATAACTATTCAGTTATCGAGAAGGAAGCCCTTGCATTGGTCATGGCCTTCAACATTTTGACGTATATGTTGGGTCAGGTTCTTCGTTGATCGTTTATACTGACCACAACCCACTAACCTTTTTACGTTTGTTGCAGAATCCGAATCAGAGGTTGAGGCGGTGGGCCTTGTTTTGCAGCCCTATCATTTAGATATCCGTCACATTAAGGGCAGGGATAACCTGGTGGCGGATACTTTATCACATGCTCCTTTACAAGCCTGATGAGCTGGCTGCAGGCCCTGGAGACTCCTCCAGCCATCACAGTAGTCAACACAAAAAAAGTATTAAAATCGATTTATATTCTAGTATTAAAACATATTTGAAATGCATTATGTGTGTATAGGCTTATATTTATGGGCCAGTGAACCATTGTCTGCAATATTTGCATGCGATGTGATAAAATATCTTCTTAAATGTGTTGGAAGTAATGTGAGACAGCTGAAGGTCAAAGCTAACAGCATCCCGAGGAGAAACCCATAATATTCTCCGTGCACATGCAGTCTCTGCACTGGGTGTCTATGTGTTTGAGCAGTCGGTGCACCTGTTACCACTTACATTCTGCATGGTCGTAAAGTTTCTCCCTAAAGCCGCGAGACCATTGTAGACAATGGCAGCCACCAAAATTAATGTCCTGTGCACTCTCAGGCTGCTGAGATGGAAGAAGACCATGATTTAAATTACAGTTAGCATAAGCAGCTAACCCTACTCTCATGGCGACGCTTGAACGCTTTCATTCACAGATGAGTAAAAAATATCAAATCTGGTTGAATGTTAACCATTTGTTTGGAGTTATTTAACTAAGCTCGATCATCTGTGCAAGAAAACATGCACCAAGGAAATGCACTGAATTATCTGAGACGGATGGATACACACCCATATGGTGACAGACTGGGAAAGAAACCAAAAAGAAGAAGAAAAAGAAGAAAAAAAAACATTCCCTGCTTCTCTTAGTGTGCTCAGCCTGATTTCACATGAGTGGAGTCCACACTTTAGAGGCCTTAAGCAAAGACTGATAGAAGCAGGGAGATGGTGAGAGAGAGAGCGACAGAGAGATAGAGAGAGAGAGAGAGAGAGAGAGAGAGAGAGAGAGAGAGAGAGAGAGAGAGAGAGAGAGAGAGAGAGAGAGAGAGAGAGAAACAGTGGCTAGCATAATGACTATCTGAAGAGAAATGGTCCGGTCTCACAGCAGATGGTTATAAAACCTCTCAGGATGTCACATTATCAACGAGAGCTGCAGCGGCTTTCAAATCAAAATGCAACTATTCACTCCTGAGTCTGCCTCACTGCTGGTTTTTATCTCAGCAGCAGCTAATTATCTGAATCAGAAGCTTGCTTATATATATATATATTTATATATTTATGTATGTAACCTGAGTCTAGACTTTATAAATTAGAATTTCAAATATTGGTTAAAGTAATGTGTCATTTGAAGAATGAAGTCAGAAAGAAATGTATCTTTTTTTTCTCTTTGCAGTTCAGTTTCTGTTGGAGCAAAGATCAAACTGAGCTTTGATTTGAGCCTTCTGTCAAAAACTAATTCATTAAATAAGCAGCGCAGTTTAATAACCGAGTCGGTTTGAACGTGTTTGAGATGTTGGTGTAAACAGGCAATTGGTATTCCGCTGTGCTATTGTGTTTGTGTGCTACACATGTATGAAAAAGAATATAGTCACAGTCATTAAAGCTGGAAGAATAAGTTAGCAGCAGTGGTAAAATCAAAACTAGATAGATACACAGATATACTGTCCAGAAATATCTGATTACTTCCAAATTATGTTTTACCACTTCCTCTAAGTTACTGTAGCACAGACATCCGGTTTGTTTTTAGGTTTTACTGTTGGTTTTATTTATCCTTTTAAGTGATTTTTCTTTCTAATTTGTTTGTTTATCATTTCCCGCATGCCAGTTTGTTTCATGATGTCAGTTGGATATAATCCTACATTACACATTATGACACAATCCACATCAAGATTTTAGTAATATTTGGATTAATTATTCAGCCTTAGTGTAAAGTGTGTAAAGACCAACGTACATGATTAAATCCACCTCCATTGGTAAAGTCAATGAGATTTTGCATTAGTTTTGTACATTTTCAATGTAGACAGGGATCTGTGTTCACATGTGTTACGTGTGTGTGTGAATGAGGTATTAACAAAATAAAGTCTCTTGATAAGAGATAAAAGCAATCTACATCCGATGATTTATTTTAATATATATGATAAAAGATGTAAGCAAAATCATCAGTCAACACAACTGGGTGTTTTCACCTTGGACTAAAGTGAGTCAGTGACAGTCTCATGGAAACAGGTCTGTGATGTAAAAAACTCTGAATCTAAGTGTCCTGTCAAATGATCAATACAGAGCACAGAAGTTTGGATTAGCTCAACCACTAGGACTTATAGCCACTTACAGATAACAAGCAACCATTAATATAAACAAATAAAATATAAACTAAATGAAGTGAAATAAAATCAGAGTTGACGGAGGGCAAACGCCATTTCAAAATCCCACCAGTCCGACATAGGCCTCTAATTGTCTAAATGGCAATACTTAATTTTCTATCAAATGTCCCATCATTCCGACAATTTTAGCCTCCTATGGTTGGAATGACAGTATTTTTTTCTTTTTTTAAACATCCTGCCTTTCCAACAATTACATCATTAATAACATTTTTTTTCCCCAAACGATTTTGCACTGGTTGGGCTTAGGCAATGAAGAAAGGAGTAGGTTAAGTTTAGTAAAAAGACCAGGTAGAGGCTAGACAGGCAGACTAGTCCCTGTCTGCGCTCTGCTGTGTAATTACGCACAACCAAGTGGGTATTCCTCTATCAGCATGTCTTAAAGAAGGGAGTCACCTGTTGAGTAACGCACATTTCCTTATTGAAAGCCTTGTCGGAATGGTGGACGATGGCATGTCGGAATAGCGGTATGTCAGAATGGTGGTATATCGGAATGACAGCATAACCGGAGTTGACACAGTTAAAAGCAACCAGAATTAATAAGCATTGAAATATACAACACAAAGACTCACAACATACTAGAAACAGCTCAAATGGGATACAACATACTTCATGGTCTGATAGAGATTATGAACATGTGCCATGTGGAAGAGTAAACCCTGAGGGACAACACAGAAACCAACTAGGCCTAATGTGTAGGTTTTCATTCAAGTACTAATTGTTCTGTTCTGTTTTAAAGGCTCAATATTCTATTGATTTCACTTGACATGAATCATAGCAGAGCATTTAACAAAGTCCAAAACATCTGGAGAGGAAGTATAACTTGATGTGACTCCCAGGACTGACATCACCACAGTTACAGTGAGTAAACTCACCACCAGCAATTATGTGCAGAGTTTTCAGTTTCTCTGATGTGGCATTATCACACATGAATTATGGAACACCTCAGGTGCCTGGTGTGCAGTCGGTGGTGACAACCAAAGTTATTTTGGTAAACTCACACCCGAGATACACTGGCTGCATCGCGTGACGGCTCCCTCCCTGAACTTGCACGTATATGCGTGTCCACAAGTGCCATCATGTCTGCTGCAGGGCTGCTACTAACTCTGCAGCATCCTGATTCAGAACAACACACAGAGAAAGAGAGATCACTGGAATAATATGTATCACATTTTAATTCAACCCTGATATTTAAATTATAATGAAAGGGTTATGTAACGTTGCTGGTATAATGTCAATGTGACAATAGATGCCACACACGAGCGCTGACACAAAAAGGCAAGAGCACCGTCCACTCATTCCTCATACTGAGGTGAAAAATGAGGCCTGGTGGCATTTCAGTAGTTACTTCATTCATTAATGTTCATAGAAACTCTGAAATTAAATATGTTAATAAATAATCATGAATTAGCCTCTCAGCACAGTATTAGGCAGCATGTGTTGTTTTTTTCTCTTATCAGGAGCAAATGTTTGTTTTCACCAACAAGCTCAACAGTGACTTTCCTTTTCTGTTGCAACAGCACATTTAGTTGACAGGGATTTCTGAAATGCTATCTCCACAGCTAAACAACTGTCTGAGACATTCTTCACAGTCTCCTCAGTCCGCACCAAATGAACCAAGTAGAACAGAAGGATGAGTCGAGCTTTTTATGTACAAAAAAAACTTCAGAGCAAATACTTTTCACCATATTCATGAACGGCACCAGAGATTTATTTGGCCAAACAAGAAGAATTCCATGCATCTCTGATGTAGCAGTGTTTGTGGTGGGTTTTCTGACTGTGTTGTTGTTGCTGCTGTTGACCAGCCACACCCAGAGCTGTTCGGTTGAAGTGAGAGTGAAATACAGCTTTTATTAAGGAAAAGAGAACCACATATCATTTATTGTCCACAAGGATGTATCTGGTGGCAGATTTGCAGAGCTCAGAGTGTTCTGCTCCTCTGTCACCATTGTGGCAGCCACTGTGGTAGTGGGAAACAAATAGATAAATAAAATAATACCATGTGTGCACATACAGTATAAAGAGTTTTAGGTTTGCCAGATATGGAAACTATAGTTAAACAGTTACAAAAAACAACATCACCAACAGGAATTATAATGTGCTGGACTGCTTCATGTTCAGTCACCCATAACTCATTGCAACAAAGGCCCAAACGCACACTCACATCAGTGCTACATTGTGATCAATATATTGGAATAAATGTCTATATCCTTGATAAAACAGTTCTTAGTCCAACGAAATGCTTATATGAGAGTCAATAGCGCCCAACACAAAAACATTCCTGTATTGCGCTCTGATGTTCACGCACATGAACGTGAGAGCGCGCCCCAGGCAAATTCAATACAGGACTGTTTAGGCTGTAAAAATGTCCTGAATGACGTTGATTCGAGTAAACTCTGGACTATATCCCTTCAGGACACTTGGATTGCAGTGGACGAGCAGTGTGGAGGAATATTAGAGGGTTTTTGTGTAGTTGTATGGATGTTTCTGTGCTGGGCGCTATTCACTCTCATATGAACTGTTCTTTGGACTACGAACCGGCCTCCCGGGTCTCCAGATGCACTTTGAGGAATAAAAAACTGCTCTGGAGTATCAGCATGAGGGTGAGTGAGTTTTTTGGTGAACTATTCCTTTAATGTTGCATTCATGACAACTCAAAAATATGGGACAAACCTCAATATCGGATGCACTATTTAATTTTCAAATACGGGATGTAGTATTTTAAATTGTATGTACTTTAAATTGACATCTCAGGCAAGTTGTCCATGTCCATTGTTTTTAGTGATTTTACAGTAGGCCTATACTGTTTGTTTTTTTGAACATAGGTTTGGTGGATGGTACGGTGGCCCCCGCGTCCCCTTACCACTACTCCCCTGGTGGCAGCGCCCAAAGAAGGGGAAACAGTCAAAGCGTTTGTGGTAGGGTTGTATATCTCCACCACTGAGGCCGATTCGATACGCATCTCGATACGCTGCCACCGATACGATACATTAACGATACACTGAAGCTCCTGTCGATACGATGCGATACGATTCACTCCTGTTCACGATGCGATGCGATTCAAATGCGATTTGATAACGATATGACTTAATTACAAAGAGATTCGGTTTGATATGATGTTTGATACAGTTGTGATATGAGAGTTTCTTCCCACATCAAGTTTATTACCTCAATACCATTCTGCTTTACTCTCTGTATCAATTTGAGGCATGTAGCCTATATTTGGTTAATTTTTACAGGGAAAACCAGTAAATCATATTTGAAAGGTACAGTCTAGAGGAAATAAATGGTGGAAATGAAATCCAGCTTAATCATATGGGCTAGTCTTGTGTGGTGGCACCTCTGCAGTTTGGTCTTTTCCTTTATTATAATAATAATAACTTTATTTATATAGCACCTTTAAAAACACAAGTTTACAAAGTGCTTCACAAAACAACTTAAAAGAGACAAGTCACAGATGTTTTGTTGTGCACAGGACATTTCTGGGTGGAGAGTCTGTGTTTTCTCTCCAGCCAGTGCTCACAAAGCTCAGGTGTGGCTGCGTGTAGCAGAGTAGGAGAGCTACTGTACTAGCCCTGCAAGCTGTCCCGGATGCTAACCGCTACCGCTAACTAGCGGTAGCGGTTAGCATCCGCGGCTACCACCGCTTCCCAGCTCACTACAACCAGAGCCACAACCACAGCCCTTCTCCTAGTTACAGCCGCTGACGGCCGAGTATTGACCCACCGCCTCACTCGGACTGTTTACTTCTCTTGGCGGCTCTGGCTACAGCTGCTGCTGCTGCTGCCTGTCAGGGGCAGGAGGCTGCGCACGGCTTTTGCGGTGGTGCATTCAGGTTGCCTCGGAAAATGAAATGATCGATTTAACCATGGAATTTACCGATGTAGAAGGCTAGAAGAGATGCATCGCAAATTCAACCATAAATTATGTCCGATGTAGCCTGAATCTACCGGTGCAGTCGCATCGCATACGTTTATATCGGACCACCGATATGAATCGGTGAATCTCCACATCCCTAGTTTGTGGAGCTGAGACTTAGTTGGCTGCTGTTTATGCTACACATCTCCCAGATTTCACGCAAAGCAGCACACACTCAATTATTATCTATGTATAGAGCAAAGACTTTAGTTCAGCAGTTAATATTAATGAATGAATGAATTCAACCTTTATTCTACCTCAGTAATACATTATGATAAGAAACCTCATTCACATTGTGACCCAGTAAAGGAGTTCAAAGGTCCTCGACACAAGAAACAACAGAGTTGAGCTCACATAACAGTGTCATGGAAACACTGATACAATAAAATGAAAAGGTGCCAAGAAATAAAACAATAATAAAAGTCCCGAATACATTAAGAATGAATAAAAAAAAGCTTATAATTATTAAAACATTAAAATAAGGGTGAGCAGATCAGCTACAATGGGAACATCTAGAAGTAAAGCGTGATGTAATTAAAGATTTAAAGAGCCCCAAGGAAAAAGAAAAAGGGAGGAAAGTTTTGGAGTAGTCTGCAAGTTGTTCTATGTTGCAGTAATAATATATATGAGTGCTTTTATATTCAGTACACATGCAGCCTGCATCAGTTGAGATGACTGTTGCTCAGGAGGAGGAGTGGATTGTATAAAACCCTGCAGGATGGCTCTCCTGCCATCAGTGTGCATGTATGTGCCCAGGTGAATGAGTGGCCCATTAGAGAGTAATATGGATAAACTGCAGTGCATGTGTCATTACCCAGACACACTGTGTGCAAAGTTATCATTGGGGTGGTTAAGTCATTGATTAATCTATTCTTAATAGTTATGAGTGTTATGCATGAGTTATGCATTGTCTGTAAGGACTGTGAGTCCTCTCATTGATGATCCTGCTGCTGCCCTTTATTCAACTCCTCTTGGGAAACTGTTTAGTACACTGTTTGGTGAAATTACTGATTCAAAGTGATTGGACTGAATGTGTTGATAAGAACTCCATTCACTCTACAGGTATTGTTTTGTGAGTATTGTCCCCACCTCTGTGAGAATATAATGTCCCAGCTGCAGTGCAATGATTGCTGTTTTTTTTTAATTCAAAAAGAGAATTATCACACTTTAAAAATGTCACAACAGGACTTGTCTTACTGCCTTTGTCACAGACCACTCTCTCCCATTAGCCTTTCATGTGGAAATGTGGCATTTTCAATTTGTTTGATTCCTGCCGTCTGGTTCTGTGAGGGCCAACAATGCATGCTGTTACAACTATGGCAAAAAAAGTTGGCAGTTACGGGAAAATACAGACGTTGAGCCAAAACATGACTCAAACTGAAATCTGTGGTTGTTTGGATGGATTTAAAACTACAGTGAGATGGCTTCTGGATGCTTAAATATATTTTGTTATGGATCGACTCAGGTAAAATGTAAAATATGTACTATAACTGATATGTAACTGGGAAATGCACCATGAAATACAGTACACCCACATATTGTCAAAAGTCAGTTTGTTTCCAGTTCATTTTGTGCTGTGACAGTGCAGCATCACAGATATGAGACTGACACACCTGCTCTCTGCTCTGCTCTGCTCTGTTTTTTTGCTTAACACCAAAGTGAGTGTTAAATTAAAATTGACCTTTTCAGCAGCACATCCCATTAATGAGATATAAGGCTGTAAACTGAAGCTTCATCACTGAGGCTGTGAGACATAATTGTTCTGGACGTCTGGGTACAGCACAGGTCACATACTGAAGACGACCTGACTGTAATCATACAATACAATCATACATTGTTTGTAGAATGAGATCAAGGGCCCTAGTTTGCTGGCGCAGCGCAGGTGGCGCAAGGTAGCGCAGCCGGTCTAATGCAAGTTTCGACCAGCGCAGCCGAGCGCAAAGTCAGATTGGGAGATTTGTAGATCGCGCTGCGCTGAGATAGGCGTGGCCGTGCAGCAGGGGGAGGCGTCACAGATTCAGCTTGGTGCAGTGGAAGTTTTGTGCGAAAATGTCTCGCCGAGGTTGCGCTGAAAGCTCGCCACCTCCAACCAGGTCTAGTCTCAGCGCAGCGCGGAGCGCAGCAGGTGCAGTGGAAGTTTGGCTGACTGACCTGCAGTGCACACACGTCACCAAGACCTCACAGGCAGATCTCCACAGTTCCAGACACATTTCAATGCAATAAATATCCACAATAACCACTATTTAATGCAACTAATGGAATCAACACGTGAATTTATATCTATATAGATTGTCCCGTCACATCTGACGTCAGATCAAAGCAGAGATCAAAGGCTGTCGGCGCGTAAAGGAAACTCCACCTGAATTAACACAGCAGGGACGAACTGGCACTGAAAAGCAGCTGTGGATGTCCCAAGCAGGACTGAGGGTGGATGACTGCATGTCGCTGCCGTGTTGAGATACCACTCTGCCCTTGTGATGATCGCTTTATTTATTTATTTACTTATTAATTCATTAGCGCATCAGGCAGCCGTACAGTAATGAAAAACAAAACACAAATCTTCATCTCTCTTAGTCCACCACAGCCTCGGTATCAGATAGTCAGTATATAGCCGTATACTCAGCATCTCTATCACAGAAAAAAAAAGAGAAAAAAAGAGACGGACAGAGAGAGAGAGAGAGAGAGAGAGAGGAGGACAGAGAGAGAGAGAGAGAGAGAGAGAGGAGGACAGAGAGAGAGAGAGAGAGAGAGCGTCCTTTACGCTGATTTTATCCGTTACGCATGGTGTTTGTTTATGTTGTGATTACACCTCTCATCTTGCTTACAGGGTTTGAATAAATGTGAGTTTCTTTATTAGTTTATTAGTTGTTGTTTCTTTCATTGGGCAGGGGTTCTCAGTGTATCAGATCAAACCTGATTAAGGATATTTGTATTATTATTAGTAAACTCATTATTGGTCACTCTGAGCTCGGACCTCCGGGGAAACAGCTGTTTCCTCCGGGGAGAGGTTCGGCCTCTGGCGTCGCTGTCTCCTCCGTCCAGTCCAAGTATAAAATGACAAACTTGCAGCGCGCATCGCCCTCCGCGCAGTTAAAGGTGAGGAGAGGAGCTCATTTGATTGGTGAAGATCTGACTCGGCTGTGTCAAACCCACTCCACGCCTTTCTCTCCTCCTTCTGTCTCCCTCCCGCCCTCTCTCCTCCCTCTTCGCCGTTTGCGCCGGTGGGAGGGACGAGGGGAGGGTTTACGCTGGTCTAAGTCTGACTGCGCGGCCCACGAATCTTGCGAAATGGACCTGGTCCAGCCCCGTTGGCGTGGCGAAGCTGCGCTGCACTTAGACTTCGCTCGGTCAACGAAACTAGGGCCCCAAATGTGTAAGTCAGTGAATACAAGTGTTAATGAGCATAAGAGTCTATTCATGATTGTCGACACCCAAACTCTTTTTGGGTACTATACTGTCTACTACATACTATATTGTATACCATATATTTGAGATTTCAAATGCATCCAATAGTCTTCAACACCCATGTATTAATCATAGTAACAGGTGCTTGAATATTGAGCTGATATTTCAACTCCTGTCTCTGTTCAAAGATGGTTTTCAGTCAGATGTGAATGTCTTCCATGACCATCCTGTGGTCATCCTGTGACTGCTGGTCAATGACCTTTGACCCATTCCTAGTTGATGATCTGGTGTTCAAAGCTAATGTCTGTTGCAGATACTTGTTTACCGAATGTAGTGTGAGATGCAGCTTGCAGCCTGTGGAAGAACCAGATGTGGACACTGGGTTGAGATTATGTTGTCAAAATGGGACAAAGTTTGGTAAAAGACAACATACAGTATGAAATAGCTGCTCCACTCACTTTCTCTAATCTCTGGTCCTTCACATGTTGTCATCTGTTTTTGATGATCCAATATATTGGTTGTTGAATGTGTTTTATCTGTGTTTCCAGGTTTGTTATAATGTAAGGTTCAGTCCATGTTGTATATTGCAGGTTAGTGGACACATGACCGGCTCAATCGTGTGAACTCTCCATGACTGTCTGCTTCCACTCGGCAGTCCTTGCTTTGCCCCGCCCCAGCTGTTTCTGACCAAGGACTGAACCACCTTAACAAACATGTGGCTTTGTTCCCCTCAAAAACCCAATGTGAAAGCATCTGCACCAAACAAAACAAAACAAAACATTGCATTCAGTCGGGACCACAACAAGTGAACCCAAGGACTTCCCTGATGTAAAAACGCCCTATGCAGGGCAATGGAAGCGTTTTGTAGCCTGTGTGGCAATGCACTGAACTTTTGGCACTTAATTCTCAGCAGTAACATAAAATCTGTGTTGTTTGAAAGGGTCCAAGTAGGTTTAGGGAGTCTAGCATTTGTTGAGTTCATCTTCATGCTTGCTATTCATTGGTTAAGGCAGTTGAGAGAATATATGTGGCAGCCTGCTGTGATGCTGCAGATTTTACTTTTCTGTGGTTTGTTATTTCTTTTATCTGTGTAGAATTTCCAGAGGTTATTTTTCCTCTGGTTATATTTTTTGCCAATAAATATCACTTTTTGAGCACAGACACCAGCCTGCTGTCTTCTTTTTGTAACATCCTGTAAAAGTTTACGATGCCCAAACACCATCATCTACCCTTAATATGGGTGGATGGAGGGTCAACACAATATATCAACATTTTTTATGTGACAAATATAAAATGCATCTGGTCAGTGTCAAAGTTAATGTGCATGTCGGTGGTTCAATAGTGCTTCTTTGTAAGGAGTCAGTGTGAGCTCATGAGCCTCACTGTGGAGTCCTGTTGGTACTTTACCATTGGTTTGATTCAACCAAATCCACCTAACATTCTGGTACCTCAGTAAGACTGGTGGACCATCAGGTATCTATCTATCTATCTATCCATCCATCCATCCATCCATCCATCCATCCATCCATCCATCCATCCATCCATCCATCCATCTATAAATAAAGCACTTTTTTTTTTTTTTTTTTACAACACACAATATAAATGGAATCCTCCTCGTCACTCCTTATGATCTCTTCATCTTCACTTCCTGAGTGACATTCAGAACCTCCATCCTTCTCCCTGCCGGCCTCCATTTGACTCACTTTCCACTGGAACCACACTGTCTTCTTGCTTTCCCTCTTCCAGTAGCATCTCGCCATTGCAATCTGCAACGACTGCCATGCTGCCTCCACCTCTGAATCATGAATGGTACTTTGCAGGTGAGCAAGCCATTCTCTCAACTGTACTCTCTAAAATTGGAGCTTACCAGGTATTATCTATGTAACACTGCTGCCTTTTATCCCCAATTTCCACCAACACCCAGTCCGTCTCCATTCTGACTCTTATACAGTTCAAACCCTCGCCTACTGGATGCATTGCGTCTCCGAACCATCCATGGTCATTCTGAAACCCCACCATTCCGACATACCACTATTCCAACATGCCATTGTCCCACCATTCCGACAAGGCCTTCAATGTAAGGAAATGTGCGTTACTCAACATGTGACTCCCTTCTACTTATCTGGACTCTCTCTATCTATCTGGCCTGTCTAGCCTCTACCTGGTCTTTTTACTAAACTTAACCAACTCCTTTCATCATTGCCTAAGCCCAACCAGTACAAAATCTTGGGGGGAAAAATACGCAATTAAAGGAATCAAAAAGAAAAAAATAGGAGGCAAGAATTGTTGGAATGATGGGACGTTTGATAGAAAATTAAGTGTAACCATTTAGACAATTAGAGACCTATGTTGGACTGGTGGGTTGTCCAAATGGTCGAATTATATACTGTATTCATTCTTACAATTAATTTGTACAATTTAATTAATCCCACAAGGGCCAACTGGTTATGATCAGCAGTTCGACGTGTACACAGAACAGACATGTCTAAGAAAAATATCACATAAGAAAAAAAAAACTGAAGAATTTAAAAGTCTGAGTGCAGAGGGGATAAATGATTTTGAGAAGCGGTTTATTTTACAAGCGGCCGGGTGCATCGACGCCCTGAGGGCAACGGTGAGAATTCACCTGCAAGAACATGAGTTTGGAAGGCCGAAGAGCATTTTGCTTTCCGGAGGATTTGCCAGAAGGAATGTTTCTGTCTCTTGCTGTAAGATTATGAAACCAGCCAATAAAAGAAAAACACTCCTATACATCTGCAACACAATCGCTCAAGAGTTAACCTATAGGAGCAACAATTTTACATTCATCTCTAACTATGAAGTTCACTTGATAACATAAGACATGGATTTAAATACATTTGCTTACATTTTACATATTCTTTCATGTTGCATCACCACCATTTAATATTTACATTTGACTATATGTACACGTTTATGCACTTTGCATAAACTGTATCATTCCTTTGATCCTCTTATTTGCCTCAGGTACATTTCCTGCTCGACAGTTCATACCTATGGTTCCTTGTTCATTTCCCAAATGTCTAAACGCTGATATATTGAGATTAATCAGTTTCCAGCTCTTTGCTCCAAATACTCAACTCTGATAAACTGCTTCTTTGTGACATCTGTGAAGAAAAAAAAAGGGAGAATAGAGAAGAGAAAAGGAGTAGAATTATTCACTGAATGAGCAGACAACAGCTGCCTCTCCTCTTCTTTATCACTCAACATGGCAGAGAGTCTGGTCTTTGGAGCTCAGTCCCACAGGGGAGAGATGTAGGGCAGGCAGATCCGCGACCCATCCGTGACCCTGCCTGGATGCACGCCTGCAGGTATGAATGGACTGGAACAAGGTCTTGAACTGGTGATTGTCCAGGTTGGTCACTTTCAGCCTGGTCTTCCTGACTGACTGCAGGCCTGTAACAATCTCCTGTTGTCTGACTTCCTCTTTCTTTTTGTCTCTCTAGTCTTTCTCACTTTCTCACATGACACAAATTCTATTTTCTGAGTGTTTTGCCTCAGCTTTGTCTCTCATTCAGAGGAGTGTGGGACTTTAGATATAGAATAAATGTTTTGTGAATTCAATATTTTGACAAATTAGTTAACACCAGGCTGATTAAGCTCAACAGTGGTGGGTTAATATCTCCTGCTAGTGATGTGTGTGAGTTTGACAAAGCTGAGGAGGATGTTCTGTTGTCTAGATCTGTGGTTCCCAAAGTGGAGTCCACGGACCCCCAGGGGTCCTTGAGAGGGTACAAGGGGGTCCCCAACTTTTTCTGGAAATTTTACCACTTTTTTCTAGAATGTTCTCTTTTTCAAACTTTTTTTTTTTTTTGAGAAACTTTTTACATTTTTTTTTTGAAAATGTTACAATTTTTTTTTTTTTTTGACATCTTACCACTTTTTTTGAGAACTTTTTTTGTTTTTGAGAATTTTCACAATTTTTTTTTTTTTTTTTTTTTACAAATATGCGTGTATTTCTGGTGTTTGCTTTTTGTCCACTGGAGGTCTGTGGTCTAATTTGTGTCAATTTAGGGGTCCTTGATGTAAAGACGTTTGAGAACCACTGGTCTAAATCTAAACTTTATAAACATATCTGGAGGTTTGTTTCAATTAAGCACCAGACAGACAGCTGCATTATGTATAGGACGTTTATTGTGATGCGATTTTTGACCTCGGCATTCCCCAGAAGAAAGCACCATGCTTAGCACAGCAGGCACAGGGAGTGGAAATTACATTCCCACTGCAGGAATATACTGTAAATTTAAAGTACATCCTCATTTAGATGGTAGAAGTCAAAATGTGTCATTGTCTGTTTATAAAATACTGTAGGAGATTCCACAAATGATACATATTAAAACAGTGGAGAAAATAGAGCTTTCTGCTTAGGCTTTCCCTGCATGGTTGATAGAGGTGTAACAGTTCAGTTAATCCCCAACCCCTGTGCACATATAAAGAGATGAAGTAGCATCAAGTGACAGCTTGACAATGCAGTGGTTTGAAAGCTACTGGTAAGTACACAGGCCTAACACAGCTCATCTTTATAGAGGTATGTATAGTTATACTCTACTATAATGTTCTATATTGTATACAGTATTTTGTTCAAATAGATATAATAATTAGGGAGGACAGTGAGAAAAAAGACACTTCACGCTAACCCACTTCAATGCTAAGCACAATTCACACATTTCTGAATGTGTTAACAAAAAAGGAGCATTATAAATAAGGTAAATGTAAATATAGAGCTGTTACACTGATGATAAAGAGCAAGATTTCCTTCTTTTTTTCTTTGTACACTTTATCTGTGCAATGAGAAATTATTACTGACATTTGAGTTCAGGTTGTTTTGTTTTTTTAATCGGACAAAAATAGCGACCTTAAAAGTTCAAAAAACATCCAGCACGCACGTTTATTATCAAAAGTAAAAACAGACGGTCTTTTCTATCCTATGTAGGGCCCGACCGATTTATCGGCGAGCCGATTAAATCGGCCGATTATAGCCCGTTTGAAACTAATCGGTAATCGGCCAAAACTCGCCGATTGTCGCCGATATTTTCAGGAATAAAATGCAGGGAATAAAACTTGGTTTTACTTTGAAAAGATTCCCCCGCACCAGCGCCGACCTCATGACAAACTCCATCCACTACCACCTCAGTCACAGCACACAGCAGAGTGACTGATCTGTCTCAAAACCAGTGTTGCCACTGGCTTTCTGTTTCCCTTTTTTTTTTTTTTTTTACCGCGGTCGGGTTGTGAATTAATTAATTAATTAATGCTCGTCTCCGGCCGTGTTGGGTCCGAGATTCAACAAGCCGGTCGGGGTCGGGTTTTACCGTTATATACCTGCACGGCAGTATGCTCATTTATCACCAATAAACACAGTAGATGAGGGTGAGTGACTGAGCTGAGGCTGTGTGACGGGTGGGGCGGGGGTCCGCGGTGTGGAGCGGTGCGGGACTCTGACTGCAGCGGGGACTATCATGTCTCTGCTCCGCGACACTGCTGTGAGACTGACCGCCGGTGAGCGCTTTGACACGGTGCCGGGCACGGCAGCAACCGCTGATCGCTTTTGATTGAAAAGAGAGAGAGAGAGAGAGAGAGAGAGAGAGAGAGAGAGAGAGAGAGAGAGAGAGAGAGAGAGAGACGCCGTGCCGTGTAAAAAAAACAACAACAAAAAAGTATCACGTGTCATGACTTCCTGTATTTGGCCCTTCAAAATAAAAGCCCATATTGCTTTTGACTTCATTTTGACAAGACAGGGCTTCAAATGTTTTTTTTTTTCATGCAACCAATCGACCAATGAAATTTTAGTCGGCTAATGATTTTTTGGTCGACCAGGCAGCCCTAATTTATATATTATATAATATATATAGATATAGTAATACAATTTTAAAACTTAATAAAAAAATAATAATAATCGGCCGATTAATCGGTTATCGGGTTTTTTTCCCCCTAATAATCGTAATCGGCATCGGCCCCAAAAAATCCATATCGGTCGGGCCCTAATCCTATGCTTTAGTGTGTGCTGGAAGTTTTTTGAATCTTTACTGTGATTCATCCTACACCAGCTGGCAGCACTTAGTCACTGTGCACAAGATTTACAATGTTCTTTAACTTTCTTTCTGGCTGGGTCAAACTTACTTGTCGCAAAATTGCCATGTTCCCAGCAGTTCTAGTAGCTGATATAACTGACATCAAATGAGCAATTGATATAATTGACGTACAAAATGATAAACATAAGATCAAAGTTGTAACTCACCCATCCGCTGACAAGAGACTATGTACTTCCACTGAGCACTGTTGTATTTCTAGTTTTGAACATATGTATACAGAATTAAGTAAGTAAGGTTGATCAATGATGTGTAATGCAATAAATTAATTAATTCACAGTTTCAGGGCTGTTGTTTAGTACCTGCTATTTTTTCAGGGAGCTGTTTAATTTAAAATGTTTATTTAATCAACAAACATACCAATAGTTTTCTTTACCTCTTTTTTCCTCTCTTGTTCTTCTCTCCCTCCCTCCCTCGCTGCTCCTTCCACCTCAGTGATAACTTGCTCCTGTTTACTTTCATGAAAGATTAACGATCATCCATGAAAGCCTCTGAAAAAAACAGCTAATAGTGCTCATGTCTGACTGTCTGTATCATTTAAGCTGTGTGAATGATTCATCAATGGAAGAGTCAATGCTCAGCACGGTGTGTGAACTAAAGAAACAAAAGAGCACTCTCCAGTCTGTAAACTAACCAGTTGTAACATCAGCAGTCTGACTGGACTGAATGAATGTGTGAGTTTGTACTGTATGTATCCCGGTGTTTATGGCTTAAGCCCTCACCTCCTGGACACGGAGGCGGCTTCCCTGCGGCATCCTCGGGGCTAGAGCACTTTTGCTTGTCACATGAAATGTGTTGTTTGTTTTTGTTCCTCTTTTTCTGCCAGATTTAATATGCTGCAGGTGTAAAAGTATCTGTATTTATGGGGCATCTGGTGGGCGAGTGTTTGGGATGCGCACGTCCAGCTGGGGATCTGTGTTGCATGTCATCCCCTCCCTCTCCCAGCATTCCCTGTTTTCATCTCTGTTATCTTTGTCAAATCAAGACAAAAGGCAACTTCAAACATCAAACTGGTTATATCCTTACTATTTGTATGACTTTGAGAGTTTGGATAGTAAAACAAAAAGATTTTTGAGTATGTGTTTACGATCCAGGGGATTCTGGTACTATTATTTGATTGAAATTGAACTGAAATTTGATGGGCAGCAATAATTGTTCATATGAACGAGTAATAACAACACAATACAACTAATTGGCGCTCGGGGTCACGTGACCAACAACGGTGTTATGCCTGAAGCTGATGACTGAGCAGCTCCTGTACTGAATGAATGGGGACCAGCTGTCTTAGAATGGTGTGATTTTGTCCTGCAAGTTAACATCAAGATTTCTTTCTTCCTTTTTTTCTAAAGTACAATTAACAAGTTCAATCAATGTGTGATGGATCGTTAAGTTATACGATCCCAGTTGAGAGATATGGTCTTCTTAAGCACTGTTAACGCTGTTAAAATAACTGTTGGCTGATGTGGAGTGGAAAAGGGCCACAGAGGGCTGAGATGGTGAGACAGAGGGACGCTGGGAACCTGGGAACAGGCCAAGGAAGGGAGATTCAACTGAGAGAAAAAGAACATTCATTATTGATCTTATTGACGGTTGTATTTGGGGTTATAGTGTGGTACTTTTATTGAAAGTCATGAGTGAGTCACCACTGAATAGGTGGTCCAGGTTGGGTGTCACTCTACTCAATGACGAAAGGCCGCGGCCTGGGATTGAGCCAGATTGGAGTGAGAGCTGACATTAGGGAGTGACAAGGTGTGGTTGAGTCTATGGTTTATTTTGATCAAACTGTAAAGGGAGACAGATAGATGGATAGACCTTTAACACAGTTGTGATGTGTGATGGTAGAGTCCATACAGTGAAGGTTTTCATAGGCTTATTCTGAGATCTTTCTGCTACCATTTCTTATAGGGTCAGTTTTGACCCATGTTTTAAATCAGCTATAAAAACATTTTTTTCATCCAATTTGTTTTTCTTCTCTTGGTTACATTGTTAAGCTTCATTATCCATGGAAATACTGGTTTTAATATTTTTTTGGTGTGGGCCTCTGTGTGTTTTTTTTTGTGTCAGTATACCCCTTGTCTTCAATTTAACCTTCCTCTTGTCAGCTTTATCGTACCATTTCTTGTGTTAGGATCAGTTTTGATAATAATTTATCATTCCATTTGTTTCTCGTCTCATGTTTCTCATTGTTAGGTTAATATGACTGGGTCAAAATCGACCCTAACCACCAGGAGGATTTAATTTTTTTTTTTTTTTTCGTTTAAATAGAGGTTCCTGACAAAGTCAAAAAGCCTCAATGGTACTTTTATGCATTTAAAACCTGGAAACGGGTCACTGGTGACAAGAGAAAGGTTAAAGCATGAGTCAATTCTTAGTCATTTGATTGTTAATCATAAAACTATCCATACAGTATGATTTGAGGATTTTGTCAGTCCAATACAAATGAGGGATTGGGGCTCCTCCTGTCCTCAGAGATGACCACCAACAACTAGGCTACTGTTGTCCCACTGCTTATCATCCCTGGGTCAGGTGCTCTGATGTGGTCTAGTAGGACAGTGTGGGACTCCTGTCTATGTGGCCATTACTGTGGTGTGGTGTGAAAGTCAAACAAAGAGGAGCAGTTCAACGTCAATTAACTTTATCCGTAATGGAGCCATTTGTTTTGCAGGAGTCAGGAACATAAAAACATTCATCATACAGTAGAAATCACATAAAACACAAACACAAGGTAAGAACACAAAACACATAAGGACACTTAATGTAAGCAGATGGTAGCAGTGAATAACCAATGAATGAATAAATAAAGAATTGAGCAGAAATTACCCAGATGACTCATTTAACTTAAACATAGTCAAACTGTTAAACAGATCAGTTCAGTTTCCACCCACTGTGATATTTACTGGGCAGAAGTTATTAATAAAATCACAACCTGCTCCTATTAAAATCAAAATCAATTTGAATGATTAACCAGGAGAGCACTGTGTAAGTCACTACCCTTTCCTACTTGAGTAAAGAAAAGAGTGGGAATAAAGCACCATTAGTGTCAGTTGGTTTTGATTGGTGGAAGTCTGCAAAACAGAACCTGAAGCAAGGAGCTCAAATTGCTGATGTTGTGGATGGGAGCTGTCAGACAGGATTCATGGTTAAATTCAGATTTTTAGAAAACAACAACAAAAACATCAGCAACATATCCATTCCATATTACACAGTCATTTGTTGGACGTTTTGGCCTGTAGCCTGCAACCTGGACAGACATTAACAGCCTTTCCTTGGCTCCGTCCATGCATTTCACACACTGCACTTTACTCTATGACTTTGTGTTACTGTGTCTTCATTTCAATCACACAATGCTGAGGTCAGAGGACCACTCATCTCTGAGTTTTACTAGATGAAGTGATCATCTGGACCTTCTGTCTGAACAGGGCGGCAGCTGCCGTCCTAAATCACTTTTAACTGATATTACTTTTAAACTGTCTAATAGCTTCTTCATGTTTAAATGCTCAGACTTTAAAGACATTATTGATTAATGCATTTCCTACAGTGGGGTTCCGTGGTCCCACACCCCACAATTGGGACACAGCCAATGACTGCCAAGTTTAATACATTAGTGATTGAAGTTATTAGTTGTTTCATGCAGAGGTCTTAAACAGGGGATCCACGATGCAAAGGGGGTGCTGCAGGGAAGTCGTAAAGTTGTGGGTTAAAATTAAATTCAAATAAAAAACATGAAACAGTCAGTTATTATTAATTGCTCAGTGTTGTATGCAGGATAACAGGTATATTTAGGCAGTGGCACTAATTGGCCACATCTCATTTTTGTTTCCTAATTTATTTTTAAAATAATACTATTAGAATCAATTTGAACAGCTTGTATGCATGATTATCATGAAATTGACAGACATTGTTGATATTGGAATTGGCATCGGTTAACAAGGTATGCTCATAAATATACCTTATTAATATAAACGATTAATGCATAATTTAAAATAAAAACGTGAGTATATGAACCTGGGTTTTATTTGAATAGCTTAGTATTGAATAGACAATTACATGGCACAAGGCCCAGTTTAAAATAAAACACAATTTTCTGCATTTTTTGGGGGGGTCCTTACCCCAAAAAACGTTGAACCCTGGTCTAATGCATGCTGGGATACATGATGAGAGTAGATAATCATAAAATAAGGTGTGAGTTTGCAACTCGCAATGTGGAGAGAAGATGTAAAGAAAAGTTGGCTAGGAAAAAACAAAACAAAAACAAAAATAGACCAAAAAACAAAACAAAAACAGTACAGTGTGAAGATGGATGCAAATGAACACAGCTCACTTTCTGGCAGCCAGCAGCAGCATCAGTAGCAGCAGTGGTACATTAGGCCAGGGGAAGGAGGTCTGGCTCCTCAGCCCGTGTGCTGCTGCACTGCTCAGTAAGGAGAGCGATAGCCAGGTTGCTTTACCAAACTCAAGTTGAGCAAAAGCCTTTTTCCTGATCAGGGAGTTTTTCACCCGATTTGGCTGCATTCGTGTGCTTCATGGTCAGTCGCACATCACAACAGTCGACAGCGCTTCTCCCAGCAACGCCTCTCAGTCAGCCGCTGCCATGATATGTGCTTCTCTCTCTCTCGGAGCCTGGGCTCTGTTTCCACAAAATCTCTGTTGAACAGCAGAAAATCGCAGACAGTGGGTACAGTGTCCTGGTCAAGTTGGATTTCCTTTCCACAAAAAAAAAAGAAAGAAAAGAAAAAGGAAATTTTTTTTTTTTTTTTTTTTGCCGCTCATACATGTAGGCCTACATAAATCCACCAGATTGGTTTGGTGCTGTGATTTATAAAGTCAAATGAAATTTTTAAACATTTTCACAGCTCATTGAGTTAAACAGAAAATAAAGAATCAATGTTCATCTCGTTGTCTCGTCTCTCTCCTACCAGCTGCTTAATCACGACGACTCCTTTAATCACCTGATAATGTCAAATTAATGAACCCTGGAAAACTGTGTGTGTGTATGTACATGTGCAGACGTGTTTGTGTCGGTTTATGTCCTATTTCTCCCCCAATCACCCAGTCATATTAAAATGAACCTTGGAATGCACAGACCCTCCTCAGTGTTGTGTGTGTGTGTGTGTGGTCATGTGTATGTGTAAGTACAGCAGTAATTTCCTGGGTCTGTGTCAGAGGGTTAATGATGCATGGACTCATTAATCAAGGCACAATGAGGGGCTGTTGTAACAAGACTTGACAGTTATGTATTGTATGCGCCTATGTGTGTGTGTGCACCTTACTTGTACATTGTAATGTTAAAATACTGCACATCCAGCGGGATTTCATTGTGTAAATTCATGTAAATCTAAAAAAAAAAACAGACAAGGCCTTGCAATGAACTGATCCTAATGACAAGTATTGTGTATATCCACAGCCTGATATAGCTCAGTGGCAGAGAAGACATTTAAAAAAAAAAAAAAAAAAAAAGACAAGCACATACTCTGGCTCAGTCCTCTCTCTGCTCACACGGGAGTTTATATTTGCAGCTGACAGTCACTTTCAAATGGGTTTGTTCTTTTTCTGCAGAAGTACAGTAATTCTTTATCTGTTCATCAGTCTTGTTGTTAGTGTGCTATCAATGTTAATTCTTTAATTCTTTGAACATCCCAGTGCAATCTATCTATGACAGGTTTATAGTGCAGTGATGAGGGGTGATACACACCTGAAGCACATTGTGTTGACAATGCAGAAATTAAAGGTACATTGTGTAGGAATTCCTCCCATCTAGCGTTGCGGTTGTATATCGCAAGCAACTCAATTGTATTTGTCATGCTGCATTCACGTGAAATTGGGCAGACAGCAGACGGACGACCGCCGCTGCACTTAACGGCATGAACAAGCCTCTATGTAAACAAGTGGTCCGTCAGCACGAGGCAAAACAATACACGTGACAATATGTTGTTATGGCGATGTCGTATTGTTTACCTGACCCAGGTTTCTCGCTCGATGTATATATGAATGATATGAACGGCAAATTCAGAGCTGAAAGGAACACTTCAGTTTGTTGATGGGGGTGATTACTGATTAATGAAAAACATACTTCTGAACAAAATAATCGATTTTCGTGAATAGATAACAGGAGATGTTACACATTGTCCCTTAAAGCAACCCGCCATGCAAACCTGCGTCCTGACTCGATCCGACTGGACGCACTGGTTCCGGCTGAATCCAGCCCGAAAATATATGCAAATGACTTTTCTTTTTGTATAGCTCACTTAGTAAAGCAGGTTCCCCTATAAACAGGCATCTAACCTGGGTTTAAGACCACCTGCCCTTTGCTGTGTGGTATTCTCCCTCTCTCTCCCTCCCCCATTTCCTGTCTCCGTCCTGCTGTACTGTCAAAATAAAGGTATAAAAGCCCCCCCCCCAAAAAAAAGTCCTTGTCACAGTAATGGGGAGGTGCCACCCTCCCAGTCTCCCCTGAAGCCCCAACCTTGATCCACAATGTGATGTTCAAAAACACAGACTATTTACTCTGAGTTTCTTTTTTTTTTTTTAGAGAGAGCATGAAAATTAAAATTAAGCAACATGAAGCAGGGATAATAGAACAGTGCCTTTAATATTAAAAAAAATGTTAACCACATTGAGGTAATTGATTCAAATAGCAAGGCAAGGTAGCTTTAATTTAATAGCACATTTAATACCAAGAGGCAACTCAATGTGCTTTACATAACGGCAAAAAGAACAGCCTTAAAAAACAAACAATTAAAAAAAAATAAAACACACAGTTAAAAGCAAGAATAGAGAAGAAGAAAAAATTAAAGTGCTTCAATGTGCTCGTGAGCCATAATGAATCTGTGTAGGCTGTAACAACGATGCACAATCAGGCAAATAAAAAATTGTGTTGGTATTATGGTTCGGAATTTTTTCAAACATTACATTTTTACGAATAAATACCAAAACAAACCTTTTGTATGAAGATAATTAGCAATAAACATGATTCTGATTCTGATAAAGTAACAAACAAATTAGGTTAAAAACCACAAAATTCACTCTCTCTGTATTTTCCAATACAAATTCAACATACACTCACATGAATGTGCAAGTGTGAAACATATCGGGTATTTAAAATAAAAAATGAAAGTAGATTTAAAGAAGGATCTGTTTCTGGCCTCCTTGAATATTAGTCCAATGCTCCTGTAATCAGATCTTTAATCTAACGTTTCACATCCTGTTAGCGGCACGACGAGCCCCGAGGCATCGACCTGATTTTCAGCGACATTCCTTCTTGGCGTCAGCCGTCATCACTTAGCATCATTATCAGAGGCTTTTATAGACGCGCTGCCCTTCGGTGTCCAAGATGATTTTACACAGAATGCCAGTCGGTCATTTTTATGAGGGCTCACATGTACAGGAAACAGGAAACAGGGGATGTGTCGGTGTATTGGGGCACATATGGCTCATTATTAATGCATGTATGTGTTTCCATGGAGGGTGGCCAGTGTTCATGCACTGTACACACCATGTATTCCGATATATGTGTGCTCTCTGCCTATATCAATGTATCTTTAACTCTGCATGTGTTTGTGGTTGCTATAGCTGAGATAAAAAGGGAAAAAACTAACTTTGAAGAAGTGTAAAAAAAATTGATGTTGATAGTATCCTATAAATCTGCAGTTTGGTGTATAATCAAAGCACAACAGTACATTTGACATGCACACACACAGCACTTTTGCATCATACATACTGCATAGCTGTGCAGATTTTCCTCCAGGTCCCTGTGTGTCTGTGTGTGGGGGTTCATTGGTCTGTCAGTCCATCAGTGTGACTGCCAAGGGTTGTGCTGCTGATGAGGGCTTTCTATACATGCGGGGTGAATAATTCCTACTTAGCCGGCTACATGCTGCGCCCACCAGGTCGTGAAAGTCACTTTGTGTCGCGGTAATTGGCAGGGTGAGGCTCCGCATGGTGATTAGGCAGCTCAGTGTCGCTAAAGCCGCCTATGCATCCAGGAGAAATCACAAAGGCGGCAGCGGAGAAAAAAGATGTCACACCGGTTGAATACATCTTGTTAGAGAACGCACTCAGTGTATGTAGGTATACAGCCATGCACTCCATAACATTTGCATACAATGTAAAGGGCATTTACTGCAGTAAATTGAGTAGGCTATACACAATGACGGAGCTCTTCTCTTTCACTTATTTTCAGCATTTTTCACATGGACAGGCACAAAATGATGACATGTCTTATAATAACTTTCCATGCAGTGTGTTGGTTTATGACTAATACCTGCACAGGCTACATACACGCCCACCAGCCTCCATTCTGCTCAGCGTCTCTATGCTAATTAGCAAAGATTAGCATGCTGAAATGCTTAATTAAAAAGTTATGATTACACTTAACGTGTGTCTCAGAAGTGTGCTAATGAGTTTGACCGCACACCATTAGTTAGCATTTAGCTGAATAATGCGTGGTTTTATAAAAAGGGGCCACCATGAAGATAATATTTATATAGTTATACAGCAGACCTTCTGGAAGTGGATAATGTGGCTGCGGTTACACAAAGCATTTTTTCTCTCCATTATGGTCAACACCATGATGTTGCAAACATACATTGAAAAATACAACATGGCTCTTTCGACTAATACACTCACCCAACATTGTAATATCATAAGAATTATAAACAGTAACAGGCTCTATATAAAATCTGTGGAATGCCTTCCACAATAAAAACATACATATTCTAGACACTGTAATTAACAAAAAAAAAACAGAGGTAAAACATTTTACTTACTTCAATATGATAGATTCAGTCCAATAAATCCAAGTGATGTTGTGTATTGCAAAACTGTTTGACTTCTTGACATCAGGCAGGCATATGCAAGTGTATGATCCAAAAACATTGTGAATCTGACCAATAGGACCCAATGACTATGTCAATGTAATTGAACAAAAAAGAAAAGAAAAAGATGCAAACAGTTTTAAGGAAAACAGTAATACTGTGTTAAATACACATCAATATAATTACATAGTTACATATGAAAATCTTAATTTAAGCAGCAGTTCTGTAGAGGCACAAGATAACATTGATTACATCATTTATGTTTATTAGCAGTGAACATCTTCCAATTGTTCAGTTTTTTAAATATATATATTTTTTATGTTATTTGGCACAATCAACCGTTTAACTGGTCCTAAAGCTACATGTGAATATCTAGTCAATGAAGATGAGGGCTTTCGTGGTGGTCATAGACCGACCAGGCCAAATTGAAATGAGATGGTCTGGATCATGTCGCCATAGCAACCAAGACTGCTCATTACTTTATTTTCCGCAAGAATCTGAGGGTTTAAAGTTCTTGAGTTTTTTTTGACAGTAGTACTGGTTGTTGTTGAAGTGAGTTGAACCCCATTGCCTGCATTTAAAAGCCTGACACTTCTGTTGGCTTTGCTGTCACACTACAACTACACTATATGTGACAGCCCAGTGATGCTGCAATGACGCAATCAGCCTTCATGCTGCTTCAGAGGGATGCAGTGCCCAAACTGCAACACAGCCTTAGACTTATAATATTCTTAGTACTGACAAATACGATGGCTTTGGTGGGTTCAGTTCACTATAAGGTTAGGGGATAGGCTTAGGTGTTAGGGTGTCTGCAGAGTAGGAATGTCTACTTACCTGCAAAGTAGTCTGGGAGTCTATTATGATGATGATTCCATGGAAACTGTTGTGAAAAAATGGAAAAACGCACATCCCTACGCTGGACAACAGGAGTAAATATTAGGAAAAAGTAAAGTCTGGACACCAGCAACAGCTCCAGAGTGATAATTTCTTATCAAAACAAGGGAGTGTAACGTTTCGGATCAGAAACCCTTCCTCAGACATGGAAACTCCTCATAAGGCTAGGGGTGGGCAAAAATATCGATATGGCAATATATCACGATACTTTATATCACCATACAATATCGATATTCAATATTTAAATATCGATTTTTTGGCTTTTGATGCCTTTATTGATAGTATAGTTGAGAGAGACAGAGAGAGGGGGATTCAGGACTGTAGCCTCTACATGGGGCGCCTGCTTAACCTCCTCAAATAATAAATCATGTTTCAGATGTAAATCCTCTGCTCCGCGAGGTGTCACTCTACTGCTACCTCAGACAGTGTGTTGTACATGCAAATATGTTGTTGTAACTTGCACTTGTATAAAATGGCATGGACAATTTGAATTACATTGTTTTGACTGTTTTGATAAATTATCACTATCATCTGATGTACATAAAACTTGGATTTTAAGATGCATAACGTAAAGGTTGTTAGCTAGAGTAAGTGTTAGCTTGCTAGCTAAAATGGATGTGACAAAGTTGCTGTTGTTGTGCCTGGACAAGCAACGAAGGAGACTGCTCCTCTTGCTAACGACCCCAACTGTTAAAGACAGCAGCGACGTGCCCGACGTGAGCGGAGGTTTTGGGCGATATTAAACCATTTTGATTGGTTAAAAGAGCCGTCCCATTTTACCTTACATCGCCACTGCGGCATATGTATTACATGTACATTGCATCACTTGGTAGCGGATTTTACGGTTGCATGTGTACGGAGTATTTTTATTACACCACTCATGTGGACGCAGAATTTTATTTAACAAAATTCTGGTTGCAAAATAACCCGGGCTGGTGTGGACAAGGCCTTAGAGAGCTGATATCTGGGTGGATGAAGCAACACTGCCTTTAAACTTGTCTGGGACTCATTGAAGGAGAATGTCTGAAGATTTCACAAAATAAGAAAGAGTAGCAGTTACATTAGCAGCTGCTTCTTGCTTCCTACCTGATTTAGTTGCTGCATCATCATTGCTTCTTCCTCTTTTTACTCCTCTTCCTCAGCACTGCAAAGCTTTCAGGCCCTCGCTCACACAGCCAGTTATCCACAATCAAAACATCCTGTACTGTAGATATGCAACATCTAAAACCCTTGAGTGGGTTACCACACATTCATATACATTTAATCTTTCAGAAGCCTACACACAGGTGGGACACAAACTGCGGTGCTTGCTGGTAATTCATAGTGGAAGACAACATGTATGCACTATATTAAATGTTACTTCTAGTTGGTCAATTATTCTAAACATCTGCACGCGCGCACACTGACACAAACAAAAATCACAGTGTTTCAGTGATAATTGCGAGAGCAATCCACAGCCTGGTGATTATCAAACTGTCACTGCAGTTGTGCACTTTACAGAGATCATGTACACAACACAACCCAAACACACACACACACACATACACACTGTACTGGTGTACAGCAGTGATCCAAGCTGTCAGTTGAAAGATGCCACCTGCTACTTAGAGACCAGTCAATCCACACGACACACACCCCCACACTCTACACCCAACAATCCAGACAAAGGGCAAACATCCTTTAGATATTTTTGCACACTGATCAAATCTCACATTAATGATAGTGTTCAGACCATAATTGTGATAAGGTGTTTTAATTATCCTGTAGATATGAACCATTTGATTGGACAGGGTTTAGAAAGGTTCGTTAATATTGGGACTTGACCACCTGTAATCACAACAGGGTCTGACTGCACATACCACACACAAGATTATACTGTATGAGCTAATTACACTCACTAAGCAATAGGAAAACAATATAATACTAATACTGAGTAGGACCTCCCTTTTGCATCAGTCCATCTTGGCTTGGACTCCACAAGATGTTGGAAACTTCCTTCTGAGACTCTGCTCCATGTATTTTTTTTTACATTTTGTTAGCTGCCAGTCCCCCAAGAAAACTTTCCCAAGAGATTTCTGTCTGTGTCTGAGAGCAAAAATACAAAACAAATCAGACATGATCCTCTGCTGCCCCAAGTTAACACCAAAGCTCCCTCTCAGCTTCCCGATAAAAAACAATCTCTGGTGTGATGTCCTAAATAAGCTCAGGATGGATTTAGAGGTCAGGCTCTGATCAGTGTATCTTCAATGCCCTGCGTCTTCTACATCCCGGTTTTTCATCGATTATGGTGTTTGTGGCTGGTTCTCCTTGGTTTTGTTGTGGCACTGGAGACAGCTGGAGACATCCGTCCATCCGTACGTCTGTACCAGTGTCATGAACACAACATCTCAGTAACAACTTAATGGAACTTCTTAAAATTCTCAAGGACTCAAGAATAAAGTGATTCGATCTTAAGGGGTCAACTTCACAGTGACCTCACAAAATGTGGTTTTGTGAATGCAGAGGAACATTTGGTAAAAGTAATTGATCTTGACGAAACTGACTCAATTTTGGTGAGCGAGGGTCAAGGTCAGTGTGACCTCACACTTTTTAGCCGGGACTAAAGACTTGGCACAGAATGATACCATGCCAACCTTTCACAATTTCATATTTTTCTGGATAAACAGTGATGTAACCTGAAACTAGTTTGGGTGATAAAGGCAAATGACCACAGGGTGGTATTTCTACTTTGTACATCAAAATTAATGTCAGGAATGCAAACTGGAAGGGGGTGTGGTCAATACAATATGGTTTCTAAAACAATGTCCAGAGTCAGCCTGCTCATGTATGGCACTAGCTTTCAGTAGAAAATCAACATTAAAGGAGACGTATTATGCCCTTTTTCCACAAATTAAAATAGTTCCCAGGTGTCTTAAAGACATATCTTTGACATGTATCGGTCAAAATACCCCAAGGATCAAACATCACAGCTCTTTTAATCCACTCAAAACAGCCCTGTTCAGAACGGCTGGTTTCAGTGCCTGTCCCTTTAAATGCAAATGAGCCACTGCTCACCCCGCCCCCTCTACCGGTACCCATATTCACAGGTAGGGGTGGTGTTATGCAAATTAGAAAACTAATGACATCATTGAATGACAACTGAGGGAACAGCTCGTAAAACCACATGAAATTCAACCCAGGGAGCCTGGGCCGGAAGGCAAACCCAAGGGTTGGTGATCTCTTTCTGTAGCATTTGTGTACTGAATTGCTTGAAATCCTCTTCACACCCCGATTACAACCATATAATGTAGTGCTTTGTCACAAAAATGAAAACAGTCAATCACCTGTAGAATGGACAAGTCTGTAAAAAACAGCATCAAATCATGTTGAACACCACGTTCTAGTCAATTGGATTGTGATGTGTCAATCAAACTGCCATTTCTTTCCCCCTTCTCCTCTACGCATACCGTTCTTCTGCTCAGAGTCTTCAAGTTACAACAACGGAAAAGACAACATCAGTGATACAGTGTACCTTACAGAAGTCTAGGTGGCAATGTAGCTCTGAGCTGGATGCTGGGTGGTTTATGTATTATGATGTCAGGTGTTTTCCTTCACGTGAATGATCCATGGGAAGAAGATGGCGGAAATGCAATCCCAACGTGATCGACAACTTGCAAAAACAAACAAACACAAAAACAAACATAAAATGCGAAGACAAAGTGAATATGAAACTAATTTGGGTCATTTTTAAATTGTTAGGCCGACACCATTAGCTAATTAATGAGTAAACTTTTTTAATGAGGTTCCTTATTAGCCAAAGGCCACATTTGGAGCGTATGAAGGCCGAGGCTTGAATCAGTGTCTTCCTGCTCTTATTAAACACAGCCTAAAGGTCTTGTCTGGGTAATGCTTTGGCAGACAATGCCATGGCGTGTGTTGTCATTCTCATTGTCACTCTCTGCTACAGGTTGTGTTTGGACAGGTTAATTGGTCGAGATTGATTTTTCAACCCCGGGCTGTGGTGTGCATGCAAACACAGGTACATGGGCCCAGATATTAATACTCTGGACAAGAAATGTAGAGAGAAGGTTCTGACGTGTGCGTGTGAGTATTAAGGTGCATACTGCTCCTCTAAACAAACACAGATTAATGGTTCTGTTTGTTGTTTGCTTTGATTGTCATTTTGGCAGCTTCAACTCAATATGTGCTGACGGGTTTTCAATAACACAACATCTTCACTGTGGGTGTGATTATGGACTGTTGTGTACCATCACTAACTAATTCTATAGTTTTTTTTTTCTTTAATATAAGGAACATTAGTGACGTGAATATAAATGTTTTTCTCTGGAGTGTGCAGACACAATGTTTTCATTACAAATAGATTATTCTAAATTACTATTGAGCACTCTGAGGCTCATTACTGAAACAACCGGTTCTTCTTTTGATCTGGTTTGTGCACATAAAACTTCTCCACACCTTGGAAACTTTTTTTTTCAGTGCTGCAGATAACAGACAACAGCCTTATTTTTTTTTAATGCAATTAAATTATTAAACTACTATGAAATACAAAGTATATATTCCATAATGAACTGAAAAAGAAAAAGAAGAACTACGCCGCGTCATATTATGTGCAGCTTTCGAAGCAGGTTAACATTCAAAAAAGAAATATTTATATATAAATGTTTTTCAATCTTAAAAAAAAATGTGGAACGTGCTTCAAATGAAATGATTTTATTAAAGAAATTCAACAGGTCAGTGCAGTGCATACTGTAGGCTAGGCTATTTAAAGCTTAGTGAGTCCACTACAGGATTTGCGTGGTCTTCGCAGGAACTCGTTGATTTTGTCTATGCAGTCTTTCAAGTCCTTCATCTCCATCCCTGGAAATTCTCTCTTCAGAGTTTTGATGACAAATTTTTTGATGTTTTGTGGGAGTCTTTGCTTGCCCCTTGATCCATCCCAGTTTGTGGTTTTGCACCAGGCTTTGTAGTTTTCGTCTGAGATGATACTCTTGAACAGCAGGCACCCATACCTTCCCACTTGGCCGTGGCTCTGTTGTCGGATCCTAGCGTGGTCATGTGGTCCAACATCGCGCAAGCTCACGTCAGGATGTTGACGGGGAATTTGGATGCTGTTGTTAAAGGTGAAGGACAGGGCCAATGGAGCCATCTCCGCTTGTGAAAAAGCCGATTCAGGAGTTGAAGCAGCTTGCAGTTCTCCAAACCCACCTCTCACCTCTTCCATAAGAGCTTGTCCCCCTCTCTGGCACTCGGAGTGGCTGGTCTCTTTGAGTCTTTGGTTCTCCTCTCTGAGGTTTTGGTTCTCTGCTTTCATGGCCCCCAAGTCAGCTTTCAGGCTTGCAATATTGGCAAGCAGGGTCTCGTTCTCAGCAAGCAGTGCTTCTTGTTGGTTCTCTGCTGCGGCAAGCTCCGCCACTCTCTGGGCTAGAAGGTTTCTCAAATGTACCACCATGTCCTTTTCGCCCCGCTCGACATTGGGCTGAACCACCTTACCAACAAATGCCTGTAATTTGAAATAGAGATAAGTCATGAGTCATGGTTTAGATAAGCAAGGGTGCCTATATAAAGAATTAAACACAAGGCAAACACCACTGTAAGCATGATCCATGGGGAGGACGTAGAAATAGTTGAATCATACAAATATCTGGGTACTCTGTTTGACTCCCAGCTTAAATTTGACATCAACACAGATTCAGTGGTCAAAAGGGCTCAACAGAGGATTCATTTATTGCGGAGAATGGGCTTTATGCACAGCTCCACTACTTCCTGAAATAAACCAGCTTGTTTATTTCCTGTCTTACATTATTGGATCAATTGATTAATCCAGGTGTGTCTGACTTCAACAACAACAACTCAACAACTAAACACTTGTACTGTATAGGTTGCACAATAGCACTTACCTCCTTTTTTTTGACGAGACGCTTAGCTGTGCGTGGCTGCACAAATGATGACGCTGGAGGACGTTTGACTGCAGTCTGTAACACAGAAACATTACAAAGACATTAGAGCCTGGATGTATGAAAAACAAGTTTTAATAGGCTACATTGCATTAATAATTTGTACTAAGTAACATCCGATTCTCCTAATAATAGCCTAACATTTATTTAATTTTAAAACCTACCCGTTTTTGCCCCTGAGCTGCAGGAGGTGAGTTTTCCTTGCTTTGGAAAAGAGTCTTGATGACTTTGGAAGAGGGTCTTGGAGGCTGGGATTTTGCTGTCCCTCTGTAAAAACCTCTGGTGTCCATGGTCGCTTAGTAGTCAGGCGATGAAGGGTAGCTACTGTACAGCAGGGTTACTGTAGGTAGAATAGATCTGTAGTCGAGACTGTGGCCCTTTTCTACCCATCGTGGGGGAGTGGCAAGAGGGTGGAGAAGCAGGAATGAGGACGTGAGTGGGCCAAGGCAGGGAGTACTCCAAGTAGCCTAATATAAATAATAATATAATATATAAATAAAAAATAGTAATTTCAGTTCATTATGGAATACATACTTTGTATTTCATAGTAGTTTAATAATTTAATTGCATTTTTAAAAAATAAATTAATTGAAATTATCATTATTATTTGCACAAACTCTGATGATTCATTCAAGTAGCTGCAGCACGGAGTTTTTTTTTTTTTTTTTTTCAATTTAATTTATTAAAGGCTTAAAAAGTCTTAAAAATGCTTAAAAAGTTTAGGAATTTAGGCTGTGTGGAGACAGAGAGCCTGAGGAGCCCACAGTTTTCTATTTTGGTTTTCCTATTGATCTGATTCACTGGCTTTCTTTCTGCTTGTAATGATTGTTTATGTTCCACCTCCTCGGGTCTATTAAAAGTAATGAGCTTAATAGACACATTAGCACCTCCATTCATCTCTGACCGAATACTGTATGTGTGCTTGTGCATATGTATGTAGATACTTCACTGAAGTAGTAGCCTTCTCATTGTCAGGCAAAAGCACTGCCCCCTACAGTACTTTACAGCTGTTCAACTTCAATTCTTTGAATAACCTGAAAATCGGTTCTTAATAGCTCTCCTCTCACACACATAGTTCACAGTTTTCAGTTCACAGAATTGTTGTCCTAAAAACACAGCATCCCTATTTCGTTCAGTAAAAATCCTCTCTGAATTATGGAACTGATTAGAATAATTTAGGTGGTGAATTTAGGTTTTTACCTGAGTGTCCGTCTCCTAAAACATGAAATAAAGAGACTTTGAATTGTTTTGTGTTGCTTCAACACTTCACAGATATTATAAACAACAATATTTCAATCTCAATATAGGCAGTCGCTATGCTCACCTTTAACTCTGGCAGAGGAAATATCACAAGACTCTTTTAGAAAAATAAAGTTTTAAATGCATTCAAACAAAACACCAATACACTTTAACTTTTTTAAAATATGTTAAAGTAAATTCTTTGTTGTCTATTTTTTATCACAACACTTGGGCAAGATCATGAAAGGATCAGATTTTCGGTCCACATCAACTACTGTTTTGTTATTAACCTTTTTTTTTCACCCAAAGAGACCAACTGTATTTTTTCTTCTGGAATCGAGTACATTAAATTACACATGTCCTACACATTCTAGCCCTTGTCCTTATGTTTTGTTACAAATATTGTTTTATTTTATGATATTGTGTGTATTATTTATATGGGAATTAAATATATTGCCATTGCTTATCATTTTAAATTAATACTTAATTTCTAACTAGGCCTACCTTACATTTTTTGAGAAGTTTCCTCTTATCACAGAAAGCTGAGCAGGGAAAGAAATTCCTGCTCATTTTCTAATCAATTCATAGTCAAAGCAGTGGTGGGGGGTGCTTGGAGGTGGTAATGTCCTGGAGCAGGTGTGAATGTTCAGGAGTGTAGGGTGTGGTGGTAAATTGGGGGCTGCATGCATACCTACCTTTTAGGATGATAATCACAGAGTATAATAGGTTAGCCAGGCAGTATTGTGTGACTGGTGAAATGTGTGAATGTGTAAACACTTTATATTTTACTCAATTTCCCTACCACCCCAACTTTTCCTGCAGGTAATCTACAAGCTAATAAGCATGTGTATTATTCGTACCTAGGTAAACATTTGTTTCACATTTATTTTTTCCATTTCAGAAGGACAGATCCTTGATACAGTGTGCTGGATGTGAGTGTTATCATCCAAAATGGATAATGTGATGAGGACATGATGTTAGATGACACTGATGCAAGTGATGCAGAGTCAGGTGACAATACCTGTGGACAAGTGGACTAAGTAAACCAACCAGACACTTATTGCCCAGTCAATGTGGACTTTGAGTCCCAAGGGAAAAAACACACCATGCTCCATGACTGGTATTGGTAGTAATATGCATATTGGTCCCAATAATAATAATAATAATTGGAATACTTCTGGAAGTTTGCGTCTGAAGATATTATTTAAGCTGTATGAGTTCAGTGTTTAAATGAATGGAAGATCTGTAAACACTAATGAAAAGGAAATGGAGCAAGTATGGTGTTCATCTTTGCTTTCTTGCTTTTATCACTGCAAACAAACATCAAAGTTCATGTTTATGTAATAAATTATTATTTGTAAAATATGACTGAGTTAATTCGGAGGAGTAAATATAGAAAACCAGGGGCCTTGTTTGGAGGGCAACCGATGGATACTTGTTTGGGACACCTTGAACTTTAAAAAAAAATGCTGGTTGCCCACTCTTCCTCAACATTTCTACATTCTGAAGTAACAGCCCAGTCTATTCTTCCAACCGCCAACTCCGACACCTTAGCAACAGTATCTAAAGGGAGACTTAGCGATGTGACCGCGAGAGTCGGAGAGAACGCGAGAATACAAAGGTAAACAGATGCCACTTTCCACTAACGGCTCGGCTTGGTTGAGGTGCTTCTCCAGCTCTCAGTTCTTCATAGTTGCTCCTCAGCGGGGGTGGGGTCATCATATCACGTTGTCTCTCTCTTGTTCCTCTCCTCTCGTCAGCTCCAGACTCACTCTTCTTCCAGTGACGACGCTCTGGCCAATCAGGGGAAGGCAGGGGAAGTAGGAGGTACCAGGTAGGAGGGGCTGGGGGAAAAGAGGATAAAACCGAGTAGAGCCGGGCTGTACCGTACTGAGCTAGTGGAAAAGCACCATGAGGAGGTCCCGTCTGACCAGGACCAGGATGAAGGAGGAGAACCTGGGCCGGGAAATTAGCGACCTGGATCAGAACACGACCGGAATTAAGGAGGAGAACCAGGATCCGGATTTGTTTGGGCAGACTGGGACTACGGGGGAGGAGCAGGACGCGGTCCACCGGGACAAGGAACCCTCCGGTCCGTCCGGTTCCGGTCCACAGGTCTGTGTTTCTGTTTTCAGTGGGAGCGAGTCAAGAGATGAAGCTAACTGTTAGCTGCTAACCTAACCTGCCTACTTTATTTCCTGCTGTAGCGCTGTTACGTCACTTTATTAAGTATTTTTTTATAAATATTTTTTCATGCGACTGTTTAGATCCCCAATGTGCGGTTAGTTTATCCAAACGCTGTTTAGGAGTTTGCTCCAACGTTTCAGAGAAGAGAGGCTCCACCCGTGTGAGCAGCGGCTCGTCTGCAGAGCTGGTTGGCCGGCCAACCTCCGTCGTCATCCCGGGGGAGAAAACGATTGCTAATTAACTACCGGGTTACCGCCGGCTGGTTAAATACTTTTTGGGAGATAAATGCTGGTCTCATTGATGAAGTCTAACAATTGTGGCCGCCGCATTGTTTGAATGAAAAGTGAAGCATAATGTTAAATGCTGGAGACATATGATATAATAAACAGGTCCTGCAGCCTGAACAGAGGTGGCTATTCTTTAATTAAAATACAGTAGCATTCAATTATGTTTTTTATTGCTGATGCTATTGAACTGGTAGCCAGAAGTGACTGAGAGGTTGGAAGGGTTATGGGTAACTTCTTATTGGCTACTCATTTGCTTTGTCAAAATACTTTAACATGTAATTGCGCCTGTTATTCATTTCATAACGATAACATTTTAATTTTGACCACCGCGCTGAAAATGTCCCCGAATTTCATTTTGGAAATCTGGTTACCTTATTATTGACTCAAGTAATTGAGCGTTTTATTTTCAGTAAAAAAAAAAAAAAAGGTAACGGTGACAGAGTTGTAATGGGGAAAACAGTAACTCTTTGAGCCGTTATTTTATAAACGCCTTAATTCCCATCACTGGTTACTATATCAACTCAAACGCTGACATGTTTTGCTTAGTTTCAAAGTATAATTTGAACTGGAAATAATTCTGCTTGTAAGATTTGTATTAATGAAGAATTTAAAAAGGAAAACAAATGTCCATCTATCATCCATGATTGATTGATTCTCTCTCTCTGTCTATTGCCATAGAAACAGGACCACACCAAGGTGAAACCACACAGCTGTAATGGGTGTGGTAACACGTTCAGGACCTCAGTTCATCTGAACGCTCACCGCCGGCGGCGCCAATGTGGACAGACGGTGTACAGGTGCGAGCAGTGCGGCAAATCGTGCAGCCACTTGTCCAGACTGAAAATTCACCAGCGGATCCACACCGGAGAGAAACCGTACAGCTGCGAGCAGTGTGGGAAGGCGTTCACTACCTCTGATGGGTTAGCGAGACACCGGCGCGTCCACACCGGAGAGAGGCCATACAGCTGTGAGCAGTGTGGGAAGGCGTTTGCTACCTCCAGAAATTTAACGTTCCACCAGCGCGTCCACACTAGAGAGAGGCCATACAGCTGTGAGCTGTGTGGGAAGATGTTTGGTACCTCCGGTGTGTTAATGGTCCACCACCGGCGCATCCACACCGTTGAGAGGCCATACAGCTGCGAGCACTGCGAGAAGGCGTTTGCTACCTCTTCAGATTTAACGACCCACCAGCGCGTCCACACTGGAGAGAGGCCATACAGCTGTGAGCAGTGTGGGAAGGCGTTTGCTACCTCCAGAAATTTAACGGTCCACCAGCGCGTCCACACCGGAGAGAGGCCATACAGCTGTGAGCTGTGTGGGAAGATGTTTGGTACCTCCAGTGGGTTAGTGGTCCACCGGCGCATCCACACCGGAGAGAAGCCGCACAGCTGTGGGCAGTGCGGGAAGGCGTTTGCTACCTCCAGAAATTTAACGGTCCACCAGCGCATCCACACTGGAGAGAGGCCGTACAGCTGTGAGCAGTGTGGGAAGGCGTTCGCTACCTCCGGACACTTAATTATCCACCGGCGCGTCCACACCGGAGAGAGGCCATACAGCTGTGAGCTGTGTGGGAAGGCGTTCGCTACCTCCGGACACTTAATTATCCACCGGCGCGTCCACACCGGAGAGAGGCCGTACAGCTGTGAGCAGTGTGGGAAGGCATTTGGTACCTCCAGAGAGTTATCGGTCCACCGGCGCATCCACACCGGAGAGCAGCCGCACAGCTGTGAGCAGTGCGGGAAGGCGTTCGCCAACTCCAGGAACTTAATTGTCCACCGTCGCATCCACACTGGAGAGCGGCCATACAGCTGTGAGCAGTGTGGGAAGACATTCACTCGCTCCTCAGACTTAACGGCCCACCAGCGCGTCCACACCAGAGAAAAAAAGTACGTGTGTGGGCAGTGTGGGAAGGTCTTAAGCTCATCCAAAAGCGTGAAGAGACACCAGAAGCTCCACAGCAGCTAGAGGACGGGACGGTCCGGTCCTACACCTGAGCAACTAACAATTATTTTCATCATCGATTAATCTGTTGATATGTAAATGATTAATCGATTAGTTGTTTGGTCAATAAAATGTTAAAAAATGTTGAAAAATATCAATCTGTTTCTCAAATCACCAGATGACATCCTCACATGTCTTGTTTTTACCACAAACCAAAGAGAGACTCATTTTATTGTCATAAAGGAGCAAAGAAACCAGAAATATTCACATTTAAGAAGCTGAAATCAGAATTCTGACTTTTTTTCATTATAAACTCTTAAAACTGATTATTGATTAAAGCTTCGAATACATAGGTACATAGGGTGACTCGGCTTGTGCCCGGAGGATGATCGATGTAGTTGTTTCTGTTTTTTACTGCCGTTATAAAACACACGGTGCTACAGCTGAGCAGCATTAGCAGCTAGGCTACATCTTACAATGTTGAACTGTTGTTATACAAAGTGCAGCCAAACACCAGGAGAGAGAGACAGTAGAAGCTCCTCTGACAGCTGTGGTGAACTGAACCGGCTGCAGAGCCGTTGGTACAGCTGATCTGATCTTGTTATCAGTCAGCGGTTAGTTTGCGAACGAGTTTGTCCTAGGCGGCCACCGTCACTTTGCAGACGGGAGGAGTGAGCGCTGCAATCTAGAATCTGACGATGTCACGGTTTAACCCCAATACTAAACACTGAGGCTTTCAATAATTGATTATTGTTTGATTAGAGAGGACTTGTATGCGAGGAAGAGGTGGAAACAAGTGCAATTACCTGTCTGACATCTTTTGGAAACGATGGACTAGGGAGTACCTGCTGCTTCTGCAGGAGAGGCAGAAGTGGACAGAAATCAGAAGAAATCTAAAAAGAGGTGATGTTGTTCTTATGGTGCGTTCACACCAAAAGCGTTGGGAGCGTCAGCAGCATGGGCAGCAGACACTTTCAACGCTCTGTTCAGCTCCAGTCGCCACAACACTCCTCATTTGCATAAAGTTGAACTTCTCTCAACTTCTATTTGACGCTCTCGACGCTTCTTCACGTGTCGACGCTCCCAACGCCCCTCGACGCCAGTCTCCATTGAAAATGAATGACTTCTGGCCGCCGAAACGCTCCCGACGCTTTTGGTGTGAACACACAGTTATAGTGGACGACAGTCCACCAAGAGGTTCATGGTTAATGGGAAAGGTTGAAAAGACAGTTCCTGATGCAAAAGGTCTTGTAAGACGTGCCTTTGTAAAAACTAAAACGACTGTTTTTGAAAGACCAGTAGATAAGTTATGTTTATTGCTTGAGATGGAAGAATAATTTCATGTTGTGTGTGTGACACACCTGTGTTTGAAGCATGTGATTTATGCTTTACGCTAAACTTGAATGATAGTTGAGTTACAGTAAGATAATGTAATGTTAAGTTGAGATAATGTACTTGAAGTACTGTTTATGTGAATAAATGTATTATTGGTACAAAAGGAAGTTCACTATATTTTCAGTGTTTCAGATTTAAATGACGCTTTATTGTGTATACATGTAATTGTTATGCCCCAGCAGTAGCAATTAGGGGCCGGAATGTAAGCGCCATTTATTATTGTTTTGTTATTTGCGCTGATTTATACTGACTAGGAATACGTTTTGAGTGTGCTTTGACTTTTGAGCCATCTGTGTTGCTGTTTGGGCTTATGCGGCTTCCGTAGAGAAAGCAGGAAGTGAAGTGTTGTTGTAAAGAACGTGTTGAATAAATGAGAATAATGACGGAGCGACAAAGTCGTTTTACCGTCTGCGTCGGCACCCGGCCAGCTCAACGAGTAAGCGGCCTCCTGTCATTTCTCATGAGTGGTTAAAAGAATAAGAAACGAAGAAAACAACGTAAGATAGCCACTACACAGCCTATTGGCCAAGTCTTGCCCTCCAACTAAATGTAACCCCCCAACTAAAGCTAAAGTTTCTCCTTCTACAGTCTTGCAATGAAAAAACCACAAACAAACAAACAAAACACACAGATGCAGGTAATGATGTGCATAAGAGACTTGTGTAAATCTCAGTGAACATGACCCTGACAGCAGTCTAATAGTCATGGCACTCTGATAATTAATGTCATTAGGCGACAATAACAACAGTATTTACATTCAGCCATAAATGGAACATGTCACTATTTATTGAGTGTGGATAACCTCTCAATTATACCGTCAGTCTCTCAGTACAAGTATAGAGCTGTGTATAGGCATCAGAGCTGAAACTGCTATTTAAAATAAATGATTTAATTGATATTATTCATGAAATTAGATAATCAGTTGAGAGATTCACAGTAATATGATATATTTTCTGCCTTCAGCAGCTACTGAGAAAAATATCTGGCCTTTTATACAACCATATCATATAGAGCTGCATCTCGACTGTGCCTAGACACCTACTGTATACTGACTACACTAACAAAGAGTTAACCTGAAATCCATTATATATTTATTTGATCACTCAGGAAACAGTCAGCCAATCAGAAGGCCCAATCCTCTCTTCTTAATGCAATTTACTGTATAGCTGCGCCACACAAACTCCCGCCTGCTCAGCCAGACTATAAACACCTGTGTGGGCGTGCAGGGCCTGAAATGCTCCAAAGACATCTCATTTAAAAGAGAAAAAATGGTACATGATGCATTTTCAAAGCATCAGGTTGGACTGCACGCTGCCCCAATCTGATTTCCTGAAACCGTGTCAAACTTAAGGGATGGACTCGAGATGAAAGCCAGCAAACATCCCTGCGTGCATTGGGGTGTACTTTTTATTGCAAATGGCAAAAACAAGTAGAGATTCATAAAATGCACGTGTTTTTAACAGAATAATCTGACGGTGGAGCGGTCAGCTATTTGATCTTTTGGTTCAGTGGCTGAGTGGAATCTGAAGTTGCCGTTGGAGGTTTGGCTACTTTAACCAGTTAACGCACGCCGTACCGCCCACGGTACGGCTCCAGAAGGTGGCGCTAGCATCAATTACTCCCGAACATTTTTAACAGCAGCCCTTAAGCATATATATTCATGTTATACATTGTTAGAAAGCTTAGATCGCCCCGATCAATTCAAGACCACCCATGATTTTTTTGGTTGCTCACAGCCCTAACAGGATTAGCAGTTAGGTCGGCTAGCCGCTAAGCTAACGTATGATGCGTACATACCTTTCAAGTCTTCCCTTTATCCACAGCTGATCTACAGCGACCATCTTATGACACAAGACCGTTTGTACAGCTTGCCAAGTACCCATGCTTGTGAAATATGAAATCCGTTTCCTTCTAACCGAAGTATTTTCCTCAATATGTCCATGTGTTTAGTCCAATGCGTAACGTAATACACGCGGATCAAAACAAAAACCGGCCCCGTTACCGCATTTTACGAGTTGCACGGCGATCTGTGATTACATGTGACTGAATGTTTACATCTGTGAGGTCTTCCTGCTTCAAACGACACCACTCAGTAGCCAATCGGTGGCGAGGATGAGCCGGGACATGTCTCGAAAGCCAATGAGAACACGTGACGATGAGACTGACAACGTGACTTTGATTGACAGCTGCTTGAGCCAATAGAAATTGTCCGTGAAATGAAGCCGTTAACCTTTTAGCCAATAGTCTGAGGTTTTCAACAGTGTATGACACTACGCCATCACGTTTGGTTGCTGATAAACAAACCCCCGTGTATCCGACGTGCGCGCCACCCGCTCCGCCGCATAGAAATACACAATGCAGATAGGCGTATAGTTCTATAATCCACTGCTTTTAGGGGTGCGCCCTCTACTGCGCGCCAGGAGTTTAGCGGTTGTATTTTTTTTGTTTCTTTTGGTCTTTTGACTTGAAATTTGGACTGCAGGAAGCCAAGACCTGTGGCTGTGGCCTAATTGTGTCTATAGCCTGCTGAGAGGTCCCTGAATGTCTGTACCCATGTCATTCTATAGGCAAACCTATGGGCGGGGAAACAATTTAATCATTCTAACCTTTGCCATTTTTGTCAGTAAAGTCACAGAATCAAAAAAAACACCTTAACAGTAATCCTGAGAGTGTTACCTTTACAATGATACCAGGCACATCTCTGAATCTTAATCTATGTGGGATCTGTGCTGCTCACAACTTGGGCATGGCGTTATGGCAAAAAACATGAAAAATAGGGGCGTGCATTAAGAGGTTAAAGTGGAGCTGTGTACCCATGCTTCTAATTTAGTCTGGGGCCTGGGAATACATGTGGGAAATGAAGAAAGAGAAAATATGAAATGCCCCCCCCCTCCCATCATCTCCCTCTGTGTATGTTTATTCATGTTTTCTCTGTCCTCCATCTCTACCTCTTTCACTATTTTCCTCTCTCTGTGAGTCTCTATCCATCTTTCTTTCACTCTCACTTGTTCTCATTGCCTTACTCCTAATCTATAAACCATTCCTTTTGCATTCGTCTGTCTCTCTTTCTTTCACTGTATTTCAATCTGCTTTACATCATCTCAGATTTTCTTTCTCACTCTCTCCACCCCTGAAATCAAAATTTCCCTTGATAAAACCAGACTCCCGTAGCCGAGCTAAACAGTGCATCAAGTTAGGGAATCGAACACCTGTTAGACGACTGGAGATGATGGAATGTAATTATCAGTGTTATCAGTAACAATGTGATAATCCAATCAACCGGACAGTGTTCGGGTTACTAGATTACATGTTCCACGTAAAAGGAGAAGAATCTTTATTCCTTATTAATGGCCTCTTAAGCCAACTGTATCTGTAAAGATCTGGATCTTGGGTTAACAAACAAGATTTCAAGTCAAAAAACAGACAGAGCAAAAATATTTTCTTTTTTGTTTGTTTGTTTTTTGTTTTTTAATAGAAACTGGTCATGGAATACTGCAGCTGGTTTTGTGATTGCATGATCAGGTGAGTATGAACATACTATCAGTGATAACAGGATCCAGGTAGCCACGGCCAGCTGAACACACACAGACACAGAGGGCAAACTGGAGAAAAACAACAAAGAAGGGGGGGACAGAGACAGAGAAGGACAGAGCTCTTGATCATAACAGGCAGCCACTTGTGATGGTCAAACACTCACCTTTTAAACAGCCTATAAACATGTTTATTTCTGCTCTAAAGTTGGACATTTTAGGCAGTCTATGGGGATTGACTCCATGTTACAGCCAGACAGCTCTTATTTATGTATTTATTTTATTTTGGTTGCAGTCTTGGAGGTTGACACTTGCCATAGACAATTTCCTGTCAATAGTTTCACAAAAGGCAGAAGGATGCTACAAAGTGAAAACAACCTAATAATTGGTTTTGTTAACATCACAATCTTAACCCATGACTCAGATGGAGGATGGAGGCTTGTGGATTGTTTTTGAACTTGTGGCTGGTGCATTGTGTGGGACTGTGTTCATTTCTTAAAAGGTTACTGTGTAGTCCCACTGACTTGAGCTAAGAGATGTTTGTTTTGTGTTAAAAGTTGTAATATGATCATTTGGTCAATTGCATCTGGCATCTTGATGTCTGGCAAATGTGTGTGGCCAAAACACATGTAAACACCATTTGGATTCACCTTTTCCAAAAACGTCAAAAAGGTCCTTTAAAAAAAGGAGATAGCCTAAAGCAGCGGTACTCAATAGGCGGCCCGCGGGCCGCATCCGGCCCGCCGAACCTCCCAATCAGACCCGCGACTGAGTTCTACTAGTTTACATATTACTGTATACTGTATTTCTCGGGCTCCGTGCGCCTGTAAGTCAAAGCGCTGGGACATGGAAACACGTGTGGAGCGTTTGTGTGTGCCTGTGAGGCCCTGCACTGGGATACAGAAACGCCGACGAACCCAGACGAGTGTTTGGGGAGCGGGCTGGACTGCAGAGTTTTCCCTGCCTGTCTGCAAAGGCCTATTTGAATGTGCGGCCCCCAAGGTGTCTGTTAAGAAAAATTCTGGCCCTTCGACAAATGTATTTGAGTACCCCTGGCCTAAAGCAATATACATTTAATTAGGCCTCATGGATATATGGTCTTCAACTGTGCACACTTTCTCAATAAGAAAGAGCTCAGGCTAAATTCTGATTTTATTTGACTGTATCTGCAATTTGTTTTTCCTTAACTGCATTTAAAGGTGTTAGCTACAAGTTTAATTCCTCCCGACCAGTGTCGCATTCACACTCGCCCGCTCTTGCTCCTACCTTCAATTGTAGGCTACTGGTTGCCAGGTACTACGTCCATAAGGAACAGCTAGTAGCTAAATCTAAGCTAATGCTAACCATATTTAACAAGCAGCAGCTCCGGTGTTGACAGCGGACTGGAAACGCATCTAAATCATTTCACACTAACTACCCAACAAACCCACAGCATCACGCCTGCACCGGAAACGTTACAGTACCGACTGACCGTTAGTTAGCATTAGCATTAGCACAATGCCGTTTTGAAGAAAAAGCTGTAGCTATGACCTTTAAATTACTTCGATTTTGTTGATTTCAGCCACTTTAACCTGTAGTGAAGATTTAGTGAGCACCAGTTAGTCCTTACTGTACCTGTCCACCAGATGTCCTCAGTGTGTCTTCCTGTCTCACACACCTGTGGCTAATCACCTTGCAGTCTGCTGCCCGTCTCAGCAGCTGCGTCTCATTAATAATTAGTGTGTCTGCAGTCGGAGGCTCCACCTGTATCGGTTACCCCTGGATGCAGCTTCTATTGTGTTGTTGCTATTTCTTACCTACAGTGCGTCCTACTTATGTGTTCTCCATGCTGCACTTGGTGGCTGATGAAACAACCTGCGTATGACTTATTCATGTCAGACAGCTGTCACAGGCGTCCTCTGTTTTCACCTCTTACACAACCTGGTGTGAAACTGTAGCTTCATACACATCTCTAAAAGCAATTACATCAACCATGGGTAAATAATAGCAGCTCAAATAACAGCCTCTCCCCTGCAGTCTGATCATTCAATGCAACATGTACTGACACCACATGATAACATCTAAAGTCCCAGCACTGACAGCAATATGCACAGGGCAAAGTCATCTTGTGATGACTGTCATGGACTTGTTGAGGTTACTGCAGTTTGAAAATGGAGAGACATCACTTTGTTATTTGTTTTGGGAGGAATTCGAACTTTGCCTAACAAGTGATATGCAATACCACTGTTTATTATTACCAAGTGAAACCAAAAGTGGTATTGCCAATACCGACGCCCCCACGCCCTGAAGAAGGCTGTTTGCCGCTACGCATGGATTGAATCCCAGTCTCTATTTTTAATGATGTACTGATCTATTTTAACCATTTTGTCATGACATAGCCATCCTAATATAGGCTTTTTTTTTCTTTTTAGAAGAGCGCCTTTGATTTCTTCTTCACGTTTTACAAAAGCTTCTTGTGTGAAGATACGGGAAAACAAAAACTAGACTGTTTCAAATTGACACTATGACCAGCAATGACACACAGACTGTCTTTCTTTGGTTTAATTTGAATTGTCAGTGGCAATAAAACACTGAAAAAAAAATACATTAAATGCATGGGCGTAACCATGGTATTTTTTCTTTACTTTTTTATTTTTTGGGGTGGGGAGGGGGGTTCCAAATGAGAGCCTTTACCCAGAATTAAAATTGCATTTCCCACAATTCTATGATATAAATAGATAAATAGATATGAAAAGCTAATTAGTTTGCGGATTACATTGACTGTTTGAATCCACATTTAAAGGAATAGCCTGTAATTTCTCTGTGATAGCAGCAAATATATCACAGATTATCGTTCTTATTCTTTCATTAGAAACACTTTTTCTCATTAAGGTCTATGAATGAAGGTCTGTGGAAGGGGTGCATTGATTTACACAGCCATAGTTCACCTCAGAGGCGGAAGCAGATGTAGTCCCTTCCAGCCAGCATGGAATAGGTCCTATAAATAGTGAAATAACTGTCTACTGTGATGAAAAAAGTTGTGAACCCCAGATTAGTGCAGACTGGTGATAGGATTGATACTTTATTATGAGTCCGCACATCAGCACCATGATGGTTCAACCCTGAATACAAACAACTATCTGTGCCAAAAGTGAAGTCGCATGTAAAGATTTGTCAAAATCTGCCTCACAGTTGTTTGCCTCCTCCACTCAGAGAGGTCTCAGGTGTTTTTCATCTGTGAACATTTGTTCCAAGTTTTCTAGAAGTTCTGTCAAGGTTTTACTGAGATATTGAGTCCACAAGAAAGGGATTGATGTATGTACATACAGACAACCTTATATGGTTAAAATATGTTCCTGGATCTGGTCATCACCTCTGCAGAGGCATAAAACAATGGCACAATACACCAGAACCTGCTAGGACTAAACTAGGAGAGGAAGAGGTAGGACACAGAGAGATGAAATCATTAAAAAAAGTAATTAATTTTTGCTTGATTGCATTGGTGCAATTAGTTTGTTGAGCTCCAGCTCAAAATGAGGGTTTCTGATTGACAGAGCATCCCCGTCTCATTTAGTGGCTCTCCCTCCTACTAACACATCAGTCACAGGAAGGTTCGAAAATCCATGTCTGTCTGTAAACGCATGTGTGCGTGACCTCGAACACAGTCCAGCTGGCACAACCGTGACACACACAGACACACACGCACAGTCAGTGCTCAGGCAAATTAAAGCCAGCGAGATCATCTCAGCAGGTCGTTCCACTGATGAGTCTCTGCCCCTCTTCTCGGAGGCATGATAATCCATAGGGGTAATTTTTTTATTAGAAATGAAATCCTGCAGAGTGTTGACTCCTTCTTTCCATATGGCTGACCAACCTGTCAGATTAGTGTGAGCTTGGATGGACCCCGATGGCCTCGGGAAGGGGGAATATTCTCACCAATATTCCCTCCATCTCCTGTTCTCTTTAACACTGCAGTGTTCACTTATCTTTATATGTTTGTTTAAACCAGTTGCTCTTAAAGGAGAAATTACGGCTCTCGACAGGGAGGCTTCAGCGCGGATATTGTTTTTTTAATCCTCCAGGTACGGTAAGGAATATGAAGAGTTCTGCTGAAGATGCTTGTTAAAAACAAGTTTATGGCCCGGCCTCTCTCTTTCCACGGAGCATCTCTGCCAGCCGGATGCCTCCATGAGGAGGATGATGTCATACCTGAACAAAAAGTAGCAATAGCACATGATCCGGGCGGCCCAGGGGTTCATGGCTGACCGTGCAATCCCAGCCTCCCCCTGCAATAACGTCTGGGACCTCGGTTGCATATCATTGTACCATAAATTGTCTTAATTGCAGCAGTGAGGTGTTTTTTTTTCTTTTAATTGAGCCTCTCTTGCACCGTCCTTATTGTTTCACCATACCTCTCCAATCCCGTCTTCCCGCCTGCTGTTTCTTTAATTATTACTCTTCTCTGCATCCCACTCTTTCTTTTCTCCTGTAACCTACTGCGCTTCCAGCCTCTGCTACTAGGAGGTCTCCTGTTACTTTGTCCAGCACTCCAAGCCTCCCTTTTTCAAATCTATTTTAACTGCTTTACTCAGATGGAGTGCATCTTCTTCTTCTTCTTTTAGAGGACATGTTTTCTTCATTCTGTACTGCAGTATTGTGCCTGAATGTGTTCAATGAACGATATTTTGGGCCAATGTGAACTGAACGTACTGTATTTCCATTTGATGAACGTTATTGTGAACGCGTTCCCTCTGGCCTTCGTGAACAGCGCTCTCTCACAGTATAACTTCGTTCAGGAGTCTGCCAGGTTTCCATAGAGCCTTCCAGGCAAAAACCCACCTAAAACTATACAGTCTATGGCTAAAACACACCATAATATGTAGCAGAAAAACCACCCAATCTGGCAACACCTATCAGCTGTTTGGATCAGCGGTGCATGGAAGAGGCGGAGTGATACATCGTGTGGTTAGCACCAGATAGGGAAGTCCAAGTAATTTGACATAATTGAGAATTTTATAAAATAACGCAATAGTTAATTCTCCTGGTAATTAATTATTTTCACCACATTGTAACCCAGTTACTTTTGGGGGAAAGTAACTAGTAACGATAACTAATACTGGTTAAAACTGATAAAATAATTGCTCTCCTAACCCTAACCCTATATTGGCTGAGGCAGTCATTTTGAAAAAATAATAGCTTGCAGCAACATACTGAGAAAAAAGAAAGAAAAGAAACAAGAACTATAGTTCAGTTTTGGAACCGTGAACTTCAAAATGTTGAATTATGAACTATGAACTGAACTAGTTCATTTTAAAATTTGTGAACTGAACTTTGAACTTGTTCGGGTAGAAAATGAACTTTCCCAACACTGCTGTACTGAATGAAACTGAAATCATTGTAGGCAGCACACAGAAAACCATTGCCATGTGATGGCAGAAATGACATGCTGAATTCAAGTATGACTGTTCAGCTATTCAGGTTTTTTTCAGTCCAGTAAACATTTCAGCACCTCAGGAGTAGTTGGACTGGCCTTTTGGAAAGCACAAGAATTGTGTAGCTGGCTTGTAATTTGCTACAGCGAGAAATTTCTTTTGAATGCCGCTTCTGCCTGCATCCTCCGCTAGAGAAAAAAAGAAGGAAATGTTTTCAAAATTTTCTTCCCCATGCTTCTATAAAGGTTAGAACAGGAAAGAACATCTCCCAAAGTACGAGACGAGAGAAAAAAAAGTTCCTTAAAAAGTGACAGACATACAGCAGGATGCAGGATGCGCGGGGCCGTGCTGCCGTATCGCTAGGCGAACAGAATGGTTAGACGACTTTTTTTTGAAAAGAGCAGGCCAAACAAAGTGCGAGACGGGCAGGAAAGGGAAGTGGAAGGTGACAGAAAAGGATGAGCTGCAGGGAGGGAGGGGAGCAGGAGGTGAGAACAGAAAGTATCACTTTGGAGAGGAGGCAAAAAGCACATTATTTTCCACGGCAAGGATGGCTGCATCATTAAGGCAATGCACTTTAGTCACCCACCCCAATGAAGCCTCCAATTATTATTTTCTTTTAAATTTGCAAAGTGATGTTATTGTTGCCGCTAGCCTCTCCACCTGAAAAGAGACCCTTGCTTCTTGTGATGCAGAGAGGAAACTTTTGGAAATGAAACAAAAGCTTGTCTCCTTAAGGATTTACTTACTGCAAGTTATCAATGTGAAGCTCCTCATATTGTCCTTGGCTGAGTGGGTAAATTGCATGGGCTCACAATCATGTGAATTACATTATCTATTAGAATTAAGCTTAGCATCACCTATTTTTTGTAAATATGTATGTTTGGGGAGACTGATTGTTAATTGGAGAAAGGGTAGGTTTAAATAAGCATACCGTATGTTCCATCCTACTCCTATTTGGACATGTTGGGTTCACATTATTATTGTTGTTTTGACTATTCTCATTGGTTTTGTTTGTTTGTTTCTCAGATTACTTTCTTTTGTTACTCATACATGTTCAAAATGAAGCAAAGCAAACAGCAGCTGACACACTAGTCTAAACTCAAGGACACACTGTCCTCACCACATGTTCAACAAACAGAACACCATACTCCATGCTGATAAGCTGCCATGGCACAGGTGGAGGTTGACGTCATCGGTTCCGAAAATGATAAGAGACAAAAAATACCTTTGTGCCACACGAACCTGCTCCAGCTCCCGCTCAGACGAGAAAGAAAGTAAACTTGGGCATTAAGTGTTAAGAGGCAGCAGTGGCGAGTAAACGAGCAAATTACGCTGATTTATCACCTCCGTTTGAGAGAGGGGGAGCGGGGAGTTACAGGAGAAACAGTGCTCCTTACAGGAGGAGCTGAGTACATTGGCTGTGTGTGTGTGTGCACAATGGGCAAGAGAGAGAAAGCAAGTGAGGGAAAGTTATTTAGAGGCAGAAGTTAGCAGCGTGGTTGGAATCTGTGCATCAGTCAGAAGCTGAGATCTGGACAGCAGGACCATGCATTGTTTTTCATTGGATGGCAACCTTAGGGGAGGGGCACTGATATGAAAGTCAATGTAATTATAACTATCAGTGTTTGAATCCTGTTCAAGTTCCTGATTTATTTTGAAATCCCCATGTCTTGTCCTCCTGTGCTTACCTCATGTGTCTCAGATTATTGTCCCACCTGTGTTTTGTTTCTCCGTCACGTCTGCGTTCATCCCCTGTGCACCTGTGTTTGTGTTCTTTTTAAGTGTTAAATACATGCTTTCTTTTTTGTCCGCCCCTTGCCTGTTTCAGAGTCTCTGTCTTCATTCTTGGTCCTTCTGCAAACCGCCCACCATAACAAATCCTACATTTATAACCTTTAACTGACCTCTTAAGACAGCCATACTCAACTGTTCAGCATTAGTCTTAGTACTAACAGACTGTGGCCAAATTGGAGCCCAAAGCAGATTTTTTTTCTTTCTTCTTTTCAATTTTAATTGAATTTTTCTCTATGGTCTTTATGTGGACAAAGTTTTACATTTTATTTCAATACCCACCATCAAGTGAAGGGAGAGCTTCTTCTCGTTTTCCCTTAGAGAAAGACCACATGAACTGTGATTCACATGTGAAAAATTTTGCACATGGGAATCATGTTATTTGCACATGGGAAACATGTGATTTTGGCCCAATTTTATGTGAATTCCCATGTGAACCCATTTTCCATGTGGTAATATGTTTTATGAATGTGCTCTACATGGTAGCACATGTTATTTGCACATCTTTCCCATGTGCAAATAACATGATTCCCATGTGCAAACATTTTCACATGTGAATCACATGTGAAGTTCATGTGGTTTTTCTGTAAGGGTTTTTTTTCCCCCTCTTTCTTGCTCCTTATCGGTGATGTCTCTCGGACGGTGTCTCTTCTCCTGCAGCCTCTGACCAGTGATTGGTCAGATGTTGATTGTTGTCAATCATTGCAGCGACGTGTGTGGTGTCAGATCACAGCCCTCGTTGCTTTCATCCCCCTATGTGCAAATGTGAGGCCCAATGCAAAGTATGTGTTCTGTGTTTAGGGAGGGGCGGCCCTGCTAACAGTGGAAAAACAGATACAGACGAGCATGGAGGGAAAAATCTGCATAATAATAGATAGTAATAACAACCAGTTATCATTGCAATTCTTAAAATGGCATTGAAAGACACACTTAGCCACATTTGGAACACAATGCACCTCCAGTCAGCTGCAGCTACTGTGCGAATGGAAGCAAACTTTCACAAAAGTACAAATACCTGTCAGAGCAATCAGCAGAGCACTCATTGCTGGTGGATACGCAACAAAAGGTTTTACAACTATGCTAATAAAGCAGGAGGGAAATTACAAAAAAGAAAGAAAAACCTGTTTCCAAAGGTGATAGAAATCAATTTAAATGTCAGCTGTAAACGACTTAATGTGGCAAAATTATTGAGACATTTTCACGGGGCGCTCCAGTCGACATGAACAGGTGTTTGTAACATGTGCACCGGCTGTCCTTTCACACAGACGAAGCTTCTCGCGACCTAAATTTGCGGATTGATGACCTACGGCAGCGACAGAAAGAAAAACAAACGACGGCGACAGAAAACACAGTTTTCCAAGACACAGTCCACGAGAGGAACGGGGACAGTGTTTTTACGGACAGTGGTTCATTTTGACAGAGACACATTGGACGGTCCCCTCCGCTCACACGGACCAGATGGGAGTTTCTGCACTATAACTCTCGCCTGACGGATTGCCTCTTTCAAGAGTTGCATGAACATCACAGTGCGAGAGCGAGAGAGCTTGTGAATCACATGAGGTAAAAGACAAAAAAAGAAAAAAGAGAGGCCTCAAATGAGACACATATAAAGGAGGTGAAACAGGAGCTTTTCCCTGGGACAGTTATTTCATTTTGTGTGGTTTCAGCACCGTGATTTCCACCTGACAAACGGCCTCGTTTTTTTTTGCCTTTGCCCTGCTCCCCAACTATTCCTCAGTCTCCTCTGCTCTGCACTTTTTCAGCAAGAAAGAAAATAACGACAACTCCAAGTCCTGGGGAAATAAAAAAAAGTGATGTAAGCAAAAGGATTTGGGTGTAAAACCTGGCGATTTTACGAGGAAGCTTTCTCATTTTTACAGTCGCACTTTCAACACCTAAACCTGCGTCTTTTCAACAAGTAAGCAGTAACTCAGACTAATTCTAACACTAAATTCCGGTTCTCTTGTTGTCTTCCTTTTTCTGGAAAAAAAGAATGTGGGTAAAGAAGCAGTGATGAAGAGCTGGACAGATGGAAGCGATGAAACTGGTTGCGGTCAGAGCTTCCAGGGAAAAACAGAAATGGAGGGAAAGAGATTTAAAGATTCTGACAGAGGCACACTGACCAGTCAGCTCCCAGCGCTGCCTTCACTGTTTGGATTTGAACTCATCATCTCACTCTCTGACTTCACTTGTTTTTTTTCTCTCTCTCTCTCTCTCTTCCGGCAAGTGGTCTCTTTTGTTGTGTGAGTCCCATTGTGCATCGTGTGTGCAGTTATGTGCAAAAATATGCATTAAAGGTAGAGTCTGGAGTTTAGTTATTTGCAGTTTGTAAACAAAACATTCAATCTGGGCCCCTCCTCTCAGGCTCAACTGTTCAACAGCAGTTGCCAGGACTGCAAAGGAAAGGAAATACAGTCTGAGTGAAGAGCTGGAGCCGTGGTCTGAAACCCGGCCGTCACCAACAATGGGAGCCTCCAGTGTTATGTTGTAACGAGCAGGAGGGCCTTCGTGGTGAGCTGGGAAGAGGGTAGCCTATTAGCGGCGGATGCTAACCGCTAGCCGAAGTTAGCATCAAGCAAGGTCACCACAACGGCCCTCATACTTGTTACCACTCAAGGCTTTAGTTGTCAGTGGCGGTCGGGAATCGGTCCGCTGCTCCAGCGCTTCACTCAGACTGTATTTCTTCTTCTTTGTGGTCCTGACATGCTAGCACTCGCTAACATCCGGGACAGCTAGTGGAGCTAGCAGCCCTGAGCCCATAGATATATACACATAGACGCTGCTGTCCATTGGAACGTTACATCAGCGTGGCCGCCATCTTGGGTCGGGGGATGCCGTGTCTACTTACTGCAGCCGTGTTGACGTGCCTGACAAGCCCGAATGCGGCATCTATGTGTATATATCTATGCCCTGAGCCCTGCTACTCTGCTGCACGTAGCTTCACCTGAGCTCTGTCATTGGCTGGAAAGAAAACACAGACTCTCTCCCTGTGCACAACTAAACAAAGCAAAAGACCAAAATACAGGCAGGGGGAGGGGGCGCTGCAGACACAGCCACCACCACACAGGACTAGAAGCCCATAGGTAATGATTAAGACGGATTTCATTTGTATAAGTCTAGCGTTTATTTTTGGGCAGAAAAACTCCAGACTCTACCTTTAAAGAGGACCTATTATGCTCATTTCAGGGCCTTCTAATGTGATATTGGACCCAGTTGAGCACTATTGAATATTTTGATCAATAGAAAACTCCACTTGTCGCATACAAGCTGTCTGTGTACTCTTCCCTGCTTCCCTCTAAAATGCTCAGACTCCTTATTCAACATTTTAAACATATTTATAAGTCTGATAAGCATAATAGGTCCCCTTTAAATTGGTACATATGTCTACACGTGTACCGTGTGTGTGTGTCACACCTTACCTGTCTGTAGCTACCTGATCGTTCCAGATTAAGGGGGGCAGCAGGTGTTGTGTTACACTACAAATGAGAGATCAGGGTGTGAAGGGCGACTAAAGCCTGAAACGTGAGCACATGGACGCAGTGTCTGCACGGGAGGAGAGGAGTGTGATCTGAGCAGCAGCAGCTCCAGTGCCCCATCTGTGTCTACACATGCTGCATTCAGCCACACTGGTGAGCTGTAGGTCACCTGCAACCTCTGTCAGCACTGCAAACCCCCCAAACACACAGAGAGTAAAGACAAGCTTTGGGTTGTGTTCACGCTCAGTGTGAATAAAACATGACCAATCGTGGAGCCTGTGAAGACAGATGGAGTGATTAAAATAGAGTATATCTGGTCAGAAAGACACATGTGAGACAGACAGCTGAATTCACATGCCTCTGGTGTCCGCATATGATAAGCATCACTAAATGTATTTCAATATGTGTTGTTGCTGTTTGTTTTCTTAGTTTGTTGGTTAGTTTTGTATTAAAATTTAATTTACATTCATATTGTTTTTGCTTTTTTTCCTGATCACATCTGTAAAAAAAAGACAAACTAATCAGTGAAAATGAACTCAGGGAAAAATCTATTACAGAAAAGACGGATTTTATGATTTAGTAGGGACCAATTATGCTCATCTCTGGCTCTGTATTTTTTTTATGAGACTCTGGAACTTTGTATGATTCATAGTTCAATAAAAAGTCCTTCTTTATCTCAAACTGGCTGTTATGCAGCTTCTCAGTGCAGCATCAGACTGAAATATTACCTCCAATTTTTTTAAGGCCCACCTCCCTAAAGTTTTAGTAAGTTAGCAGCTACAGGTATCACATTGTAAAAAACGAAATGCAACAACATTGTTGGGAAATGGTAACAAACACACAGTGAATCAGAATCTGATGGGACAGGCACAGGACGTCAGGAAATATTATAAGCAAACTTTGTACAGTAGTTGTACACCAGAGCACATTAAAGACCCCATAAAATAATAAAAAAAGATTTTTCTGTATCCCAGTGTTTTTTGTTCATTTATATATATATATAAATCTAATTAATATCAAAAAGTTAGCATTTCAGTATTTTAACTCATTGAGTGCCGCGCTCCTTTCCAAAGTTTTAGTCAAGTGTACCGGCAATTTAGACCATTTTTGACGATTTTTGTAGAGCCACAGTGTATTCGATAGTATTGCCACCAACACATACTCTAGCTCATTTGAAAGGTGAAACTTTTTGCTTCAAATGGCCACAAACTGTTTGTTTCTACGTGCCTCTGTTCCCGAGAAAACTCAAGCTAAACATGGCTGGGTTTCACCAAAATCCCTGCTTTTTTTTCTAGAAAAGGAGATAGAGCGTCTTTAATGAAAGGTGCTCTGTTTGTGCCTGTCGCTCTTCTGACACTCGCATTTCTGGATCAAAGGGCTCGTGTAAGATGAATACAACAATTGTTGTTCTATTCACAAATCCACCATCGGGGGCGACACTAAACAACAATAACACAGATGCACCGTGCCGTGTCACAGCCTCTCGCCGCGGAGTGTGATGGTCTCTCGGCCAAAAGAAGGTCGGGAACACCGGCCCCACCAGAAAACCGAAAAACGAGAAATTACATGGTTGGCACTCAATGAGTTAACATAAAAATCTATTTTTTCTTCCTGTTCCTGTCAAATTCAGACTCATCCTGTGCTCGTGGGCGGCCCTTTTGCATCCAATTAAAATCTATTTATTGAATGTAATTCCTCCTCAAACAATACATTATGTCACCATGGCAACCTCAGTGCTGGGCCTGCTTGCTAGTTTGAGAGTATGGGCCGACACTGTGTTTTCTGTTGTGGGTTAGAACTCCTGAAAACTTTGCAAAAACCACGAATGAGCCTGTGCCTCTCCCCCGCTAGCATCACTGCTCCCTGTGGCTGTTCCCTCGATCATACACAGTCTCACTCCAGAGACACCATCAAATCGTCAGCTTCCTTACTTTTATCCCCACTAATCTACAACCCCTGGCAAAAATTATGGAATCACCACTCTTGGAGGGTGTACATTTAGTTGTTTAATTTTGTAGAAAAAGGGCAAATCACAGATATGCCACAGAATTCAAAATGCCAACCTTCTGGCTTTAAGAAACACTAAAAAGCAAGAAAAAAAAATGTTGTAGTCAGTCACAATTTTTTTTAGATCAAGTAGAGGAAAAAACAATATTGAATCACTCAATTCTGAGGGAAATAATATGATCACACTGGTGTCCAAGAGTGGTGATTCCGTAATTTTTGCCAGGGGTTGTATGATGTCAGGTGGTGGAGATAAATTCTCCACAACAGAGTGCAGGCTCTGTTTCAGACCATTTTTAAATGACTACAGAAGGTTTCAATAAGAGGACTGTAGTTTGACAGGCTTATGAGTCCATTGCTCTTTACTTATACTAACTTTTTGTCATAAAACCATGCCTTCATCAGGTTTCCCTCATCGCCATCATCATTCACATGTATGAACCATATCAGCTTGACAATGCCACTAACAAGTAGCACTGCTGTTATTATGATAAGAGGTGATGTGTTGCTATATAACAACTGTACAATTTATAATACAGTTCCACAGCTACAAAAGTATGTCTATGTTGCTTCCTCCTTCCTCGCTTCCTAAATTGGCTTTTCTCTCAAACTGGTTTTATATCGTTTCTACATACTGTTGTAAGAAGAATGAAACAAACACCCAACTCTCTCACTCAAGTGTGACTGATCATCCCGGCATACTGCTTAAACACCCTGCAACATATCAGCAATATTCAGAGCAGACTGTGAACCTGATAACAGAGGAAGAGGAAGTTTTTCACCCTGTTATCAAAGTTCTTTTATAGCATCAATTTTCTTCCCCGCAGAGGTACAAACAGATGGTGCCCAATTTTGCAACAATAAATCACTCAACTCAGAAAAATACAGTGTTTTATTTACGAGACAAGTGCACATGGTATTCCTAATAGTATTGAAAAAAGATTGAAATAAATAGTCAGCGCTATCATGTTCCCAGGGACTCACAAGACTTTACAAAGAGTCTTTATTATCTGTATTTATAAATGCCCTTCAGTGGATTGAATAGAATGTGTTTGATGGAGGAAAAAGCTGCCTTTCTGTTCTGAGGAGGTGCAGGTACCTCATTATGCAGCAGTATTGGGGCAGTGACCCTGAGACGCTCAGCACACTGCAACTTAAAGGGATAGTCCAACATTTTGACAAACTGGCCCATTGCCATAATCCCTTAGCAGCAGTTTTGTTCCCATTAATTGTCGGTGCAAGCTATTTGTAGAACGGCGGAGCAGAGCCACAGGCTGCTCAGAGCTACGCATCAAATGCACAATCCAACAACTCCAAAACGCTCTGGTGGACAAGTTGTGACCTGCACATTCACCACACTATGAGATAATAACAGAACGTTACGAGACATAGTTGTTTTCAAGGTAAATGCAGAGACTGCTTACCAAAAAACTGCCCCCGACGGGAACATGCATCAGTGGTTTTGCCTGAATTTACCTCAAAAACAACTCTGTCTCGTAACATTCCGTTATTATCTCATAGCATGGTGAATGTGCAGGTCACAACATGTTCACCAGAGCGTTTTGGAGTTGTTGGATTGTGAGGGAAACCAAGAAATTCCATTAGCTTCCGTAGCGTAACTCTGAGCAGTTTTCGGCCCTGCTCCACAATTCTAGAAATAGATTGCACCGACAATTAAAGGTAACAAACCTATACCTAAGACTATTATGGATAATGGCAATGGGTAAATTTGCCAAAATGTTGAACTATCCCTTTAAGTCAAATTAGATTAAGTTCCAAAGTTTTGGTATTGGTCATCACAAGAACTTTGAATTGGATTCTGAATTTGATGGGGAGCCAGTGGATAACATTATACATATTCATTACAAACCTGCACTTTCTGGGACCTTTGGTGACTAATGGATCATTATGTGTGTTGGACAGTGTGTTGACCAGCTCACTCTGGTCAGTACTGTGAAGAGATGTCCAGCAAATTGTGTTTTAATGCTACTATTTGTGCACCAACAGACACTCCTTTCTGTTAGCCAGTTGTGAAGTGACTCAGTATTTGACTCAATGACCTGGTTGAGTTAACCTCAGATCTCCATCCACTGGGACTTGGCACCAAATCAGCATTCACTGACTCTTCTTCTATTTACGACTGAGTCAAGAAAGCGTGTCATACTGGAACGTCTGGACATTCACGTCTCACATCTGACATGGGGGCCAAATGTTTTCAATTTCATGTATGACACAACAGTTTTACTTTGATGTGCATACTTCAGTCTCTTTTTCCACAATTTATTCACAGGTGCTGTCTCACACCTCCAAGGTCACGACAAATCAAACTCAGAGCTAATCCATCTTGCCACTTTAACCAGGACAATACCATTGGCATTTTTCTTTATTTGGTTTGGCAGTGCCAGGAGGTTAATAGATTTTGAGAAAATGTCTCAAGTATTATGTCCAATATTATTTGGAGAGCCATCCATCACCGAGGGCGTCCGCTATTATTTAATGACACCTCTTCTTTGGAGCTAAGTGCGAACGACAGGCCTTTCCTGGTGGCTGATCAGGTCAGTGAGGGAAGGACTTACTGCTTAGACTGTTGGAGCTTTTCTTAATAACAAAACATTATATTCTGGTCATTTGGGTCTGAATCCTGTTGATTCATATCAACTGTATAATAGTCATGGTCAAGCAGAGAGAAGTTAATTAGAGAGCGAGGAGGTTGGAAAAGCAATTTGCTGATGTTTCTTGTGATATTGTGTCCATTACCTTGGTTCATCATGACATAGTGTAGAGAATGGAGGTGAATGAGTGAGGAGAACAGGGGAAAAGGTGAGGAATATAGAATATAGAAGCAATTGTTGTATTATACTGCCTTCTTGGGACTGTCATGGAACTTAACCTCCAAATAAATTATTGATCAAAAGAGTTTTATTTTCCACCTCCTTCTTCCCCCTGTCCCATTGTGCCCTGTTAGCAAGTCAATGTAGTTACCTGGATTGTTTCTAATTTGCAAGAAATTGAATAACATGTTTCAGGGGACTGTGATGTTTGTCCTTGGCCCTCGTGAGCAGAGCACTGTGATTCTGAGTGGATCTAAAGAAGTGTTTACTGGACTGCGTGGAGCTGTGTTGTTACCTTGTGAGCTTGATGAGGACACTCTAGCTCTCAGTATTCTTACATAAAGCTAGTCCATATCTCCCACATACATAGGTGCAGCTTCTGTTGTACATCCAACCCTAGTACACATTATCTCATGTCTTACCTAACTCAAAGTAAGGTCTTGGGACTTAATCATGACTGATCTGTACACTCTCCAAGCTACAGACAGACAATTGGGTATAGCCTACCACTGACCTGTGTAGACACAGTAAAGGCAAATAAATGTAATGTCCTCTCTCGCCCTGAAAAGCACTTTCTGCTCAGAAAAACCTCCAAGATGGACTAACCAAGACTGTGTACTTTGTGGGTGCATTGTACCTGGAGCTGTGTTTAGGGTGGTTCCTCACATAAACAGAAAGATGGAAGTCTGCTCAAAACAAATTCAAGATCACTTCAGGGGCTTCATACTGAATACCTCATACAGCCTCACCTCCTCACGTATGATGACATAACAAGGTCAAATTGCTACAAACTCTCAATAGCTCACTTTATCACTCTTTATCTCCCAAAAGTCTATTTGTTAACATGTTCTGGTGACTGTAAAGTCCATATTGTAAAAGTCATATCATCAAAGCTATCACTATTGGCACTTGCTAAATGGCATGGCTACTCATGGGGTACAACACACCCACAATACAAATCATACACACAACAGACAATAGATCACTTGCAAAAGTTAGGGAAATAACTGAAAATCTACAAATTGAAAGGATTTTACATTTCATAATGAAAAAGACAAGGGTTATACTATCTGGTCAAACACAAACCAATCAATGTTCAAAACGTTCATTGACCTGTGGATAAGGGTGTTGTCCTGTTTCTCCACTTCTTTTTTTCCCCAGATTGTTTCAGTTAATTTGTAAATAGTATGTAGGCAGAAAACAAGGACAAGCATAAAAGGTCACCTCTTTGAAACACAGGGTGTGGTTCTCTAGCAGCCTGTCTCAAAAAGACATAAAAGCTGTTCCAACCGGGCAGCGTTTAGCTCACTTGGTAGAGCTGCCGCCCCATGTTGAGGCTACAGTTCTCACTGCAGATGGCCCCGGTTCAGATCCCACATCGGGTGGCCGTTTCCTGCGTGCCTCCCCATTACCTGTCTCTCTCTCCACTGTGCTGTCGATTGAAGGCAAAAAAAGTTGAAAAAAAAAGTACAAAATAAATAAAAAAATAAAAAAATATATATATACACATACACACACACATACATATACATGCTGTTCCAGCATTTAACATGAAAGAAAAAGTGCCAACTAGAGGCAGGCAATTACACTAAACACTAAAAACAGATTGTTTTTCCGCTGTCCTTCAGATAAGTTTAAAATCCATTTGTGTGATCAAGCTGGACAACTTCACATCCCTCTTTTGTTGATTTATTTTGGTGTACTCAGGGCAGTTCAATGAGCTCTGAACCCAACACTGATGTATTATCACGTGTGAAAGCTGTTTTGATCGAACCTGCTGACAGATATTAACTTAGAAACACAGACAGCACACTCAAAGAGGCCCACACTCATTTCTAATCATCTGTCCCCCGATTTGACAAAAGTAAACCCAGCCTGACTCCCTTTTTAGCTGTGCAGCTAAAATTAGCATTTTTAGCTGCTGGAGGCTCCACTGTGTTCATGCTAATTGTGTCTGTCTGCTGGAGGCTGGAAGCTTACATTGGCTTTACTGCTAAAAACAGCTGCCTGCCGTGTAGTGAGTGAGCTGGGAAACCAAATCACAGATTCTAAAGATCCAGTTGAATGTAAACATATTGATTCATGCAGTTTTAAGACAAACCTTACTATGAATATAAAATCTCAATCAACAAGACCAGGGAAACACATATAGCTGGACCACATGATGTCACTGAGCAAAACTGAGCATGCAGAGGGGAAAACTGTTGAAGCTGAAATGCATGCCACTAACATTACATAATAACTTCAGAGCCATTTCCAAGCTACTTCTTAAATTCTGATGATAAACAGCATCATCAGACAAATCATAAAAGACTGTGATGTATATAATGTGATTTTATTTATATAGTTGACGAAGAGACAGGAAATCCTCCAACCCAGACGTACTGTACTGGAAGTGCTCCTCCACTTCCACGCAGCTTAAGAGCAGACAGTTAGTCCATCCAAAAATACTATAGCTGGATTCACATGGAGGTAAATATTCCAGTTAGAATCAGTTTAAATGTCCAAACTGAATGAAAATGCTTCATATGAACACCTCAATCAGAACAAACAGGCCTAAACCAAGTGGAATTACAATAAAATAATATCATGTAAACGGTATAGCAAAACGTTGTCTGGTTGGCAGCAGCTAAACAAATAACCCAAAAGACTCATTCAGAATGAATTCAATCAGAAAGAGGAAAAAGTGTCCATGTAAACCCACCTTATGACATCATTTGAACTGAACTAAAAGAAAAAGAGTTTCTTAAAATATTGATGATACCCTGTGGATTTTATTCAATTTAGTCTCATATTGTCCTTGAATCAATTCATATTCACTGCCTCTCGCCTAACGTGAACACTTGAGGCCTAACTAATTAGTTCAGAGTATTTCTCTTCTCAAAGGATGACATTTTCCTAACAATTTGAAACCTACATTGTTTCATCCACGGTTGTTAGTGCTTTTCATTGCCTTTGTTGGCACATTGCTACACCTCTTGGCATCTTACTGCCCATAAACTAACTGCGGGGCTGGGAGTAGACGGAGTGAATAGTCCCCTTACTTCTCTTTGTCTGGCTGTGAACTGCTGAATCCACTTGTCATATGCAGAAATGTGAGCTTGGTATTTAATATGCTCTGAAAATGTTAAAGCTGCCATCAAGTCCTGCTTTATAATAGTTTCTAGATATGAGTTGCTCACTATATAGCTGCTGACACACACTTCTGCACAACTCATGTCTGATATATATATATTTTTTAACCTAAACTCCTGCTTTTTCTTTGCTTTCAGTTTGACCTTTGGAACACAGCTCCACAAGAGCCTAAACTTCTACGTCTTTGTGTTGTTGCAGCGACACAAAGACTGTCAGACATCTCTACTGGCATTAATCACAGTGTTCCTGCTGCAATTCCGTTGTGCCTCCCCACTTTGTTGTTTGTTGCTATCTGTATTGGCGACGCCGCAAGAACAACCGGTGTCCGACTTTATCTGTTCGTTCCAATAAAGCCAACTTCAATTTCAGGCTGCTATCAGTAGCGTAACACTACTCATTTCTGTGTTGGAGGCCCAGACAGTGATTGTAGTGCCTCTGTTTGCCTTCTCCAAAACGCACAGTTGTTCCAATCTTTTCAGCCTGTGTATTATTACAAGAAAACCACTTTTACCATAAGAGTTTGTTTTTTTTCTCTGAGAGTCAACAAATTGATCATAGCAAAAATGTTTGTCTTGTTTACATTAACTGTCCTAGTATTGTAATGTTTTGTACTGTACTGTCCTTAGTCTGTTCGTATATTGTATAACCCCTAATAAAATGTAAATACAGTATGAAGATCATAATTCATGGGCTAATGTTATTAGCATAGAATATAGGCCTGCAATTCAAAAAACCTATCCTGTATGATTACAGTATGATCATCCCATTGATACTGTAGTCATAGACATATAGACAAAGTCATGGAATCACAAATTTGAGGACTTACGTGGCAAAACAACTATAACAACTGCAATATACAGTAAGTGTCTCTGCTAGTTTAATACTACAGGTCACATCACAGATGATCTTACTGACATGGTCTACTCTCAGGTAAATCATACAAATTGTGCCAGTAAAGGCTGAATCACTGCTAACCACACCACTGTCAGCTGTTGGGGATTATCAATGGTGCCTGTCCCAGTGCCTTTTTTATTTTCACCTTTAAAATGTCATAAAACATATGGACATGCCTTAGATTCATTGCTATGCACTCCAGCTCACACATTAAATAAAGTGATAATAAACAGACACAGATAAAAACACAACCGACGAGAGGTAGGCTGCTAATGAAAATAATGACTATAGCAACGCACGTCTGTAGCCTCGTAAACCAGCCTCTCGCGGAAGTGCATTTCATTTCATTCCGAGGGAGAGTCTGGCCTCATCCCCATTCTAAGCGTTTGGACTGAAACCCTCAGAAGGCCGAGCCAATCAGCGTCGCCCGCTGTGATTGACACAGCACGTTGGCCAATCAGGGACCGACTGGTGCAAAGCCCCGTCACTACACCAACTTGCTGATTGGCTGAATGGGGTTGTCTGTCAACGCTACTACCAATGATATTAAACCGTCTTTGCTACTACTCCCGCCCAGCTCCCGCCCAGCTCCCGCCCACCCCAAACGCTTGCAGGGGGGATGAGGCCAGACTCTCCCGAGAAATGGAATGAAATGCAATTCCGCGAGAGGCTGGTTTACGAGGCTAGCACGTCTGCACTAATAGGCTCAAAATGTCAAATCAGTAACATTTATGAGGTGAAAGTTTTCAGTTTTCAATCACCTGCATCGCCTTGTTTGAGCTGATCAGTGACTTAAAGAGGAACTATGCAGGTGGCTTTTCCACTGTTTTGCTAACCCTCCTCCTAGCCATGTGCGTTTGTTTACAACGAAGCCGGAAAGACAGCAATCCAATGGAGCGGTACACAACATGATATGTCGTACAATGTTACAATGTGTATATTTGTGTACTCATATTTGTCATAAACAAGAGATAACAGCTTTCAGGGCACATTTGTGTCACGCTGCTGCAGAGACGAGAGCTGGGACACCGGGAGTCAGAGCCTTCTGACTCCTGCTACTTGAAAAAGCAAGTAGCAGCTACTTGAAAAAGCAGTCTACATTCAGCTCAAGAACGATCTTGCATCAAATAGCCTTTTAGATACTTATCAGTCTGGTTTTCGTCCCCACCATAGCACAGAAACGGCACTTATCAAAGTTTTAAATGATCTACATATGAACACAGACTCCAAAAAAATCTCCATTCTTGTTCTACTTGATCTTAGTTCTGCGTTTGATACTATCGACCACAAAATCTTACTGGAAAGGCTTGAAGGGTGGGTTGGCTTGTCTGGTCCAGTTCTAAATTGGTTCAGAACCTACCTTCATGATAGGCAGTTTAATGTCTCCATTGGTGAATTTACCTCCAACAGAACGAAGATTACATGTGGGGTACCACAAGGGTCAATTCTTGGACCACTGCTATTCAATCTCTACATGCTTCCACTCTCACATGTCATACGCAAACATAATCTTAGTTACCATAATTATGCAGATGATTCGCAACTTTATATTTCACTACACCCAGATGACCTATCACCCATAATATCCCTCACTCAGTGTATCAAAGATATCAATCATTGGATGTCAGAAATTTTTTTTACAACTAAACAAAGACAAAACAGAAATACTCATCTTTGGTGCACAGGCTCAGAGACAGAAAATTGCAGCACATCTCAACTCTCTCTTTCTGGACAGCAAAACTGAAGCAAGGAATCTGGGTGTAATCATTGACAGCGATCTAAATTTCAGAAATCATATCAATCACATTACCAGATCATCTTTCTATCATCTCAAAGATATTTCCAAATTGAGGGGCTTTCTGTCAAAATCAGACTCAGAAAAATTAATCCACGCATTTATAACAAGTAGACTAGATTACTGTAATGGTTTATTCACTGGACTCTCAAAATCAAGTATTCAGAGGTTACAACTAATTCAAAATGCAGCTGCACGCATTCTCACTGGTACCAAGAAATATCAACACATCACACCCGTGATCTTTGCACTGGTTACCTCTTCGTACAATAATCAATTTCAAAATACTACTCCTGGTTTACAAAGCACTACATGGCCTTGTACCTCAATACATCACAGATATGCTCACCACTTACACCCCAGCAAGAACACTTCGGTCAACAGGCAGTGGCAACTTACTCATTCCTCGCACCAGATCCAAAGAAGGGGAGGCAGCTTTTAGTGTATATGCGCCACGAAAATGGAACACCTTGCCTGACACAGTTAGACATGCCACGTCAGTAGCCATCTTTAAAAACAGATTAAAAACATATCTTTTCCCAACAGCATTCTGCTGAACTGTGTGTGTGTGTGTATATATGTGTGTGTGTGTGCATGTGTCCGTATGTGATTGTGTCAGTGGGTGCTGTGACAGCCAGCCTGTCCACGCCCTCGTAGCCGCCCCTGGCTGCGCGCTGTCCGGCGTTGATTTGCCGCTGCGCCGCGGTGTCATGGCGCCCGATACAAAGGTATCCGCCTCACCTGGCATTCGGGTCCTCAGAGTGTGTCACAGCAGCGTCGGAGCTCTCATGCTCGTGCTCGTGCTAATTGCTACAGTGAGCCGCATTGTCCTCGTCCGTAGCGAAAGCGTCCTGCTCGGCAACGCACCCTCTCGCTCCTCCGTGAACCGGACCCTGAAAGCACTCCACTCCTCTCCTCTCTTTCCGTGTCAATGCTGTCCCCTGGATTTCCCTCCTGGCTTGATCTCCTCCAGGAGACGGATTCCCCTCGGGGAGACAGACTGACTGACCGACTGACTGTTGCTCCCAGGTACCGAGTTGTGTTTTTTTTCCCCTCTTCCGCAATAGGGTTTTTTTTTCGTTCCTACTCGGCCTGGTGTTTTTTGTTTCCCCGGAAACGGTGGTTCTTTTTTCTCTCTCACGAAGAAGAGTTTTTTCACTTTCAAAATAAACTGCAGAGTTGAACTGCGCAAACAAACTGAACTCTATTGTTGCTGTCTGTTGTATTGTTGTTGATATTGTGTCAATACAGCTGTTTTGGGTTACATTTTGTGTTGCATTGAGTGTTTGTTATTATTGGTTTATTAGTTTTCGGGGTTTAGGGAATATATATTTATATACATATATACATTTATATCTTTATATATGTAAATATATTTCCTTTGTGTGGTTTTTGGTGAAGTAAATTAACAGTGGGTACGACCAAACAAAGACTGACAAACAAACAAAACATATCTTACTACCAGGAGAGAGACCTGGTTGGCACCCCCTAAAGACCCCCCACTAAAACTCCTACCGAAACCGTCACTTTCTGCTGCTTAATGCAGCGAAGACCGAAATGATAGCTATAGGACCAGCAAAGTTATGCCACCGGTTTGATCACTTTACTGTATCTCTGGATGAATGTGTTATTCACTGCAAGGATAAGGTAAAAAATCTTGGAGTGCTCTTTGACCAGACCCTCTCTTTTGAGTCACATTTAAAGGAGGTGACTAAAATTGCATTTTTTCACCTCAGAAAAATCGCTAAGATAAGATCTATCCTTTCTTTGAAAGACGCAGAGACTCTTATTCATGCCTTTGTAACTTCAAGGTTAGATTATTGTAATGTGCTTTTATCTGGGCTGCCCAAAAAGAGCCTTCGTGGTCTGCAGTTGGTCCAAAATGCAGCAGCCCGTTTGCTGACCGGATCATCCCGCTATGAGCATGTCAGCCCTGTATTGGCCTCTCTTCATTGGCTCCCTGTTCGGGTTAGAGCCGATTTCAAGGTGCTGTTGTTGACGTACAAAATTTTAAATGGTCTTGCTCCGATCTATATGTCAGATCTTGTTAACACTTATGTACCTGTACGACCTTTGCGCTCCCAGGCGAGTGATTACCTGAGTGTCCCAAAGGTGAATAAAAAAACAGCAGGTGAGCGGGATTTTTCCTTCCGCGCACCTACTTTGTGGAACAGTCTTCCCTTGGACATCAGGCAGTCATGTTCAGTTGAGGTCTTTAAATCTAAGCTTAAGACCCACTTGTATACTGTCACGTATGAGTAGGTGTTTTTGCCTTCTCTGTCATCCATGTTTGAACTGTTGTTATTGTTGTGTCTGTTTTCACATGTTTTTAAACGTTCTGTAACTGTACAGCACTTTGATGGAAAGTGCTCTATAAATAAAATTATTATTATTATTATTATTACATAAAAAAGTGGCACCCCAGATGGGACCCTCAAAATAAACCAAAACCAAACCAAAAAAAAAAAAAAAAAGAGAACCTTGTGCTTAAAGGAGCAACCAACCCAAAAGCAAATAAACACACAAAAGCAACTGTGTCAAGTGTGGAGAGGATTTATTGTGGGAAAACAAAAGGAGAACAAAGGAAACAAAATGGCCACTCACTACCACACCTTGCCTGAAATAGATGGCTCCCTGGAGCCCAACGCTGCTCAGGAGTTGCCCCTCACTTCCCATTCATTGCTGGACATGGACCTCACCTTACAACCTGACTTCGCACCGCTTTTAATTCCTCAAAACTTGGAACGCCCTGTCATTCCCCCTCTGGCCCAAGCCTCTGAGTCTGGGATTCAGCAGCAGATGAAACAGCTGTCAGAGGATGGACATCGCCACCAGCAGGGGCTAAAGGAAAACATGAAACAAATGTCAGCACAAATCACCACAACTGCTGAACGAGCAACGGAAACCCTAACTGATCTGATTTCAATCAGACAACTCTGGAATGAGAAGAAATCATTTATTGAGCATAAGCATAGCAAGCTGAAGCACAGCATGGATAGCATATTCTTGAGCATGGTTGCAGCAGGTTTGGCGTCAGGCTCTGACTCATATTCGTTCCCTGAATGATCTGCCTTGCCAGACATTTACAGGGAATGAAGCTGACCCCCCACAAGGGATCAAGAGACAGAGCCCACAGGTGGATGCTGGGGAGGTGGTGGGTTTGCAAAACCTCATGGGCAGCAGGGCAGCAGGGCAGCAGAAGCAGCAGCGGCGAAAGCAGAGCAGCGGCGTAGCAGCAGAAGCATAGCCAGGAGCGAGCAGGTGAGCTGGGAGATTTAAATAGCCCGCCCTATCTGGGCGAGGAGAGCATGTGACTGATCAGCTGATCAGGATGGGCGCGGCTTGAGTCGTCTGCCTGAACTAGCTTCGCATCATACATGAGCAACAGTTGAACGTTTTCAAGCACATGGAACAACAGTTTGAGTACATGCGGGCACAATTCAATGCAGCTCTTGGTTGGAGGTTAAAACATCATCACACAGAACTACTAAAGGATCTTCATTCCACTTTCACCCCTGTGGCAGACGCCATCACTCACCTGCAGGGGGAGCTATCCTGCTGCCAAGACACCATGAAAGCACTGACAGAGGAGGTGACTGCACTTAAAATTTCCACCTCCTTTGAGCATGCCAGTGTTCAGACTCAGCCACCGCTACCACAGCTCCCATCAGTCCGACACCGACTACACTCCACTGCCCATCCAGACTTGCAGGCAGTAGATTTTGAGTCGCCTGGTGGATCCAGCATACAAGGAGAAACAAAGAGCAGGTTTGTGGGACCATGTCCTGTCAAACTACAATTCCCTACATTTGGAGGATTGAACGACCCCTCAGATCCCCTTCAGTACCTGGAGCGATGTGAGGATTTCTTGGCCCTTAACCCCCTCACTGATGAGGAGCTCCTTGCCACTCTGAGGAACGTGCTCCATGGGACTGCGAGGGACTGGTGGGATGTAGCCCGCCTCAAGGTCCAGACCTGGAGAGGTTTTCAGGTGCAATTCCGGGCTGCATTTCTGTCGGAAGATTATGAAGATGAGTTAGCCGAAAGAGTGCGCAACAGAGTTCAGACTGAAGGAGAAAGTGTTCGGGACTTTGCATACATGTACCAGGCCCTGTGTAAGCGCTGGAAACCGCACATTGAAGAGGAAGAAATCATTAAGTTGATATTGAAAAATGTAAACCCGCAACTTGCCAGTCAGCTAAGGAGCAGCCGAGTCCTCTCCGTGGACGAGCTTGTTCGTCTGGGTCAGCAACTCGAAAAGGACCGGGAGAACCAGCTGCAGTATGAACAGAGGGAATCATTAAGGAAACCCCCATCAAAACCTACTGCATCTGACCCCACTGTACCGCCCCCTTCCAGAGAAAACCCTGGGAGACAGAACCAGCCCAGCCATAACCGACCCCCCCAAGTTTACTGTTGGCGCTGTAGAGGGAGCCACGCCCCAGCCTCTTGTCCCCAGTTTAACCAAAACAGAGCTTTGTCTTCCCCTAGACCCCAGCAGCAGCAAGCAGACAAACCCTCATATAATCACGGAGCTCATGCCACCCTTGGATCCCTTGTCCCCCATACTCACTCTGCAGCAGCCACCCCTACATCTCCCCCTGACAGTACCCTTCCCTGCCAGCTGATGGTGCCATTGAGCATTGGACCCTGGAAAGGAGCTGCCATCCTGGACACCGGTTCCTCCTACACCCTCATTAATGAGAGTGTGTGGGCAGGAGTCAAAAGGCCACAGGATGCGATGAAGCCCTGGACGAGGGGACCTCTCTACCTGGCAGATGGAGAGGGACGACAGCCATTAGGATGGAGTGAGATGACTCTCACCATCCAGACTCAATCAATAACCTTACCCTGCGTTATCCTGCCTGTCCACAGCCTCGCTTTCCCTGCAGTAGTTGGGCTCAACTTCATTTACTTCTCCGGCCTGCAGTTTGACGTCTCTGACAGTCGCTACTGGTTTAAAACTAACAAGAAGCGCCAGTATCAGTTTCTGCGAGATTCCCCAGCAAGACCAAATGTAGAGCATCAATATCAACTTGCCTTTTTCTCTGCTGTGGCTCCTGTTGATCTGGTACCTCTGCCGCCTTGCCATGACCTCCTGGAGACCGCCATCAGCCGAGCTTCCCTGGATGAGTTTGGAAAGATTCAGTTGTGTCAAATACAGAGAAACTCTGAAGTCTGTACCTCGGCACTTGGCAGTACTAACGTGCTCACACACAAAATTTATCTTACACAGGACGTGCCCATCAAACAGAAACCTTATCGTGTATCACCAACCAAACTTCAAATCATTAAAGAACAAGTGGAGGAGATGTTGGAGAAGGATATCATTGAGCCATCCATCTCACCGTATGGAGCTCCGGTTGTTTTGGTGCCGAAAAAGAACGACCCAAAACCAAGGTTCTGCGTCGACTACCGGAAGCTGAATACAGCCACACAGACTGACGCCTATCCTTTGCCCAACATCCAAGAGATTTTGGAATCCCTGGCCGGAGCTGTTGTTTTCACTACCTTGGACCTCAACAGTGGCTACTGGCAGGTGGAGATGGAACTCAACAGCAAGGAAAAGACAGCCTTCGTCTGCCCCTTTGGCCTCTATCAGTTCAAGGTGATGCCGTTCGGGCTCAAAAACGCCCCCGCAACCTTTCAACGGCTGATGGAGCTTGTTCTGGCGGATCTACGAGGGAAAATCTGTTTTGTATATCTGGATGATATCATCATATATTCCACGACATTTGAACAACACAGTTATGACCTGCAAGCTGTTCTGAATAAGCTGAAAGAAGCTAACCTCACGGTAAACATGAAGAAGAGTCAGTTCTTCCGGACCTCCCTGAAGTTCCTTGGCCATGTTGTTTCCGCCGCTGGAGTTGAAGTGGACGCTGAGAAGACACAAGCCGTGCAAGACTTCCCCATCCCACAAACCATCAAGGAGCTCCAAAGGTTTCTTGGGATGGCGGGTTGGTATCATCGGTTTGTGCCAAATTTTTCCCAGCTGACCGAGCCAATCAATGCTCTCAAGCGGAAAGGAGCCAAGTTCATCTGGACTGCTTCATGTCAGGCAGCTTTTGAGGCCCTGAAGAAACTCCTGATTTCTCCCCCAGTACTGGGACATCCTGACTTCACCCTCCCTTTTATCGTCTACACTGATGCCAGTGATATTGGGTTGGGAGCTGTTCTAGCTCAGCAGACTGGACTGGGGACGGAACAGGTGATTGCCTTCGCCAGCCGGACCTTAAATCAGGCGGAGAGGAATTACTCCACCACCGAGCAGGAGTGTCTCGCTGTGATCTGGGCCCTAGAGAAATGGTGGTATTATTTGGATGGCAGACATTTCACCGTGGTGACAGATCACTCTTCCCTCGTCTGGGTTTTCAAAACCAACAAGCCCAGCACTCGGTTGATCCGGTGGGCCCTTCGGCTTCAGGAATTTTCCTTCACTGTGGAATATCGTAAAGGAAAATACAATACCGTCCCTGACGCACTATCCCGGGCCCCTGTCGATGCTCTTCCACAGTCCCCTGCCACCTGTGCTGTCGTGCTGCGCTCCAAGAGGGATACGACCAAGCACCTCCAAGTTACCGATGAGGCCATCTGGAAAGCCCAGCAGGGAGATACTGATATCCACAGCCTGTATGAGAAAATCACAGACACAGGAGAAGTGCATGAAACACAGACCACCAAGTTTACAATTTTGGAGGATAAAGTGTATAGAGTGGTGCAGTTACCTCACAAAACCTTGTACCAAGTGTACATCCCTTCTTCACTCCGACCACAGCTACTCCAACACTACCACAATGACCCCCTGTCTGGCCATCTTGGGAGATATAAAACCTACAAAAGGCTGCAAGCTCTGGTGTATTGGCCCAGGATGAGTATGGACGTGAGGGATCATGTGCGATGTTGCCAGGTCTGTCAGCTTCACAAACCTGAGAACAGAAAACCCCCAGGTAAACTCCAACAAACCATGGTGCACGAACCCTGGGAAATGCTCGGGGTTGACCTAATGGGCCCTTTCCCTCGGAGCTCCGCTGGCAACCTCTACCTTATTGTGTTTGTGGACTACTTCACCAGATGGGTCGAAATGTTTCCCCTTCGGACAGCCACTGCAGAGACAGTGTCCCAGGTTCTCAGGAAGGAGATCCTGACTCGCTGGGGGGTTCCCACCTTCATCCTGTCCGACCAAGGCCCGCAGTTCATGTCCTCTGTCTTCGACGACATCTGTGAGCGATGGAACCTCCAGCGGAAGAGGACCTCACCTTACCACCCACAGACGAACCTGACAGAAAGGATCAACCGCAACCTCAAAGCTATGATCGCTTCCTATGTGGGGGAAAACCACGAAAGTTGGGACAGATATCTACCTGAATTCCGTTTTGCACTAAACTCAGCGGTGCACGAAGCAACCGGAGTTACCCCTGCAGAACTCAACCTCAGCCGTTGTCTGAAGGGACCCATGGATGCTGAGCTGAGTCCCCAGCTGTGTGGTCCGGACTCCCCTGCCTACACCACCGCAACCCAGCTTGCGGAGCTACGGTAACTTGTGAAAAGCAACCTGGAAAAGGCAAAGAAACGACAAAAACAAAATTATGATAAAGGAAGAAGAGAAGGAAATCTCACTGAAAATGATCGTGTTTGGTTGCGTACTCACCCTTACTCGAGAGCTGACAAGTCCTTCACCGCCAAATTGGCTCCTCGCTGGAAAGGCCCGTACCGTGTCACCAGGAAGCTTGGACCTTTAAATTATGAAGTTGTCCTGGAGGACACAGGAGAGGACCTCCGCATTGTTAATGTGGCCCAACTTAAGCCCTGTTATCCCCTGGCTGAAGAGGTGGACAGGAAGCAGCGTCAACGACTCCTGGACATCTTCCAGCAGGACAGTGACGAGGAGGATTTTCCTGGTTTCCCCACTTCCGTTGTGTACGAGGGAGGAAGGAAAAAGTAAGCCCTCCTACGTGCAGGCTTCTCTCAGGGGGGAAGGAGTGTGACAGCCAGCCTGTCCACGCCCTCGTAGCCGCCCCTGGCTGCGCGCTGTCCGGCGTTGATTTGCCGCTGCGCCGCGGTGTCATGGCGCCCGATACAAAGGTATCCGCCTCACCTGGCATTCGGGTCCTCAGAGTGTGTCGCAGCAGCGTCGGAGCTCTCATGCTCGTGCTCGTGCTAATTGCTACAGTGAGCCGCATCGTCCTCGTCCGTAGCGAAAGCGTCCTGCTCGGCAACGCACCCTCTTGCTCCTCCGTGAACCGGACCCTGAAAGACTGACTGACCGACTGACTGTTGCTCCCAGGTACCGAGTTGTGTTTTTTTTCCCCTCTTCCGCAATAGGGTTTTTTTTTCGTTCCTACTCGGCCTGGTGTTTTTTGTTTCCCCGGAAACGGTGGTTCTTTTTTCTCTCTCACGAAGAAGAGTTTTTTCACTTTCAAAATAAACTGCAGAGTTGAACTGCGCAAACAAACTGAACTCTATTGTTGCTGTCTGTTGTATTGTTGTTGATATTGTGCCAATACAGCTGTTTTGGGTTACATTTTGTGTTGCATTGAGTGTTTGTTATTATTGGTTTATTAGTTTTCGGGGTTTAGGGAATATATATTTATATACATATATACATTTATATCTTTATATATATATATGTAAATATATTTCCTTTGTGTGGTTTTTGGTGAAGTAAATTAACAGTGGGTACGACCAAACAAAGACTGACAAACAAACAAAACATATCTTACTACCAGGAGAGAGACCTGGTTGGCACCCCCTAAAGACCCCCCACTAAAACTCCTACCGAAACCGTCACAGTGCGCATGTGTGAGTCTAAGTGTGTATGTACTGTAGATGACATATATGATTGTTTACTTGCACTTGCACTCTTCTTGTTTTCTATTCGATTTCTAATTGATTTCTATATAACTATGTATACCTGTGGTGAAGCACATTGAGTCTGCCTTGTGCATGAAATGTGCTTTATAAATAAAGTTGAATTGAATTGAATTGACTTGCAAGGTTGGTTTTGCGGCCAAAAGATGCTACGTGTAAGGCAGAGAGCCTCCATTCTCCCTGGAACAAGTTACAAGTCATTTATTAAACCATCACACTTACTCTAAAGCTGATTAATTAAGGTAAAAATGTAGCATAGTTAAGGTGAAAATCCTGCATAGTTTCTATTTAATCCCCTGAAGAGCTGGATCTCTCTCTGCAGCGTGACAAAAATGTGCCCTGAAACCAGTATCTCTTGTTTATGACAGATACGACAACACAAATATACACATTGTAACATTGTGACATATATTATGTATGGATGGATTGCTGTCTCGTCGGCTTTGTTGTAAACAAATGCACATGGCTGGGAGGAGGGTTAGCAAAACGGAAAAGCGTCAGTGGAAACATTTCATTTAACACAGCAGTGGTCTTATTGTTTGGAGACTTGGCTCTGACCTTGACTAACACACAGATAGTGGAGAGGCGCTGCATGGTTCCCAGGGGGGGGACTGAAGTCAGAGCCTGTGGGAGGAGGCTGGGTGGTGGTGGTGGGCAGTGCCAGGGAGCTTACATTGTTATTGTACCTTGTTATTTTGGGGTTTTTTAAGTATTGAGTGCTGTGCGTGTCATGCCCTCTGCTCCTGCCCTCTCTTCCTCCTGCAGGAGCGTACATCCCTCCCTCTGTGTGTGTGTGTGTGTGTGTGTGTGTGTGTGTACTCTGATTACAGGAGTGGGATCAGGTGCACAGGTGTCAGGCTGCAAGCTGCAAATCATCTCCAATCAACTCTGCTTTAAATAGCAGACTTCAGTGCCGCTACGCCTCCAGATAGTAGACTCAGGGTAAACGCTTAATCAGCTGCCCGGCTTTTTGAATCCTGTCGCTTGTTGCAGCATCTTTCTAATTCAGCAGCGTTCCCTGGCCAAAAAACTCCTGCTGCCTGGGTTCCCTAAGCCAACCCCCGCCCCCCTTTCCCTGTGCTGCTCGGTTCCCGTCACCGGCTCGGGCTCGGGGTCTGGCTGCCAGCTTCAGCTTTCCTCCTGGCCACAAAGACTGCTGCCACTCCCCACCACTTTCTCAATAAATTATCCCTTGTTCTAATCACTTACCCCCGCCTCTGCACTCTGCACTGGCTTTGTCAAACTAGTCTTGTAACAGTGCACCTTTAGGCCACAAGATTGCAGTGCAGACTATAGCATCAAGTGGAGGTAAAATAATACGCTTCATTACGCACCCAAAATATTGTGCTGCAGGTTACATTAAGTTGAAGTTTCTTGCTGTGATAATTGTGTTGATGCTATGTAAACAAAAGTCTCTCCGCACAATAAAAGCATTTAAATTAGAACGCAAAACAGTCATTAAAAGAAATAATCTTTGTTTATACAACTTAAACTTGGTGTCATTATCTCTCTCGGCCTCTTGGACTGCACCAGAAACACAACTGAGCTGTTTTAGCTACCTGGGAAATATCATTGTTTGTAGGTCCCTGATAAAAAAAAAAAAAGCAGTCAGGCTTAATGCAAAATACATGGTGGTTTCATTTTCAGCACAAGCACCATCGTGCCATGTGAGCCAGGTGGGAAAATGAGTGTGAGAACAAAGAGTAAGAAACACAGAAGTTGAAGAAGGGGAAGGTTGGATGTCAAAGGGGGGAAGAAGGGAGGGGAAGGTGAGGGAGGAAAGACTGAAGGAGAATAGAGGAGATGAAATGGGTAGGTAGGTGAAGAGAATGAGGGAAACAAGATAAAAATGTGTTGAAGAGAAAGAGGGGACAGAAGAGGAAAAGTCCTGATAGAGGGGAAACGTACAGAGACAAGATACACATACTCATGAGGAAATCACACAGGCGAGACACGTTAGGTAATCACGGAAGGAAACCATAGGAAGTAACAGGCCTTTCAAAATAAAACTGAAAATATGACCAATGAACACAAACATGGCAAACTTAAAGAGATAGTTAAACATTTTTGGCAAATTGGCCCATTGCCATAATCCCTGTAGTCTTATGAGTAAGTTTGTTACCTGTAATTATCGGTGCAAGCTATTTTTTAGAATGGCCGAGCCGAGATTACGTTACGAGACAGAATTGTTTTTGAGGTAAATTCATGCAAAACCCCTGATGTGTGTTCTCGTCGGGGGCAGTTCAGCTAGCAGTCTCTGAATTGACCCTTCGCCAACCCCTCCCACAAACGGCTATTGTCCAATCCTACGTTAGCAACCGTAACTATAGGCCTGGCAAGCTTTCGGCAGTGAGTCATTACGTTTGCTTTTGTGGACACATTTTGAGACTAGGACGAAAAACATTTGTTTGTAGAGAAGGATGTTGTTGTTGTTGCTGCTACTACTACGGCGGCGGCGGCAGCAGCAATATAGAGATGTTCAGACACGAGCGGACTTTTTCTTCCGATTTGAGCAAGTGTAAATATGGGGATAACCATATGTTCACCTCCGAAATGACAGCTGTACTTTTAGGGCTTTTACCTGGGCTTTTAGGCGAGGGATCCTCCAGGCAGTGACTGCTTTCACTGACTGATACAGAGGTGGGAGAAAAAAAACAGCAGCGAAAGCTGTATGTGGTTCACAATCGCCCAAAAACTTGCAGTTTGACAACCAGTTAGATGACCTAAGTCTTCGTGGGTTGATAGATGGTAAAATTACCGGTCCTTACTGTTGCTCTGTACATTGTCCAGTCGTGTCGTTGAACAGATGTTTTATCCATTACCATGGTGAATCTATGAGGTGTGTGTATGTATGTGCTATGTTATGGGATATGTGCAATGCTGTTGGATTAATATGGCTGAGGTGTATTGTTTTTGTTTTTGTCATTGTGGCCATTAAGGCATTTATGGCGCTGCTACAGTGTCCAAGACAAATTTCCCTTAACGGGACAATAAAGATTATCGTATCGTATCGTATCGTATCGTATCGTATCCTCCTGCGCTAGTCACATCACTGAACACTATGAATGATCTTTGTGACTTCTTCCCTCTATTATCTCAGAACAGTTTATCCAGAAATTTGCTGATATTTACTTTGAAATTGATACCAAATACTGCCAGGAGCATGGCTGGGAGTGAAAGCTTGCCCGGCGTAGCAACAGTAACCAAGGGGGCGGGGCTTACGCAAAGGGTCAATTAACCTTGAAAACAACTCTGTCTCATAGCGCTCCATTGTTATCTCATAGCGTAATTAATGTGCAGATCACAACTTGTCCACCAGAGTGTTTTGGAGTTGTTGGATTGTGTATTTGATGAGTTTGATGAGGGAAACCAAGAAATCCCATTAGCCTCCGTAGCGTAGCTCTGAGCAGCTCGCGGCTCTGCTGCGCCGTTCGAAAAATAGCTTGCACCGACAATTAAAGGTAACGAACCTAAAACTATAGGGATTATGGCAATGGGCCAATTTGCCAAAATGTTGAACTGTCCCTTTAACAGCAAATCTTGAACACAGTGAAACAACACAAATTTATTTGTACAGTTGCGGTTATTGTTAGACATTCCTGTACAAACATTTGCAGTACATTTGACCATATAACAACATAACATTAGTTTAATGGAGAATGACTTACAAAAGGTGGAACCATTATTGAAAATAAATTTAGAAACCTTTATTCCGTTAAAATTAAATATTGATTACAGAACACTGACTACAGTTTTTTCCAATAATCCCATTTAGTGAGTGGACTCCAGTCATCTCTGATAGATACTATGTATCCTGCCAGTCTAGGTGCAGAAACAGCAGATGAGTTGAGTCCTGAATACAGGTTTGGGAAATGCCACACATGAATAACTGCCTCCGTTGTAATATGAAACGGCACGCATGACTAACATACCCAAAGTAAACAAGGTAGCATGAACAAAAAAATTACATATATGGCACATTAAACATATTACACAATCGGTGATGAGGAGAGATAAGAACACCATGAAGTTATTGCTCAGCCCCTGCTGCTTCTGCTTCTGCAGCATCATTTAAATATTTTAATTGAGGTGGGCACAAATGAGTTTTTAAAATAGATGAGTTTACATAGGAGTTCTCTATATCGTCTGCCAGAGGCTAAGAGCCCACACTCAGCATGGAGAACATGAGACGGGTCGGACAATATATTCTCTATGCTCGCCATGGGAACAGAGAACCAGTGCACATTCCTCCCCATGCTGTACCTATCTGGCTGTTAACGGAGAGACTGTCATACCATGCTGACAGCTCATACCTGACTGTGCTTTCTAATACAGCCTGGTAGCGTAAAAGCATAAACCTCTTCTTTACTGCGTACACCCTGAAACTGCGTAGGCAGCATGATCTCTGCTGCTGCAGTCTGAGCTCCCACATAAACTCGCAGCGGGTTCAACTGACCATCCAAAAAACTCCACTTTGAAAAATTCAACCAAAGATGTATGAATTGTACTCACTCACTCCGGGGAGTGCTGCTTAAAGTATGGCCAAGGGTGCCGATACATCCACAGCAGAAGAAAGAGTGAACCTGTTTTCAGGCAGAAGAGGCAGAAATTGATTACTTTCCCAAAGCAGAGAGCAGATAACTTCTCAGCTGGCAAACTCACTGACAAATCTTCCCCACTCTCCATCTCCTGCTTCAACATCCAATAATTCATTGACAGAGTGCTTTACCTTGATGTCTTCGGGTGAGGATGCTGGAATAAATAGAAAAAAAAAGTACAGTAGAGGAATGATCCGATATTCAGGAGGTTTGACGACTCGGTGCCCAGATGCATGTGCGCTACATTTCTTTCTAACTCTTGTTCAATTTCAAAGTTTGACCTCCAAAACGAGAATGGCTGAGGGTTACCTCTTTTATTTCATTTGACCAAAACTTATGAAAAGCATGCTGTTACTTGAATGGTGAAGGTATGGAAGTTTCTGGGACACCAATATGTCTACCCCCTTCCTTTCCTCATAAATCCATCCATCCAGGCACTGCAGCTCTGCAGCCTGTGCCTTTATGTTCTTCTTTTCTTTTGGGGATGGAGGTCTGGTTTCTGTGGCTTTGTACTTCATTTAGTTCATCCACTAGTTTTAGGGGGTGAGCTCAATGACAATTTTTGGGCTTTTCGATGGGGTTTGGTTTCTGCCGAACCTTAGAACGTAAACCAAACCGAACCCTATGCACGTCAACATAATGACGCCGCCAACGATTATGGAAGGTGAAAGGTGAAAGGTCAAAGTATTATGAGTACAGCCAGCATCACTGTCATTACCACAAACTAAATATAAAGTCTGTTAGCTTGATACTAACATATAATGGAAATTAGATGGGCTACTGGAAATTAGCATCGCTATCGTGATCATTTTAAACCAACAAACAGCTGTTTTTTATTTATTTATTTTTTTAACATAAACATGTAAACATGGCATAGGTAAGACATACAATAATACTAACAGGCAAAAATGTCTCCGCACTGTGGAATATTTTCACTTTTTGGTCTTTACCTTTTCCCTTGTTTTGAATGTTTAAAGAATACTAGAGAGTGTGAGCTTTCTGTTCAAATACAAAATAGTGGCCGAAAGTTATTGCCCATTGTGTCTTTAGTATATATTTTGGCAGCTTTTGCCTTTTCTTTTATAGTATAGTTGATTGAGACAGGAAACAGATAAGCAGAAAGAGGGGGAATGGCATGCGGGATGCAGGATTCGAACCAGGGCCGGCTGTAGCGAGGACTGTAGCCTCTGCATATGGGGTGCCTGCTCAACCTACTGAGCTATACAGCACCCTAACCCGTTGTTTTTTACAGTTAAAATAAAACACACAGTGTGATGGTTACTACGGTTGTGTTTCCTGTATGGGTCTTGTACGGGGCTGATGATGGGAGTAGGATTCGGTATTCGGTCTAGATCCGGCCAAGTCTTTGAACAGTGGATTTGGTATTCGGCAGAACCCCCAAAAAACTGGATTCAGTACATCCCTAAAACAGATATGTCCCAAAGCCAATAGCACATTAACAATGCTTAACGTTTAAAACACATCTCTTGATAGGTTTTTACCTGGCGTATCCCTAAAACAGACTTGCTGCTGGCTCTGGTTTATTTTGAATGAATTTGAGACCTTTGGAAATGCTGATGAAGTTGCATCTTCTGGGGTTTAAACATGAAGCCAACATGGGAAGTGCCAAAAAACTGCATTTCCCTGAATGTCCACTTTAAGCGTGAGCCCAAAATGGGCCGTTATCCACAGACACATTTTAAAATGACCAACTTCACAGCAGAAATCCTGGCTCCACATTTTTGCCCATGATCGGATCACCTGGCAGATAGCCGTTAGTCAACCACCACCACGGCATTAACACCTCTTCAGAAACCTGTGCTACACACTCAGGGCTCCTCCCTGATTGGCTGTCATCAACTTTGACTACCAGTGGTGAAAACAACATGGTGAATGAATTACAAGCATTGTTGTTGACCTCTTTGTCTTCGCTAGCAGCTGTTGTGCTGTTAAATTGTGCCATGTAACACACAACTGCTCTCATCATCCGTACCATTATCTGCAAATAACCAAGCTGCTTCCTGTTTACTAGATCTCACATGCCCAATCCTTGTGAATGGAGTTTCCAAATGTGACATGGATATGTTTTTAAACCATTGGAAAATGCAAATGTGAAGATCAGATCACATTTTATCACCAATTGATAAACAAACCCAGGTCATTCTAAAGGATTTTCATATTTTTCTATCCACTTTTGTCCCTTTTTTGTTTTGCAAAAACCTTGTCACAATTAATTTGAATGAATTAACCAAGTTAAAGACCCGAGGTAATGTATTTGAGGGTAATTAACGAGGTAAATTGAGTGGTTTTCATTTGTTTTATTGTTTTGATATAAATGGTTTGGTCTTTTGTGTCCCCACTCAACAGTAGATGGATTCTCATCATGCGCTTACCAGACTGCACTAAACAGCCGTTTGTGCCAGAGTAGAAGTGCAATTGGATAAACAAAAGTTGCACCACGCTGCTTTAATCAGGGCGTGTAAAGGGATCAGTGGCCTTGAAATGAACTAGTTGGTTTGATGCGGTGTCTCACTATCTGTCAAAGCAAAAGTGTTTCAACATGTTCTGGGGTGGCCTCAGTTGAAGGCGGGCTGGAAAGGCGGCTGTAATGGCCTCCTCTGGGCTCATCACTCTGGCTTGTCCGTGAACCCTGCAGCGCACAGTGCTTCACTTTGGAAGCATTCACAGCAGCAGTTGGCTGAGCAAGGAAATAATAATAAAAAATATATATCAAAAAGAACAACTGTTTAACTCTTTGTGTATTTTTTTATATATTATTTTTTCTTAACTCTACCTCTTATTCCTCCGTCTGTTTGTTTATTACCTGCCAAGGGACTGCGGATGTAAATTAGCAGGCTTGCTAACGATACATTTACATTTGTATACACGTACTGATGTTCATTAATGTGTATTGTCCCTTTCAAATAAATAAATAAACTAAAAAAGATTTTAATTTTAATTTTAAAAAAAATCAAAAAAAATCTTACTTTTTAGCCTCCGTTGTGCATTATTTCACGGAATGTGAGCTGATAAAACACAATACTGTATGTAAGTTTTAGTTTTGCTACATACAGTAGATAATCTTATTTCTTAGACTGGGAAGTGAGCATCTGCTAAAGCTAAGTTCAGCATCAACCTTTGCTGTTACGCTCACCAACAGCTGTCTTCAGCAGTGGAAAGCTGATGTTAGCACTTGTTCTTGAGCTTTTGACTCACAAAAAGTGAGTCCCAATTTTGCAGTGTTTCAGCAGCAAAGTGGCCAAAAATGGAAAAAAAAAAAAAAGTAAAACTTTGAAATATCAATCAAAATTGATGTCAATATTTATGCCTTGAGAGTTTGCTTAGATGGGCGCCCACTTCTCAGAACAGCCACATGACTAAATCATCTCCGAATGTCCAAACTCCTGAGGTAGTAACCCTTTCAGCTCTATGCACATCAACAGCTCTAAAGCATCTCTTTTTCTGTGGACTGTGGTTCGCATCACCAGATGGCCCTGTCAATTAGCCAAATGAAAGTTTGTTTGTTTTGTTTTATCCATTGATGTTTTTGATGATTCTTCCATTGTAGTTAATCATAGATTTGCTCATTTTCCCTTCTGTTAAAGGGCAACTGAGGGGTTTATTTGTATTCACAGAGAAAGCACCATCTCATAAAGGTGGAATATTTCAAATTTAAAGCAAAAACAAATAAATAAATAAATGACATGGTGATGTTCCAGATTGGTCTTTGTCCTCCAAAATCTCTTTGTGTTATACCGTAGAGTTTGGAAATACGCTGGCATGCTGCCTGTAATTGTTGAGTGCACATCTCTGTGTAAATGCAGATTATTAGTATATGAAAAATGGCAATATGAACCCTGTAGAGAACTGCTTATCACTACAAATCTAAGTGGAAAATACAGCTCAAATGAGCAAATAAAACAAAAATATATACTCCACAGGTACAACTGGTGGGTCAATCTTCTGTTTGTGTTCACCTACTGTCAGAGCAGCAGGGGAGTCTTTGAGTGAGGCACTTAGACTATTTCTTGGCAAACAACGGTTCGGTTCAGCGACTGTGACGACTCTGAATCTGAAACTTGGCAGAGATGCTGCAGATGGATATGGGTGGATTAACTGTTAATTAGTAAACAGTTACAGCACGTTACTGCGCCTGGAGCCACAAACTGTTGAACGCTGTCCACATTTTTGTTTGTCAAAGACTGAGAACAGTGAAATATTAAACTAAGAAGAATATGGTTTGAAATATACAGTTAAAAAATATATTGTATCATATAAAGCTACATATTTCCATGTGTGATTGAATGATTATAAATCAGGGGCCTGTACTACGAAGCAGGATTTGAGTTTAGCGAGGTAACTTCAGGGTTAACCCTGGGTTTTCCGTACTATGACGGTGGTTCACTTCTTACCGGGATACATCTCTGCGGCAACTTATGCTGAACAGCTAACCTTTTTATGCAATTGCAGGTGAGATATAACTATAATGTATATCCCCATATTAACTGATGCAACTACTTGTTCTGTAAGCAATATAGACCTTAATACATACAGTATAGCCTATTGTTTCATATTAAATGCTGTCCACTCCTGTCATAGGGTTCCCGAGAGTGTTAGGTGAAATTGACTGCACACACATCCCCATCTCTGCGGCGTTGGGTGAAAATGAAGGCTATTATGTCAATTGCAAGTCCTTCCACAGCCTCAATATACAGGTAGTGTACATTGCACATTTACCATTCATTTTGTACACTAGGCCTCAACACACACACATATTTACAGGCCATGGACTACTCTGTATCCTTTTCTCAGTTTTTGTAAATGATCCCCCTATGGCCACTCTTAGTTTGGTCATATCTGTCCATGACTCCCGCATTTTCAGGGAGTCCACACTGTGCCACCGTTTTGAGCAGGGTATGGCAACTGTTCATTACTGTACATATGTTGCATATGCTGCATTTAGTGATACTGATCAGAGCAATGTTCTTATTTCTTCTCAGGGCTGCTCAGTGGAGTGCTGCTGGAGGACAGAGGCTACGCCTGCCAGCCCTTCATGATGACACCCTACCCTGACCCTGATGCAGGGCAACAAACAAGATTTAACGTGGCCCACTCCAAAACCAGGGTCAGGATAGAGATGACGTTCGGGATCCTGAAGGCCCGCTTCTCCTGCCTGCGTGGTCTCGGGGTGACCCCAGACCGGACATGTAGAGTCATTGGAGCATGTGCTGTGCTGCACAACATTGCAACCATAGGGAGGGAGAGGGTCCCTCCTGTCCACCCACAGCCCCCTGACGTTGTGGACCCCATTACCTTGGATTACCCTACTGGCAGGGCTGTGAGACAGGCCATCACAGACCAATTTTTTGTTTGAAAAGACTACACACAGGCCTTTTTTTTCTTTGAATTTACTTTATTTTTATTTCAGCATCTTTGGTTCTCCCTTTCCTGAAAACAGAGGAAGAGACATTTTTAGTTTGAAATGATGAATGGACACTTGTGCTTTTCTACCTCTGAGTACTCAAAGTGCAACATTTGTTCCCATTCACACTCACAGTCATACACTAATGTGTAGGTTGCTAAACTACCTTGCATATTAGTAGCTTTGTATGATGACAATACAATTCTATCCATTCATACACTAAGGGCAGTCATTTAATCGTTTTCCTTTCTTAGAAATAAATTACATCACTGAATTACCTTCTTTTCATACTGCAGTTTCTCCACCTCAAGTTTGGTCTTCTCAATTTTCAGCCGTTTGTACGCCAAGTCTAGTGTCTTGGATTCGATATCTAATTCCAGGGTCCTCTTGTAGAGGGCTGTGGTGGCAAAAAATGTTGTTTGTTCAATAAAGTATTCAAAAAGAATATCTTGACACGTCCGCTGTCTTTCTTGAGTTTTAATAAAGCATTCATGAATGGAGTCACACAAACACAACCAAACAGGAGTACAGTCAGTGAGTGAGTGGCCTGAATATGTTTCTCAGGGCCACAGTCTTATAGTTCTCAAAACACATGCCAAATAGACAAAATACAATACTCTCTCTCATGGGATTATCTCCAGCCCGAGTCTTCACCTGCTCAACCTCTCCCAGCCCCATGTCGCTGTAGCTCACAGCTCTGTCTCCACAGGGGTCAAATGAGCAGCACATATCATTAGAAGAAACAGAAGCATCCACATTGTCTACATGTGTTCTCTCAGTTCACACAGAGGTTTCTTACACAACCTTAAAGGGTGTACATAGGTCACCTCAGAACTTCATCAGAAATGGTCATATAGCCTTGGTTACACAGTCTCACATAGGCACACATGAGTTATATCAAAATGTCCCATTACAGGGCCCTCACATTGTCTGCTCCAACCTGAAACAGATAAGACAGATGCTTGTGGCATTTAATTATGTATTTGCAAGGCTCACTTGGCTACACTCTTTAAAGTTAATTTAGTACCAGTTGTGATCCCCTTGATCTTGAAGCGGTGGAAGTGGAGGCCACAGGCTCAGGAGGTTGAAGATTATTGTCCTCGTCCTGTACAGGTAACATGGCAATAGAACCAATTCATTCACTTTAGGAGAACACTTGCAGCAGTCATTATACCAGTGTACAGACCACCAGTCAAAACATAAAATTACAGCCAAGTGCCCACACTCTTACTTTTTGTTGCATTCAAAAAAAGAATACAATTGGTTTTACCAACACAGCCCTCTCTGAGCATGCTGACACTGTGTCTTCATCATTTAAAGTTGTCTCATCCACCTGAAAAAAGAAAAAAAAAATAGGACATTTACATGCTGTAGTTAATCCATGTTCCTGCAATGCAAGCAGTAGCCTACATATTTCACACACCACACATTGCTTCCACTATTACCATTGCGTGGGGCAGTCTGCTGCTGGGGCCTGGCTGCAGCACTATCATCTCTGGTCAACTATGAAGGGGTATACTTATTACTTACTCCCATAATAATTAGTACATTGAATTTCTGTAAGATTTATATACATACCCTGTATGAATCTGGCCCGTTCGGCAAGGCTCCCACCTGGGTCAGATGAGACCCCCCCCTCCATTAATGGACGGCCCTCGTTACAGATGGCCAACTCCTCGGCGGGAGTGAAGGGTTGTGTCGCGGGCCCCACTCAGACGGGATGTTGCGTCATCCCATTGACTTTGTAATATTTGCATGTCACATATGAAAGTGGCTTTGGGTGTTTACACAGCTTAAATGTTACAAATTTAGATTAGGGGGGGTGGGAGGAAAAGGGGAGAAACAAGAGGAGAGGGGAGGAGAAAAAAAAGCAGCTCCCAGACTATGCTCCTGTGGGGGAGTACAGTGTGGGACACGGATTTCTGTGGTGTCCTGGTCAGCCACCCCACCAACCATCCAGTAGTACCAGCATCAGTATCTGGGATTTCAGAGAGCCTGGTAGCGAGGATATGAGGCTGCATGCAATTAAAAGCTGATGAGAACTCAATAAAGGATGCCAGAACATGTGTCTTAATGCCCTCCCAGGTGCCCCAAAACCAAATCAAGCAGAGTTGCCGTGGCGTCCTCCACTCCCTTTCCCGTCTGATATGCAAATTGGAGTGGGTCAATAATACTGTGACAAACCCAACAAACTCCTCTTCACAATCTTTTCAAATCCTTTCATAACTAACGAGGTGAGCGGAGAAAGTGGAAGAGGTGTTCCAGCGCAGACAGGCAGCCAGCCGCAGCTAGAGCACTGGAAAAGAGAGTAACGACACACAATGGTCCAATGGAAGCGCCTCCTGATGGCGGAATATGGGTATTGCAAAAGCGCCCAAGAACTGACATCTCTGCATTGTTGGTGAATGAGCAAGTGTGGTATTTTCAATAATTTAAGGACATTTATAGATCACCCACGTTAATAGCATCATTGAGGACCATTTACAGATGAATATTAACACATACGCTAGTAAAAAGAAATACAAAAAAAAAACAGTCCTCTACATTAATGTTTCAATCTATAATTTGACATGACCAAGAAACCTAAAAACAAAAACACAGCCATTTTCATCAATTTACAAACAAGTGGGCAACACACATACATTGGAGTGAATGGGTTTTCTGGGCGCTTTTGCAATACCCATATCCTGCCACTAGGGGCGCAAAACCCTTACCACGGGAGTCAATGGTGGTGTCTTTACTCTCTTTTCCAGTGCTCTAGCCGCAGCCATCATTGGCGCAGCCCGCGGACCCTGCTTGTTGCACTGGGGGGTGAAAGCGGCGAAGGCGTTGGATGGGGGATGGGGGGGGGATGTGCATATGTGCATGTGAGTAAGTGTCCATGGATACGTGTGTGTACACAAGCCTGGAGAGTCGCTTCGTCTAGCCTCACAATCAGTGCCTCAGTTCGCAGGGTGTCATCGCGATAACACAGCAGGTTGCCTAGAAATAGAAAAACATTTGTAATATAGCCACTGCTAAATTAACACTTCAACAAAAAGAAGAGTATTTCCTTTTTGAAATGTAACAGCTGAAGGGAAGTGAGCACAGAGCTTGAGTTAATGTGCTTAATGAAATTTTCACACCAGCATCTGAACTTAAAACAGAGTTAGGCTGTGTCCCTGTTTCCAATCATTATGCTGAAATGAATTAGGAAATGTGATTTGACTCGAGCCACAAATTTGACAGATATCAGTTTTGTCCCCCCCCCCCCCCCTCTCTGAAAGGAGCTCATTAGCTAAAATGTTTCCTAAACAGAGCTCTCATTTGCTAAAACAGACTAAAAGAACACAGTTGTGTCTGAGTCAGGAGCACGACTATGCAAAACGAGGCGGGGAAGGCAACCAGCGCCGCGAAAGTGGAATTGGAAAAAAGCATTAATAATGGTCGTCAGGCCTCGGCTAGTAAAACATTACACATCCGCTCGCAGACATGTAAACACACACACATACACACAGACAAATATGTACGAAACACACACACACACACAAACACACACACAGGAGGAGCTGGCGGCGCAGCAGCAGCAGATGAGATAACACTAACTCAAAGAGACAGCTTCTTTCTATGAGTCACAATAAATGTACTAATATCTGCACTCTCATTCTTTCTGTCTCTTCCTCTGGCCCCTCCCTCTCTCTCTGTGTGTGTCACTGTGTTTTTCAGTGAAGATGAAACAATATTTCCCCCCTCACTGCGCTTCTGCTCCTCCGTTGGTCCTTTTTTCTTTATTTTGTCAGTTCGCATGCGACCCAGTGACAGAAAAGTCACACGTGTTCGCGTCATGCGGTGTTGAGCATTATTTGTGCACCAGCCTAACCGACTTAAGAGAGAAGTGTAGCCCTGCTCAATGGAAATGCACCATAACCTTTGTATTATGCATAAATCTATTATAAAAGTGATGGAATCTTTACTTAATAAGGCTGGACTGCATTTCATTAAGGGTAGAGGTGATAGGTATTAAGACAGATAGTGAATGTTAATCAAAGGAATGGAAACTGTCCAGTAAGAGGGGAAAAAAACCCTTTAATATCACAACTAATCAAATTTATTATACATAATGAATAAAAATTAGTGCTAACTCTTTTCCATCCGATAAATTATTCTCACCAACTAAAAATATAAATACTAATTAAATGTTTTATTCATTTATTTATTTATTTTTGCCTTCAATTTTTGGACTGTTAGAAGAGCCCTCAGTATTTAATGCTATCGCCCAAAGTGCATGATCAAAAGGGCACAAGTATTTTTAGAGTATGTCACATCTGCATTTGCCATTTTAATAACGGAAAATATTACCTCAATTAATCATGGGTGTTTTTGGGGCGTGAGTTAATATAACCCATACTGGCAGTCACCCCATTCCCTGTCACCTTTACAGGTTAAATCTGGGCTGAGCTAGTGACTGAACTTTCAAATGGCTCACACAGCAACTCATAAGTACATAACAGAGATGTTGAAACAAATACTACTCCAGTTCAAATAGGGAGCTCGGCTGTGACCCATTTTTTTTTTCTGCTCACCTTTATTTGTCACACACACACACACACACCAACAGCTGAAAGTGTTGTTCAAGCGGCAGAACGATACAAAGCAACTTCAACAATAAAATCAGAGTGGAAACAGAATTCAAATCATGATGAAGAGAGATCAGGGATTCAAATTATATTTTTCTTCCTCCTTTTTTAAAGCACTTTATTTACAGCCATTTTTCAGGTTACAGAACACTAAACAACAAATCAACCCCACCACCCCTAACAAGGCCAAAGAGAAAATAAATACAAATTCCTGCACTCGCAACCATGTGGAGCAGTAGCCTATGTGGATTGAAATTCTACCCAAAACACTGTGATGTGATCTTTTTGTCTCTTTTTATTATGGTGGTATGCAATCCAGCAAAAGTGGAGATGAGAACTGGCTCTCAGTTGACTTACTAATAATAATAATAATTCATTCTTGTATAGCGCTTTTCAAGAACCCAAAGACGCTTACAGAGAAACAAGAAGGGTAGTGACAGACGGGGGGCAAGCAAAAGGGTTAGGGGGGCAGGTGGTGAAGATCTTTGAAAGTGAAGAGGAGTATTTTGAAATTGATGCGTTGTTTGATGGGGAGCCAGTGGAGAGAGTGGAGAACGGGGGTGATATGTTCGTGGGACCGAGTGTGGGTAAGGAGGCGGGCAGCAGAGTTTTGGACCATTTGAAGTCTATGGAGGGAGTGGGAGGTGATGCCGGTGAGGAGGGAGTTGCAGTAGTCGAGGCGGGAGGAGATGAAGGCGTGGATGAGAGATTCAGCAGCAGGAGGAGAGAGGCAGTATCTGAGTTTGACGAAGTAGGTGGACGTAGTAAGTCTTGACAATGGAGCTGACGTGGGGATCAAAGGAGCGGGTGGGGTCCAGGATAACACCAAGATTGCGTGCCAGGGGGGAGAGAGTGATGGTTGTGGTGTTGATGGTGAGTGAGATGGGTCCAGTTTTGGTGCCTATATGAGGAGGACCTCTGTTTTGTTACTGTTGAGTTTTTATTGTAGAGATGCAGGTGTCGATGTGGGTGAGGGGTTTTGGGTGGGTTTGGTGCTGATGTAGATCTGGGTGTCGTCGGCGTAACAGTGGAAGTCCAGGTTGAGTTTGCAGATGTTTATTGTTTATTGTTTATTGGATCCCCATTAGTTGTCACCATGGTGACGACTATTCTTCCTGGGGTCCCTAAAAAGATATGACCAAGGGGGAAGAGGTAGCAGATGAAGAGGAGGGGGCCGAGGACTGAGCCCTGAGGGACCCCATGTGTAACCGGTGAGAGCGTGGATGTGTGATGAACTGTTGCCTGTCAGTGAGGTGAGCCAGTCGAGACTTAAACTGGCTAAAATATGTATTTTTTTTTTTTTTTTTGTAAGTGGCGCTAGAAAAAGGAAGGCTCCCTTTCCTTCCTGATTTTGGTAACTGAATCAATTTGCTTTAAATGTATCCTCTTTCTGGGGCAGATGAGGGCAAATGCTGTATAAAAAATCCATAGTCAACTGGTAAAGGTGAGGCCAGAGCATTTTCTGTCTTCCCCAGTATTGCAATGGGTCCTCAAGTTGTCCAGTGATGACCTTGTGCACCTCCACATTAACATCTGATGTCACACTGCTTCAAGATTGTTTGAGGCTGTTGTCAAGATGCCTCCACAGACTTTTTACCTGACAGGCAAAACATATTGTTAACAAATGCAAAGACAGACGGCTGCAATATAAATAGATCACTTAAGAATGCACTTTCAGCAGCTTGTACAGAAGGATGTGTTTGATGGAGGGACTGATCATCATTTTATTGCTTCATTTGCTTTTTGTGTGAATACGAAATCCTAAAGCCTTCAATCTTACACTGACTTGATGCTCAGTGAAACTTCTCTTTCAGCTGCTTCAAAGTTGATCCCACTTCTCAACTCAATATTTACAATACATTTTATTTATAGGCATTTTTCAGGACACTTCAGGGTCACTGTACAAAATATAAAAACAAGTTTAAAACATAACACTCAGAAAAGTATAAAACTTAATAAAACACAAATGAAGTGTAAATAGTGAGGTCTCTTGCAGGTTGTGCTCCCACAGTTTCAACAGGGGGTGAAAAATTTGAGAGCTCCATAACGGCTTCATTAAATGGAGCTAATAGATGGAGACGTGTAATGACAGAATTCACAAGTCAGTGGTGCAATATCAGTGTTTGTATTGGCTCAAGCTGCCACCACTGTTTCCAAGAGCTGAGTCAGCTGGTTCAGCAGGAGGTATAGGCGCTGTTTCCATCTCTTGCAAAAGTTTCACTACTTATCCATGTCCATGGATATCCACGTGTCCACCTGGGCTTTGAGATCCTTCAGCCTTCACAGCATGAACAAAACAAAATACCAGTTTTGATTCTAAAGCCTTGAGATTAATAATGTGCAATACCCATACTCGTATAGTGCTGGTTAGACACACAACATATGTGACTGAATCCTACATATTCAACCACAGAGGATGGCTGACTTGTAAGTTATATGTCCATCATTTTATCTGTAAACCTTCTCAGCAATTTCTTTTTTCTTTTTTAGAATTACTTTATGTAGTCACCACGATCTGTTCCACATCAGACCTCATCTCTGTTCTCATGCAAGGCACAACAATGCTTTACTCGGACTCAGACTCAGCTTTATTGTCATTCATACCAGGTTACATGATACGAACAAAACACAGTTTCCCAGGACTCGCTGTGTGTTGTTATTTGGAGCACAACCAACACTTGACCATAGAAAGAAAATACCAATAAATACAATTGATGTTCATGGATGAGATATATTTAATTATTAAAACATATACAGTATACCATCACCAAGAAGAAATATGCTCCAAGTGTTGCCCCATTAGTTATGTCTTTTCGTTTCCTTGGCTGATCCAGAGGTGATGACATGCCAGCTTCACCAGCCTGGGGAAGCTCATTCCATTTACTGTCCACCAGACTGTGATGTTTCAATCTAGCAGTAGAGCAAGTTTTCAACTTGTGTTTCGGTGCCAGCGTCACGTTGAGAGGGGTATAGCTCCCTGAGGAGTGATACTATAGCAGAGGCCGGTGTGACTGTGGCTTCAGTGTTCCCCGCTCTGGACAACATGGCCTCATCTCCCCCTTCGCCTGCAGGACAGCCAGCTGGCTCCCCTCCACTCCACCACCACCTCTCTAGTTTTGAATTAACAGTCACTCTCTGTGTGGGTCTGGGAAAGTCTAGTGTTGATGATACCAACCCATCACAATAAACCTGTGAATGAAATGAGAGAAAAATTTAACCAGTAAGAAAATGTCCCATCTAAGTGGACAACACAGAGGAACAAGGCCTACTCCAGTCCAGTCATTCATATAAACCATGCTGTTCTGCAGCAGACGCCTTTAAAAGCCACAGTATGTAACTTATTTGGCTTTTTATTAGCAAAAATCAAATATTGCTTTCATAATTACTATTTCACTGAAGTGGAATCACACCCGCATACAAATGAAAGCTTTCTCGTACCTTAGAATGAGTTGTTACAAGTCATTACAAATACATAAGTGGGCGACGCACCGAACCGAGGCGGCAGGGCTCCAGACTAACTTTTTCACAGGTAGCACCGGTGCCACCTAGCTTTTCATTTAGTAGCACCAAAACAAATTAGGTAGCACCATATTTTTCTTTGTATAGCGTGTTATTAACACGTGACCTAATACACAGAGTGGCATGTTTAAGGAGGCTGCAGTAGAGTGGGCTGTTGATGAGGTAAGAATGCTAAAATAATCAACTATAGACCACAGTGATGGAAAGAGTACCAAAAAAATCTACTCAAGTAAAAGTACTGTTACCTTGATGAAATTGTACTCAAGTAAAAGTAAAAGTAGGCCTACTGGTATAAAGATCTACTCAAGTAAAAGTAAACTCATTTAAAATGTACTCAGAGTAAAAGTTACTTAGTTACTTATTTTGGGTGAGGGGGTATAGTGGCCAGGGATTGGCCTCACATTCTGCGTGCATGTCTCTGTGTTCCAAATCCGTCCCTTCTCTATCGATACACTGGTCTCCATCATCTTTTAGCTCATGGCACCAACTTCTCTATTCTGACCTTCTGACACTGCAGTTGTCCAGATAATCAGATGGACAGTTACTGGCACTAAGGTTGTCACGATCATGGTCAGGATACATTTTCAACTCAATATCGATATTCGGGAAAATATTCAATACCATAGGGATAAAAAAATATAATAATAATAAAAATCTCTCTCCCTCCCTCACTCACACACACCTGCTTCTTTACTGTCTTTCCTGTCTGCTCTCAAGGAGGGGGGGGGGGGGGGGGGGGTATTTTACTGTAGTCTCTCTCTCTCTCTCTCTCTCTCTCTCTCTCTTTCTCACACACACACACACCTGCGTCTTTACTGTAACTGCTCTGAAGCAGTGCGCTTCTTGTCTGTTCCTCTGAGCTCCTAGATGATCATGGATCAACAATGGGCTCCTACATTTAACTCAACGGCCCGGTACCGAGAATGAAGTCGGGCCGCGCGGGTCAGCGGTCCCGTTAAAAACAATGAACACCGCCAATGTTTTCATTTAGAAAAAAAAAAATTGCGGATAATGGTTCAATAATAAGACTACAACATTGTAGCGACCAGCCCTGTGCACACGTAGCGGTGAGGGGGAGAGGGGTGTGTGCCTGCCTGCTGTTGTGTGCGTGTGTGAAGGGAGGGAGAGAGAGAGAGAGAGAGAGAGAGAGAGAGAGAGAGAGAGAGAGGCGGTGGCGGCGTATTTTTGACTGACAACCCATGCAGACGTCCCTAAATCTACTCTACAACGAAGGGTGAAAGGAGTTGTAGCTGGATTCTTGCATGCATCTGGGAGAAAGCCCCTTCTGCCCCCTGCAGCCGAAAAAGAACTGGCCGACATGTTGATGATGTTGTCGAAGAGAGGCTTTCCTCTCCGAGCCACTGATGTCAAAACGATTGTTTTTGACTACGCCAAGGCTAAGGGCATCAAAGGCTTTTCAGAGGCAAAAAAAGAAGGCCGGATACTACTGGTTTCAGGGGTTTATGAAACGAAACCCCAAACTCAGTATCAGGAAGCCTGAGTCTCTCTCCGCTGCAAGGGCCGCTGGGATGAACCCAGAGGTAGTGACAAAGTGGTTCGAAGACTACGAGGCACTGCTCGAGGAATTGGGCATCAAAGGTCTTCCCTCTCACCTGTGGAACTGCGATGAGTCAGGTCTACAGGACAACTTCTCTTCCAGTCACGCAGTAGGGGAAGTTGGCAAACCCTGCTACGAAATAACAGCAGGAGAGAAGGGGGAGACTACCACCATCCTGGCAGCCTTTAATGCTGTTGGGACATATGCACCAGTGATGGTCATCTTCAAGGGGAAAAGAGTCAGAGCAGAGTGGCTGTATGGGTCCCCTGACAACGCGCTGGTGAAGGTCTCTGATAATGGCTGGATCAATGGAGAGCTCTTCGTGGAGTGGGGGAAAGCCTTCGTCTCACAGCTGCCAAAAGATGACCGGCCCCATCTTCTCCTCCTTGATGGACACAGCAGCCATGTCTACAACATGGAGTTCCTAACCTACATGAAAGCCAACAATGTTCATGTGATGAGCTACCCGCCACATACAACACATGCTCTCCAGCCAGCTGACAGAGCACTGTTCAAAAGTCTCAAACACAATTGGTCTGAGGTGGGCCGCAGGTGGAACAGGCAGTCCTGTGGCATGAAGCTTCCCAAGCTGCAGTTTTTTTCTGTTTTCACTGAAGCCTGGCAGAAGACTGCCACGGTGGAAAATGCCCAGTCTGGGTTCAGGGCAACAGGGATGTTTCCGGTGAACAGGAATGTCATCTCTGCTGACTTCTTCTCACCCAGTGCCACCACAGAGAGGGCACTGCAGCCACTAGCCCCACCCATGACCATCACAGGTGGACCACAGCCTGCAGGGCTGCAAGATGCAGTCCCATCTACATCAACTGGAAGAGGCCAGGATGAAGAGGCCATACAATCCACATCAAGTGGAAGAGTGAGCTTCCACGATCTCATTGAGGTACCAAGGCGAGAGAGGACGACAAGGAAGCCTCGTGCCAAGCCGCCGTCATACCGGTTGACCAGCCAGGATCATTTCCTCTATGTGGAGAGGGCAAAAAAAGGAAAAGAAAAAGTAAAGGTGGTCCCAAAAACCAAAAAACAAAATGTGGATGTCAACCAAGACCAGACAAAGTGCACTGGCTGCCAGAAGACCTATGGGGATCGAGAAGACCCCAAAACAGATGAGGGCTGGATCCAATGTTCAATGTGCCAGCTATGGTACCACGAGTCCTGTGCCGAAGAATATGGACTCTTTGATGATGTTGCATTCATTTGCAAGGACTGCTTCACAGAGCTGTAGGTTTCTGAAGTTAGTCAGGGTTGGTCAGGGTTGATAAAAGTGGTTAGTTCTAGAGAGGTGTTCATATGTTTAGCAAGACGTCACTGTTTTTCTGTTCTCTTCTGTTTTTCTATTATCAGAATTATCAATTCTTAATTACTAATACATTTATCTTTGAAAGGTACCCCCAACTTACTTGTTAATTGTTCATTAAAATGAATTTTATTCACTGCAAAAAGGCCTGCTTTTTTAATCTAAGAATGACTGTCCCACTTTACCAAACAAACTGTCCCACATTACCTGAACATGGTGTCCGAACGAAAAAGGGTGTCATGTTGTGTTTGAAGCTGTGTAGCTTCTAAAAGAAAATTATATTCCCATTTAATTCAAACATAAAATGTTAATAAGACCTAAAATGATTCAATGAAACATCATTGGAGCAAGTTAATAGTTTTTATATGAGTCTACTGGAGCATCTACCAAAAACTGTCCCACATTACCTGAATTCACCCTATTTATTTTTTTTACTTTGTAACGGAAGCTAAAATAAAATAAAAACTAACTTTTTTTTTCACTCGTCCTCCTGCAAGTAGTAGCACCGGAGCGACCACATTAAATTTTAACTCGCACCTTAAGAAATTAAGTCGCATATGCGACCTAATAGGTCGCACGCTGGAGCCCTGCGAGGCTACCATGTTGCATCGCCATTTTTTATGTTCAGTGGCAGCGTGACCGTAGGTAACCACGGAAACTCAGCGGAGCTGTTGGCTCGGGGAGAAAGTTTTCCAGTTAGCGCCTGTTAAAACTGTCACCACTGTGTGAGGAAGGACGGAGGCACTGATGTTGCATTCAGGTGCAGTTAGGCAGACAGCCGTCAGCAAACCAACTGGATGTCATTTTACTCGACGAGAGAAAGACGACACCTGTATTGTTTTGCCTCATACTGGCGGACCACTTGTTTACATAGACGCTTGTTTATCTTGTTACATGCAGCGTCTGTTGTCTGTCTGACGTCTGCCCAATTTCACGTGAATGCAACATCAAGAATTTGTTCCGATATGCAACCGCACCACTAGATGGGGGGAATTCCTACATATTATACCTTTAAAGTGGCTGCCAAGTGCTCACAGGCAGAGGGCTGGGTCTCTCACCCTGAGATGTGTTGCCTCCACTTCCACCTCTCTACGTCTCAACTCCACCCCTTTTAATGTGGACAGTAAGACGGAGCTCCTCTGCCGACATGAAGGAGCTCTGAATATTCATTGGATGCACTGTGTATATGTGTTTAGTTTCAGATTCCACGCATGAACATGCATACAAAACAGAAGCACATTGTGTTTTATGGACCGACTTCACTTAACTGACTAATATGCAGGATAAACATGCTATAATAACAGACGGCACACAGGTTTTATAATGTTCCTTACCAGAGCATCTTTTAAAATCAAATTATTCTCTAATTCACATTGGAGTCACGGCCCACACTTTACAATACTGTGCTCCACATAGTTTCTGCTATGATAGCTCAATTATGATAGTACATGACACATGCAAAGCAATGTGTCTGGCCCATCAGTCAGCAATGTAATTTGTGATTACACTGTATATGTAAAGCGAGCATTAACATAACAAAACCCACACATATTTCTCTCTCTGACATACACTCAGTCACTGACATCCATTCTACTGAGTGAGTGCTTGTCTTTAACACAGACAGAAGCCGAGATGAAAACTACTTGATTTGTATTCAAGAGCGAATGTCACACACATGCACATTTAGTATTCACAGGCACATTTTTTTTTAATCCTCAGTGTGTGTGTGTGGTATAGCATTTACAACATTGTTTGAACAGAATGAGACCTGAAGGGTCAAACAAACACACTGCTGTAAAGTTCACATGCTTCATTTTCCTGGATAATGTTCCATTATTGATCATGTGTAACATGTTGTCGATGACATGAAAAAAATCCCCACGATTAAGAAACTGAGGAAACAAATACAGCAATTAGAAGAGGTTCTAATGATGGTGAATCTGCACTATTGAGCTGATGGTGAATAGGTGTTGATGAGATCTCAACATGCCTGTTAGTTGTGGTGCTGCAGATTGTTGCCATTACCCTTTACTTTACTTTTTTATTTCTTTTTACTTTAATTATTATTTCCACATGGACAGTGCCAGTTATCAGCTAACTGCTAGTTTTCAACTGCAGTCTCTGGGCAAGATGTTAACTACCCACTACTATCCACCTGTAACAAAACATGTCATACTGTACCAGTGATGGAAATAAAGGCGCTACGTTTTTCAGTAACTAGTAAGTTCCTATTTAAACGTGTATGTTATATAGCCTACACATTATTTTCAGTTCATCAACTGGTCGGAAAAGAGCTGTTTATCACTCCACCTCTTCACGCTGCTGATCTAAACAGCTGATAGGCGGAGTGATACAGCGCGCCGTGGAGCCTGCCTGTGTGGAGGAATACTGAGTAAGTTGGTTAATTCCGGAAAACGGGGGTTAGGGAGAGAAGTCTAAGTAATTTGACAAAAGTAATGCAATAGTAACTTGTCCTGGTAATTCATTCACCAACTACATATAACTAATTACTTTTTAAAAGTGACATGCCCAACACTGCATGGCACATCCCTATAATAATACTACATAAAAGCACACATCATTAAAATAGTAACATGTAGAGATGCATCCAGCAAACTGAAACATATAGCACACAATAGTAAATAGCTTGCAGAAGAGCAGATACATGAGGACATGTTTGTTAATGGAATGCAACTAAAGCAGACAAAGAGACAACCAGCTGAATAATCATGTAACAATAAGCATGCCACAAGAAGGTAATATAGACAAGGACATGTGTACAGTTGGAAGCACTCTATATAGCGTGGCTGTTTTCCGAGAGGCTGAACCCATTGTAACACAGCGCCGGTTTGCTGTCACAATAAAAAATAAATAATGAATAAACCCATATTTGTCTGTCACGCTGTGAAAATGAGCATGTTGTATGAAGTCATAACCAGAGCCTGTAGGTGGATACCCACGGCTCCTGCAGCACGGAGCACTTTCAGAGACGGGCGAGTGTGGGACTCTTGACTGTAATTGGGTTTTTGTTTACGCGTTGTACCTCCTACTGAAGCAATGATGTACTTTTTTTTTGTTACATTTGGTTTAAAATGGACAAGGCAGCTCCCTGAGAATCATCTAGACTGAACAGCATGTTCACAGAGGCAGAAACAATGGCAGCATGTATCTGCACCTAGCAGTGGGAATGTGTCCAACACACAATATAGGCTACATACTGTGCTGTGGCTGCATAGCTGCTCTCTGACACGTCTGCTGCCTCGAGATATGAAAATAATGTGGGCAAATTGCATCCAGTTTGTTTCCACATGTTGGTTTTTTTGTATCATCTCTGCAAAGGAAAAGCTGATCTTTACGACATGTAAAGTGGTGTTGTCATACATTCCCTCATCTCTCTCCTGGCTGTTGTTCGCACTGCAGCAGCGGAATATTTGCAGTAAGTTGTGTCTTCTGCCTCTGGGAGTCTTTCAATCAAAACAGGAGCACAAGACGGGTCATTACCATCACCCTCTCCTGGTTTGGGTTCCTTCGGCCTCGGTGGTTCAGGAGGTTTTTTTTTTTACCTGGAGCGGAATTATCCATAGCGGCCTCATCATCTCTTTAACCATTAAAAACACTGAATAGAACAGCCTCATATTCAGTGTTTTGTTGATGCTATACACTGGACATGTGACATGAGGGAGGGGCAGTGGATTGAGAATGCTGCAAACCCAGAAATAACAAATGAAGCTGTTTTAAATTAAGAAAGAATGAATGAATCTGTCATTCACCAACACTTCTCAGCAGACACAGGACATCTTCAGCGACTCAGAGCTCAGCTGTCTAAAATTTTATCAGGGCTTTATTTTATTTTTTCTCAGATAATTTAAAATCAAAACATCCAATAATTAAAAACCCTTCATCTGTTTAAATTAGGATCAAAAAGTATCTGAAAAATGTCTCTCAGAAGTTGATAAAAGTGAATTTTGAAGTAGTGGCAGACAACCACAGCACTGACAGATGGGATACGAAGTCATCAACAAGCGACCAGTTGACACCGACCAACACCATGAATTGAAATTAATTCCTTTATTGTCATTTTACAGGTTAAAGTGCAATGCTCTGGTCTCTAGGGGGGAGTCTATAGGAATGTGCATAGAGGAGCTGAAGTTTTTTCCAGATGAGAGTGTGAAATGGGTGTGATACCGATGACTTTCTCAAGGGGGAACTATGAAAATCCTCCCTTTTCTCTGTTTTGGTCACTTTTTTCTCTGGCTACATGCTGTCATTCCAGCACACCATTCTGACATACCGCTATTCCAACATGCCATCGTCCCACAATTCCGACAAGGCTTTCAATATAAGGAAATGTGTGTTACTCAACAGGTGACTCCCTTCTACTTATCTGGACTCTCTCTATCTATCTGGCCTGTCTAGCCTCTACCTGGTCTTTTTACTAAACTTAACCAACTCCTTTCTTCATTGCCTAAACCCAACCAGTGCAACATCTTTTGGGGAAAAAATACGCTATTAACTCATTGAGTGCCAACCACGTAATTTCTCGTTTTTCGTTCCCATGCGTTGAGTGCCAAAAACGAGATTTTTCGTTTTTTGCTTCTTTTTTTTAAATTATGAAAATAGACACTTTAATACACATTATATGTAAATTTGGGGACTCTACGACGAGGAGAACTGAAATAGATGACGATCAAAGTCACATGACAGCTCATGATCTGGAAGTTTTTATCATAACTCAGCTTCTGCAAACGGAGTTCTGCATGTGGATGCAGTGCAGCTGCTCTGCTCTCACCCGCGAGGCTGCAGCAGCTCGGAGCTGAACCAGGAAGCTCTCAGCCGACTGTCCCGCCCGGTCTTCATCTGGAGCAACACCGTGTCCTCCCCAAAGTCCTCCCGCGGTAAAATCTGATGGTCTCTGGGCCAAAGCAGACCACCGTCACCGACCCGTACCATAGAAGGACCGCGACCACCGGCGGGACCGGTGTTCCGGACCTGCGCTGGCCGAGAGACCCTCACGTTCCGCGGCGAGAGGCTGTGACACGGCACGGTGCGTCTGTGTTATTGTTGTTTAGTGCCCCCCCCCCCCCCCCCCCCGCCCCCGATGGTGGTTTTGTGAATAGAACAACAATTGTTGTATATATTTATCTTATACGAGCCCTTTGATCCAGAAATGCGAGTGTCAGAAGGGCGACAGGCACAAACAGAGCACCTTTCATAAAAGATGCTCTATCTCCTTTTCTAGAAAAAAAGCAGGGATTTTGGTGAAACCCAGCCATGTTTAGCTGGACTTTTCTCAGGAACAGAGGCACGTAGAAACAAACGGTTTGTGGCTATTTGAAGCATAAAGTTAAACCTTTCAATTGAGCTACAGTATGTGTTGGCTAAAACTTTGGAAAGGAGCGCGGCACTCAATGAGTTAAAGGAATTGTCGGAAAGGCAGGATGTTTAAAAAAATAAAAAAATACCACCAGTCCAACGGTATTGTCGGAATGATGGAACATTTGATAGAAAATTATTTAGACAATTAGAGGCCTATGTCGGACTGGTGGGATGTCGGTATGGTGGTTGCCCCCCTTTTTCTCTACAGAGCTCCCCCTACAGTTTTGGAGTGCATATTTTCTTTTACTCTTAAAAGTTCATTTCAACATATGATAACATTTTTTTTCCTCCTGTTGCAGCTTGGCACCTTTTGAGTTAGTCGAACTACAGGGCTGCAAAGTGCAAAGTCAAGTCTGATTCATGGTGAACATTGATCTGAGTGTTACAGCTAATATGCCAGCAGCTCTGCCAGGCCTCACACAGCTGTGACTGGAGCTAGATGCTAATGTGCTAACATGCTCACAGTCGTAACATGAACACGCTGGCGCTGATAGTTTCCCATGGTCAGCATCTTTGGATGGAAATTGCTAAACACAAAGCACAGCTGAGGCCCATATATATATATACTTTCCAATTGAAAACTTCCTGTAAATTGACTTGAGACAACCTCTGTTATTCCTGCTCCTGGTGCCACCTCCAAAGCTGAAGTGCTGCTAGTTCAGAACATTTTACAGTCAGGCAGAGGAGCAGCAGGGTGGGGGCTTTCCTCACCTCTGAGCACAGGAACAATAAGTCAGAGATTGTTGGAGGCTCAGATTATAATGAGCCCCACTTGCACGAGTGAATTCGGTGGAAGCTTTCCCCTCCAAATTGCCTCAAAACACCTTGAGAGAGAAGAAGAAGAAGAGGCCTCGGTGCCGCACTGAGTCAAGAGTTTATAATTTGTGACAAATCCTGCGCACAAACCTGTGACTACAACCTGACACTGTTGCCATAAACAAACAAAAGAGAGAGGGGAGAGGCTTGCAGCAGCTGTCGCCTCGAAAACGAAACCAGCAGCCACACAGACAGTGAGCGTGTTTCTGTGGTAACACTTCAACATCACACCTTTTTAACATGATCACTGATGTGTAGCTCAGTGGAGGACAATGGAATTCAGATTAATTGAATTCCAGTGCAGCTCATCTGTGGTGAGAGAGCAAAGCAGGACAACTGTTGGATCTATGTGATGATGTATATGCAAGTTTGAATACATAAACTGCTATAACATCATGTGTTCAGGTTTAAATGTTTAAAAGAAAAAAAAAAGTGACAGTATGCATTATATATTGCTTCATATTGGTAACCGTGGTAACATGTATGTGTTGCAAGTCCAGCAAATACTGTATTTCCTGAAACAATGAAACAAATCAAAAAGTTTATCAAAACCAAATTCATATTTATTTCCCTGGTGTCAAAAAACTCAAATAAACTGATTCTATTCATGTTATTAATATCAATATTATCCTGCAACAAGATATCATTCACTATTTATAATATCAGAGAGATGATGTAAACACATAAGAGGCAGCAAAGAGCTATGTGTCAGTCAAAACATGGCAGAAGCAGTGACAGTGCTGCTCTGGAGATTTTTCTATTTGTAAAATCTCATTACACCAAAGTTAGTGGGTTTTAGTACATAAAAGGCGATTTTTTAATTTTCACCCTGTCAGACGAGTGTACCTGTCTTTCTTTGAGCGATGTCACATGACCACTGAGCTCACACACAGCCTGGCTGCAGCTCAGTGTTTCTGGTTCAGCAGCATCACACTGGGCAGGTAGGTGTGTGTCTGAAACATGTCGCAGCATATACAGTATAATAAAATAACACAATAGCTATTCCCTTGTTTACAAAGTGGACATGAAGCAGACATACCCATTACTACTGGTTCCCTATGCCATAGACATATCATTTAACACTTAGATGCACAAGTGGGTCAGAAATGACCCAGGGAGTTTGTTATCTTGCAATATCTTTGTAATGAAAAGTTTCATATTTCATATTACAGGTAGACGATTCCTCAAAAAATACATTATTGATATCATGCCATTCACATTTTTTCTCTTTTTCTCTTTTGTATTACACCCCAAGCTTCCATAAGTGGGTCAAAAATGACCTGCATTCATTTCCTATGGAATTGTATGGTAACCTTTGATTCTTATCAACTGTGACTGTCAGGAATATACTATAGCCTATTTTGTGGCCCGCACACTATCATAAAATCTGATACATCAAAGCATTAGTGTGTGTGTGTGTGTGTGTGTGTGTGTGTGTGTGTGTGTGTGTGTGTGTGTGTGTGTGTGTGTGTGTGTGTGTGTGTGTGTGTGTGTGTGTGTGTGTGTGTGTGTGTGTGTGTGTGTGTGTGTGTGTGTGTGTGTGTGTGTGTGTGTGTGTGTGTGTCTGTCAGTGTCATTCATGACTATTGTGTGAGTAGGCTCTATGTATCATTATCATATTGTATCATTCTTGTGTAGACCAGACTATAATACAAAATGCAATACAAAAGCGGCATAAAAACACATTGATTCTAACACAGGTTGTTTTGGACCCACAAGAGTATAGGAACCAGTCACCCGTGCATCTAAGGGTTAATATTTAAATGCAAACATTCATTTGGTGAAATGATTACAGTTTCTGTTTTATGGCTTTCCATACAGTATTAATACTGATAACTGATCATTTTGGTCACTATAATTGTGACCCTGTACTATATTCCAAATGGTGGACAACATGTTGTTTTATTGTTGTTTGCTTTGTGTTTTTGTTTTTTTTTGTCCCTTCAGTGTCTCTCTTTTCACCACATGGGTTTACAAGGCAAGGCAAGGCATCTTTATTTATATAGTGCATTTCATACCAAGGCAACTCAATGTGCTTTACAAAGACAAAGAAAGGAAGGAACAAAGACAAAACTTTTTTTTTGAATTTCATTTGTACTTTGGTATAAATGACAATAAAGGTATTCAATTCAATTCAAAAGGAAGAAAAGGAGTTACATAATATTGAAGAACATTCTTATGAAAAACATTTACAGACATTTTTAATTTACAATGAAATATGTAGCATATAATAAACAGTTAAGCTCTGTTCTGATTTCCTAACTAGATGACTATGTTGTCCGGCCAAAGTGTTGCGGTCTCTGTACACGATCCCTGCAGGTGGTTTGAGAAGGTTGAGACAAACACAGGAAAATGCAGCGTCACTGGAGCGTGGTATTTTTCAGCATTTCTTTTTTTCTAATCTTTTTTCCATTTGATATGTTTATTGTCCGTGCAAAAAGATAACCCCTAACACTGCAGCCAGATGCAGGAGAGAGACTTTCAGCACAGACAGCCAACACCAAATCATGAGACAGCACATGCACTGAATTTCAGAGAGATTTGTCACAACTGCTTTTTCAGGAAGATGTATATGTTTTGGTCTGGTCCATTTTTCTTGTCTGTGTACTGAACAGCTGAGTCGCAGACAGAGATGGTGGTTTATGTGGCAGAGGGAGCTGTAGATAGTTGTAGATAGGCTAGTTGTTCCATTGCTCTGCCTCTGTCTGTGGAAGTCACCACACAGATCCACTCACTCACTTCAGCAGTTTTACCTCTTGGCTAATTAAACTGTGTAAATCACATGTTGGCCTTCTGATTGGTCTGCTGATCCACCAATCAGAGCACTTTTCTCCATGATGCTCTAAGGTTGGACAATCCTGGGATGAAACTGTAGAAAGCAAATTTTTTTTTGGCAAGAACTACTTTTTAATTGTTCTATATGGTTAAGAGATGTGCCTGCGGTACCTGTAATCCGGAACATATTCCCGGAGTCATTTTTATCCCGTTCCCCAAACCCAAGACAAATTATGAGAAAGCTCTCATTTGGATACGGGGGTCATTCCATGAAATCGGTAACTTTTGCGTCCCCAAGAAGTAATCAGTCATAAAATTATGATAACAACAAATTAATATGTAATTTAAAAATATAACATTACCATGTCTTCTCTCCTTACTATAACATCAAATTAAAGTCAATTAAATATAATTTTAAATAATTAAAATGACTTTTATGCTGATGAGGGTGAGGTTTTTGGCCTGTCCCTCACTGTTGTTGTTGTACGTCAACAGGACTTTTTATATGTAAAATGTTGGCAAAATGTTAAAACGTTCACATTTACATATTGTTATAAGTATGATCTTATTGTAAAACAGTGTTTTTGGTAATAATATATATTAATTATTATAAATATTTACCAATTTATCGGTGTCCCCTGATTTTATGTCAACCCTGTTACCCTAACCAAAAAACCCTAAAAAAAACAATGGTACATCCCAGATTTGACATGGTTGACAGGAGTTTGCATCATCTCTTACCCAGGATGCTAACAGCTCAGTAACAAGTAGCTTTCTCTCATCTCTTATGTGCTATTTTTCATGTTTTTTCAAGGTTGGACAGGGGGGGACAAGCATACAACGTCAACCCTGTTACCACTTTTTAACATATAAATCTAAACAATTTTCTATTTCTCATAATATAATCAATATCTACAGGTAATTACCTTTCAAAGCACATAGCTTGCCCTTTAGCTAGCATTTATTTCAGCTAGCAATGGGCAAATTAGCTTGAAATAGTCAACCCTGTTACTGTCAACCCTGTTACCTTTGCAGTGTAGACAATAGAATGTGTGTCCTGTCATCTATTACTCTTGTCAACCCTGTTACTATAACTTCAACCCTGTTGTTGTCATTAATTTGATAAAAATGTTTTTAAAAAATGGTATTTCAACTGTTACCATTATAATGAAAACTATATAGACTATATATAGAAAAAATACTCAATAAACTCTAATTAGAAATACTGTATTGTAAAGTTTATGTCGGTAACAGGGTTGACAAGATTAGGAAAACATTAAAACTGTAATAAAATATGGAATTTCACAGCCTGAGATGGCACAACATCATTTCTTGTCTTTTTAAACTTTATTTGATTCCTGGCTACTTAAAAAACAGCAATTAAATATAGTTTAAATTTTAACTTTTCAAAGTTGAAAAGTTACCGATTTCATGGGAGAACACATTGACAGTTCAACCCATCCCCCATCAACAAACATACTTACATGTATATCACATATTACATCAATTTTTCTGATAAGTTAATTTAAATTTTCCTTACAAGCAATTTCAATCTGCTTTATCTTTATCTAAGTAAATTTTTGGGGCTTTTTTATTGCCTTTAATTGATAGCACAGTCGAGAGAGAGACAGGAAATGAGGATGTAGAGAGGGGGACTGACATGCAGGAAAGGGCTGCCCAATGCAGGATTCGAACCGGGGCCGCCTGCAGTGAGGACTGGCAGGTCTACCAAGTGAGCTAAACGCTGCCTCGTTAAATCTGCCTAATTTTCAATTATTTCCAATGGGAGTTAACCCTTTTGTCACCATTGTTTGTCCAACCTAGCAACGGTAACCGTGGAGGACGGGACTTGACAAAGGGTCAGTTGTAGTGGTGGAAATTAAAGTAGCTACATTTTACTCTAAATACTGTATTTTGTATGCTGCTATTTATTTCTGTACATAATCTTTCACTGTGTAAAACGTTTGTACAGTCCAGTGACAATATAAATACGTAACCCACGTTATATCTGTAATTGAGATGCATTAAAGATAATAAAGTCTTTATGTTATTGATGTTTATTTTTCATTTTATTCTGCTTTATACTTTCATTTTTGTGAGAGATATTGTACTTCCTGCTGCACTGTATTTAATTGGCAGTATTAGATTGACATTACAAGGGCTGCAACACTTCAGTTCACTGAAACAAAGACACTCAGAAGTGTGTCAGATTAGATTTTAGAATTTATTCAAGGTTTAAAGAAGCTGGTCACCACCACAGTTTGATCCTCAGAGAAATGTGGTTTATTTACATTTCCCTCCTGAGTTATCACTTAATGAGCCACTTTATTACTGACTGAAAGCTGTAATTGCCTGAGGTCCGGTTGACTTAATCCAGACGACACTTGTATTTCTGATGTTAGACCGCTACTATCTGTCTTTTGCATTCATACAAGTGTGTAGGGGGATGTCTTTTTAAGGTCACATCATTTAGTTTTCCTGTTTGCCTCCGAGGTCAGACTTAAATCAGCTAAAAGGCTTTCCTGCGTCCTGCAGAATGATTCTTAGCCAGCGTGTTTGTGTGTTAAAACTGCTAATGAGGGATTTGTGGCAGACTCAGGAGCTGTCTTCTTTGTTTTGCCAAGATTTAAATAGATTTTGTCCCATGAGTCGGCTGATTTAATATTGGAATTCTTTCTGCAGCAGTACTGATGAGAACACTGATGTTTTCTGACTGAGTTTTTTTTCTTTTCTTCTTTTTTTTGTATATTTCTATTCATGTCACTTTTGCCATCCTCCACCATTACAATTCTTTATCTCATCTCTAGAATTGTGCAGAGAAGTCATCTGACCCAGTGGCCTTTTTGAATTGAAGTGATATGAACAGAGGCAGAAGAATGTAATTTTGGGCTGTAAGTGGTACGATGAGTGTGCAGTCAGTTGGTGTCCTTTGGGTGTCCCTGAACAGAACACCAGGGAAGCTGAAGGCCTCACCCAAGACCATCCAGACTTCAGGCCAGACCAGAACCACAAGGAACAGATTTCCAAGCCTGAACTGAGTCTTTTGATTCTGATCTGTTGTGTTAATAGTACTAGAAGCTGGTATGATGTTTCTACTAATGAGAGTGTTTCAGGAATGCTTGATTAAAGGAGACATTATCTTTATATCTGACATATCCATTGCTGATTTAGCACAGTGAAATGCAAGATAACTTTTATAATTACACTGAGCTCTAAAATTGCAGTAATGATGCTGTTCTCTATTAAGTGCAGTCAGACAATAAACGACCCAATTAGCTGTCCATTCTTGATCATAGAGGAATAGATTGTTATCATCATGCCTGCCAACAGGGGGGCGGAGTCAATTGTCCCAGGCACATAGTACTCTTTAATTTTTCAAAATAGGCCTATTTGTAAGTCATATTGTAGTTACATAAAAACCTTTTTATATTTTTTTCTTTCTAATTGTCCTTGAAATAGTCATCAAGAACATCCCCACTCCCAACACAACAATGCTTTAACCACTGACTCTCATGATGTCACGTAATGTCACGTATTGTCAGAAATAATGTCTGGTCAGCAAACATTTGCAAAAAAGAGACGATAAGACGAAAGTAGAAGCTTGTTGGATTTTATGAACACTTTTTTTTTAATAATTTTTATTTTAAAATGTGATGATGCTGGAACAACTGCAGTAGGCTCATCTCCCTGACCTGCAGAACTGAAATATTTAAAGCTAGGGACACACCGAGTAGATTCTATCTATCTATCTATCTATCTATGAGGGCCCATGTATGATGGCATTGTGTTAAATGTGTTGATTTCTAGTGATTATTATTCTAGTGATACAGTAATTTTATTAACACAATGAAATAAATATGCAATTACGTGCAACATGTGCCTATGATTTTTTTTGTTTGTTTTTTTTTTTCATTTAAAATCTCACGCTGCTATAATAAGGCAGTCGGCCGTTCCACGAGCATGCCCTTATTTTTCACTGAGCACCTGCCCCCCCAAAATGTCTGTGCACGCCACTGGCTGGGAGCACAACCATGACACACAATCTTTAATGTTGGGATGGCCAAGTTCCTAGATCCAAAACAATCTTTTACTCTTGGTGAAGTAAAGTCAAATCCTCACTCACCTTCACACTTTCTCCTGCTTCGGTCTTCACCAGCCAACTTGCTACTTTTTTTTACCAGTCTGCTGTTTGGTGCCTGGTAGGTGGTGTACAGTGGATTTGTATAGCTATTAAAACCAGTCGCTGCCCGCTGTGGCTGAGATGCACAGAAACAATGCGGTGCAAGGTTGTAACACACAAAGCGATTAGCCTCCACGCATTAAAAAAAGCTTTGCAGAGCTTGAGGGGAAACCTGCAGAGTCAGGTGTTTTTTCCCAGCGGGTTCATCATTGCAAACAACCTCTTTCCCCATTGGAAAGTAATTTGATCCACTGTTATTATAACAAATATTGATTTGTGCAGCCTTAAACCCTCAGATATCGATATGGGCAATGACCTAAAAACATTCAATATCAGCCAGGCTTTCCAAATTTTGAGGTCACAATGGGGTCGTCTTGAGCAAAAGTCCATCGATGTGCATTTCCAAGCAAAACCTTCTTCTCTACTTTTTTTTTTTTTTACTTTTTATTTTGTTGTGCAATATGACATTACAGTGACAATACAGGGCAGACAAACAAGGTGTGAACAGACAACAACAACAAAGTTTTGTGGTTTTGTGTGTGTGTGCTTGGGAGTATAAAGATTGTGTTTGGTAGATATGCTAACAGTTAGGATAATGATAATAATTATGGGGCTTGGTGGTAATAATAATAATAATAATAATAATAATAATAATAATAATAATAATAATAATAATAATAATAATAATAATAATAATAATAGTAAATACTTCAATTGTCAGACAGGCAAAAAAGAATAATCATAAAAATAAATAGACAAAATTACAGAATAATCAAAACCTTATTATGAACAATGACAATGATGATAAAGTTATTAAGTAAAGTAAGTACGTATCATGACCTTTTTAATTTCTGCAACGCCAGCAGCTCAAACATGCTTGACTGTTCAGTGAAAAATGTGGATTGTCACCGGACAATAAAACGACTTCTGGCCTCCGAATTGTTAACCGCATTAACATTAGGCCTACAAGCTCGTATTCACATAATGGTTCCAGCATTGTGTCTTCACATTCCGGTTGTATTCATGTCCAACCGAGACAGATAAAGAAAAGACCTCACCACCAACATAAATGTAAATGGGGGGGCTGGCTGTGGAAATGATGCTGCAGCACAGCATCGGGAATTCGTCCTCACTGTTTTGCGCATTCAATAAATTGGAGCTTTTTTAGAAAACGGCCACAGATGGGTCATTCGGTAGAGAAAATAGACCGGCCAGCCTCGGCGCGGCTGCGTGAGTGCACTCGGCGGAGGCATTTACAGAACAGTGTCATTTTTCCTTAGTATTCAAACTGTCTACTCTGAAGGATGTCTTCAGGATGGAGAGTCTATTTTCTGCACAGAAGGATGCAATTTACAAAAAAAAAAAGCCCAAGAAACACACCTTCCTTCAGCTGCTTGAACATGTAGATGGAGAAGCGGAGCATACTCGTCCCACTCCTCATTTTCTCCTTCCCCTTATTGCCTTTTTTTCTCCCTCCTCTCTTCTCCCTATCATTCACATCTCTTCTCCGTTCCCTCGCTCCCTTCCCCTCGCGCCTTTTTTGTGTATCTCCGCCTTTTATCTCCCGCTATCGTTACAGTTCTCTCTTATTTTTCATCAGTGCTCCTGCTCTCTCTTTCTTTACTTCTCTCTCTAAGGAACCAGATGTGTTCCTTCTATGATTTATTCAGATGCAGAGATTGGGGCTGGGAGTCTGCTGCAGGCGGAGTGCACTCTGCCTGAGCTCAAATGGCTGAGTATACTTCCTCCCATCATTCCTTATGCAAATCAGATTTCCTCATTTCTATGAATTGGGCTGAAGAAATTGCATCATCAGTGTGTATACAAGGTCTGTTTCTTTTCCCCTTTTTTCTTCTTCTTCTTTTTTTTTTTTTTTTTGCAAATCAGTGGCTTACATTCCAAAGGCAAAAAATAGTAACTGAAACTGATACAATTAATTCTCGCATTTGGCAAGAAAGCATCCCAACATATTAACATAATTCAACCAGAAAAGCCATAAAAATCTATCAAAAAAACAATGACAAAATGGAACACAATGTTTTTTTTCCCACACGATTCTATACACCCTCTTATTAAATAAGTCAATAGTACCATGTAAGTGGAAACATCCCACTGATGTTAATGGTCTTTAGGTTAAATATTTTACAAGTCTACAGTCATTTGAAATCCCCAAGACGTCTCAGGATGTAACACATGTACTGTAAGAGTCTTAAATGTATAAATTCTATAGATTTCTAACTGCACGGCATGTAAGTCCACATTGACACATAACCTTGAGACTTTAAAGGACCAGTTTTGTTTCTCACCTCCTGCCTGGTCCAGTGATGGTGGGATAAGTTTTAAGATACGATAAGATGAGATATTCTGGGAAAATGTCAAGTTTTGCAGCAGCAATTTAGTGTTTGGTTTTTTTTACATTATACTTGTGTTTTATGTGACTTCCATGTTGAATGTTTTTATGTTCCTTGCACCAAATACTGTAGCTCCATTGGGGACTAAACAAGCTATTGAAGTTGAAGTTGAAGCAGAGATCAATGAAAAAAAATAAATACAGAGCACAGATATTAGATACAAAGCAACAAGAACAACATCAACAAAACAAAATAATGTGTACAGTCCTAGAAGGAGTGGTGAGAATGATATACAGAGAAGTAATAAACTGTACATTGAGTGCAGTTGTCAGATTGTCCAGCTTATGTTGTGTAGTGTTGTGGATTGTGAGCGGTGCTGGTTGTACAGTCTGACAGCTAGTGTAGAGAAGAAGGAGCTACAATATCACTACTTTTGTCACTAATGTCACATTTTGGGTGAAGGAGTCTGCTGCTGAAGGAGCTCTCCAGTCCAGTCAAGATGTCCCTCATTGGGTCGGAGTCATTGTCCATCAGAGAGGACAGCTTGGCCATCATTCTCCTGTCTCTAACAACTTCCAGCCGGTCGAGTGGACATCCCAGGACAGAGCTGGCCTTCTTGACCAGTTTGTCCAGTGTCCTCCATGTCCAGCAGACCACTCCATAGAAGGTGGCTGATCCCACCACACCGTCATGGAAAATGTCTTAAGGAATGGCCCTTCACTCCAAATTACACTCCTGGTTGCAATATATAAATCTGAACAAAAATCTGAAAAAGACATACTGTTACAAATTACTTTTATTTTTTTCAATGTGACTGCTTTCTGAGTCCTTCACTTTTCTGATCTCCTTTTCTCTTTCCTCTCTCTCTCTCAGCAACAGATTATTGACATAGCATTGATGGGCATTATCAAAGCGAAACTCAACTTTGAAAGAAGGTGGGCAGTAGTAATGTCAGAACAGTTACGCTTTTCAGCAGGTAGCGTAGTCACAAGTGAGGCGATGCAAGAAGTCTCACCTGCTTACAGTACGACTTCTACAGTGAAGGCCAAAACAACCCTAAGGCCATTGAGAAATGACTCACTTCATTCAGAAATGCTTTTCCAAAACAAAGCAAATACTTTCCAACAAATGTATTCAGAAGAAGTACTTATTGTCTGTGTGGCCTCTTCAGTATGAACTTTTATGATAAACAATGCTGAAGTGTCCCTGAAGTCCAAAGGTATAAACCCAGAGTGTTGCTGCTTATCATAGATGTGTGAATACAAATATTCATCAAGAAGAAGGGAGGATTTTTTTCTTTATAGGCTATTAGACTACAAATCTGCTGATTAGATCAGATCAGACCTGCTGTCAATTTAGATGTCAATTGGCCGGTCTATTTTCTCTAGATGCCAAGACGCTTGAAAAATAATGTTAATGCCGCTATTCCAACAATTACAGGTCAATGTCTAAATAGCGGCATTTCGGAATAGCAGCATGTAACCCACTCTAGTCCTGCTTCGATTTTGGTCTGCTTGAATTTGAGAAATATAAGGCCAGGACGATGCCATAGTGCTATCACGATCTGGCACCCCCTGAGCTTCGCCTCACGTGACATCAACATACTAATGCGTAGATCATTTCATGCTGATGTTGCCAACGTAACCAGATGTAATATTTTGGACCCGTCAAAATTTATAAACATTTTTTTTTTTTTCAGTAAAATAATTACTTTTATTCTGCATCCCTCTAAACGTTCTGTGGATGTACTGTATTATTTTTGAAAAAATAATCATTTTGATGAAAAAGTTGTAGCTACAGTATGACCTTTAACAATTAATCATCAATGAAAATTGTATCATAAGAAAAAAAAATGTGACAGATGCCTGAATGATAGTCAAACAAGCAGGAGTAGGTACAAATCTAAACAGGATCCAAAACAGGGACAAATATAAGTTTTCTGACAGGAAAGCCAGGGGCAAGTGAGTGGCAGAAGGCAGGTGAGAAAGATCAAGGAGAGGGAGAAGCACCGAGGCAGGAAATGACAAGACACAAGACAAGATGAGACTGAAAAGTTCACTTTTAATTATGTTGCTATGGAATAACGTTGTTTCTAGAGACAGAGCACAACCAATACAATACAACTAAAGAAACAAAGTAAAATTCCTTTTGTTATACTGAAGTGTTTCTTCACATAACCACCATCTTATTTATTCTCTCCTCACTCTATGGTCTGGCTGTAGTTTACTCAGCCTGCTTTAAAGCTCATATCCCTGCAGCAGACACATCCATTGTGAATTTGAGTGCACTGTCTGCAGAACAGTGAATATCATTGCATAATTTCAGTTGATTAATGACCGACCCTAGAGCTCCTCATATTACAACCTAGTGAGTCACTGCAATTTGTGGTGGACCCCCGAATAAGTGGCATATTTTGATTTATTTACATCAATTTAAATATTCCCTAACAAGTATAGGAAACTCAATAACACATTCCTTGTGGACACTTTTTTCATGACTGTTAACAGGCAGAGATAATCAGCACTATGATATACATCTGTGATTATTTTGGAATGAAAAATGACTAAAGACATTTCAGGCTTTCTATTACACATGCCACTTTAAAATAGATTCTAATTAATATGTTGTATTTTAAACATAGGTTAATCTGAAAAAAAAGAGAAAACAATGAGTGATTCAGACTTTATCCCCATAAAGGGATAGTTCAACATTTTTGGCAAATTGGCCCATTGCCATAATCCCTATAGTCATAGCAGTAGGTTTGTTACCTTTAATTGATTGTTGGTGCAAGCTTTAGAACGGCGGAGCAGAGCTGTGAGCTGCTCAGAGCTACAGTGTTTTCGAGGTAAATTCATGCAAAAACCACTGATGCGTGTTCCCATCGGGAGCAGTTTTAGCTGGAGCTGTACAATAACACGATTGGAGCCTATAGATCCAGAGCTGTGTTATCAGAATTACACAGTAGCTCTTGGAACAACAGTTCAGGAAAGCAAAGCCAAGCATGTGAACAGTGGAACTTGTATGATAAGTGCAAATAAATAAATAACAACAAAAAAAGAAAGAAAAGAAAATCAGATGTTGCTTGCTGCTGTGCATCTGAGCAAGTCTCTTTTTTATGTGTTATTAAATTCCAGTTTGTGGCTCCTGTTATCAGAGGAAGCCTACCCTATTTTAGGCTTCAGAGCCCCCGTGTCGCATCCCACAGGCTGTTAGAGCACATTTGCTACTACAGAAACACTGCTGAAGGCCAGATTATCAATTCATCACTTAGTTGCAGGGGCTTCTGTGCAGGACAAATGACTTTCCCTCTTCTCTGTGCAGGTATGTTTTAAAAAGAGGAAGTAAATCATGGAATAGATGGCTGGGGTTTTGGGGGGATGGGGGTTTATAATTCATCCATTTGCTTCATTAAACTATCTTTTCTCAGGATTCCTTGGAGAAAACCTGGCATCAGGTAGAGTCAGACATACTCTGTTAATGGGTGTCAAACGCCTGTAGTCTCCCCTTGGCAATCAGCTGAGAACCAGTGAGTGACACGCTGAGCTAATTGTTAAATAGTTAACAGCAGGTGTGCCGGTGGGTTTATCAACTGGGTGCTTTCCATTATGGAGGAAATACAAGGGAGAGGCTCAATTATGAAATCGTTGAACCTCTGGGAAGATTCTCACTGTGTGACTCATCCTCTGAGCTCAGATGAGCTTGGCTCAAAAAAGAAAAAAAAAAAATCACCGGGGGGAAGCGCTGATAGACGAAGGCTAAGATTGTTAAAGCCGTATTAGGTACAGTAAATTGCACAGTGTCAGCTCCAAAAATGGCAGCAAGACAACTAATTCCCTGGTATTAAACCAATATCCTGCATTCCTTTGTTGATTACAGGCATTATGTATCAGATTGGCTTTCTTCAGCGGGGTGAAGAGTGATCCTCGTTGTACTGGAGGAGCAATCTGGAGTATCAGGGGGAAATCCTGGTGGGGCTCTGGTGTTTCAGCCTGAACACAAACAGGCTCTGTTGAGGTGTACCACGCTAACAGGAGGATAATGAGAAAGTAAGCCCTGATAATGTCCTACCTCGACTCAGACAGGTTATAAGATAAAGAATAAAAAAGGTGATCCTTGATACTCAAAGGTTACTGCTGTTTATGATTTTGCTTTATACGGAGTAGTTTGTTTTTAACCAATCGGGGCTGACCTTTGGCCTTTTGAGGCCCATTCAGTTTCAGGGCATGTCAAATGTAAGTCTTAAGCTACTGTGGTAAGAATCGAATAAGTCTAGTCGAGTCCGCTGTTAGAGTCAGTGATCAACAACATGTCACATGTCAAATTCTGATGATCAACCATTTTACCCTTTTTATTCAGTTAAACACAGAGCTGAATATCTTATCGAGTCCAGGTCTGCAGCTTCCTTCAGCTACAGTTTTTACTATTAATCTTTTTGCTTTTGTTATCGTCTGCAATATATATTCTCAAATGTTTATTTGCCAAAAGAATGTTTTGAACTGATTTGCACCAAATTTGGTGGACCGGGAAAGAACACATTAAATCGAAGTCACCCAATCGTCGAAATGGAACTCCTGTAGTATCTTCTGTGATGTAATATCTAAAAAGAAATGAAGATATGTGAAAAAAAAAACAAAAAAACAACAACAATATAAAATCCATCAATCACCTGTAGTCTACCACTTTCATGCAGGATTGCTAGAGCCAATCCCAGCTGGGTGAGGGTGGGAGATAGATTATCTCTATCTCTATGAGCCTTGTTATGGATAGATAGAGATATATGCAAGGAAGGTCCTATGATACAGAATTTGATTAAAAAAGTTAAGTTGTTGTTGTAGTTCGCGCAATCAGCCTTCAATGAGTAAAAAAAGTAATAAGTTGTATTATCTTGACAAGACAACCCCCCATATCACCAACATTGTCCATTGCTATACCCCTATGCATTACAGATAACACTGTAACCACTGACAGCAGCGTCCTAAGCTCCTCTGTGTTGTCTCCAGTCGTGGCTGCGCTCAGTTCTTCAACACCACTTTACCACCAATCACCCGGCTGCAGAGCAAATAGCTGAGAGTGTACAATGATTTGTGTATAATGATTTTGCCCCCTTAATAAATAGTGTAAAACAGGGTCCTATAAACAAGGAGCAGAACGGGTTGAATGCACATAAAAATGGATAATAGCATCTATAAAGAGGAAGGAAATCCAGGCTTTCACAGTTAGAGGGAGGTCACCCTGATATTTCTCTTTAACTTCACCCAGGTGCTGGAACGCTTCCACTTGAGCTTCAACTTCATTCATCCTCTTTCATTACACTTAACAATTAACAATAAAGACATTCATCTATTCTCTTTGTGTTTGCTTTTTTATTGTAATTACTTTGTTCAGGCTACATTTTTTACAAGGTGGTGGAAATTATTTCATGTTGATTTCAAACATTTCATTTTTGTCGAATACAATTCATTATCATCTGTCTTAACATTTACACAACTGATGCTGCACCTTTCTCTCTCTCTCTCTCTCTCTCTCTCTCTCTCTCTCTCTCTCTCTCTCTCTCTCTCTCTCTCTCTCTCTCTCTCTCTCTCTCTCTCCCAAACATCTCATTTCTCAAAGCAAATTACCCTGACATTTGTCTAGTAGCAAAATCCAAATAATAAAAAAAAAAGATTGTACATCTGTGATAATGTTTCTTTCAATCGAGCGGTTTGTTGTTTGACAGTTTCACTGTTTTTTTCTTGTACCTTCATTCACTCATGGGTTTACCTCAGGGCCGGTTCTAGGCAGGCATATATGAGGGGGCAGTCAGAAATGTGAAGGGGGCATCATGTGAACACATCATGCTCCAGCACTTCTTTTTTTTTCTCCGTGCTTATAGTAACTTCATTGAATTGGGTTGTTGACTATGTGTCCAACCCCAACCTGGAGAAGTGGATTGCACTTTGTCAGGCCTCTACCTTCAGACCTGTCCAACTAGGGGCCAGGGGGCCAACCAGGGTCTTAGAGCCCAAATTTGTTACTGTCGTAATGCAAAGAGCCACATTATGTGGGGGGTTAGGGGTGCATATACTGTACCTGAAGATGCATTGCAAACCCAGAGGGGGTGAAAAAGGTGAGTAGCTAAACCCCTGTAGGGAGGTCTGGGGGCATCCCCCCCCAGAAATTTTTTTGTGATTTTAAAATGTCTACTATGGTCAAGATTTACAAAATTGAAAGGTAGTCTTAAGAATACTAAAAAAAGAAAAAAGAGCAGTGTCCCTTTTTCGGCGGATTTTTGTGCTACTGCAGATAATTTTGTCAACTTGTAATATACACATTTTTTGAGTATGTTAAAATGTGCTTTCTCAACTTCTAAAATTTGGATTTGAGGGGGCAAGACATTTATTTGAGGGGGCACAGCCCCCTCTTGCCCCTGCGTAGAGCCGGCTCTGGTTTACCTGATGGTCTCTTGCTGAGAGCTTCAGCCGTTGTGTTTCCTCAGTGATAATACACCCTCACTGCTGTGTCTTTATCATCTCCTGATGAGCTGAAGTCAGACTGGAACCCACAGTATTTTTTTTTCCTTTTAAGAGACAGGATGAGTCAAGGCTATTGGTTAGCATATTAACTTGATGAAATGAGCCCTGTTGGCAGCTGGCCACCAACATGAGTAGGTGTTGATATTTGATATGTGGTTGAATATAGAATTTCCCTAGAGGGACAATAAATGTCCAAAGTCTAAAGTCTATACTTGGAAGCAATACACTGTACTTCAATATTAACAGTAAATTTCCAACAGTAAAGAGGAGAGGAGTTTGCTTTTGGTTATAAAATAATCTCATATTAATGTGGATGAATCTACGTTACCCACACTTGTTAATGGGTCAATTTTCCATAAATATATAGTTTTGTCTTTATTGTTATTTTGATATTATAATTTAGTGGTCGACTCGCCCAGCATTTCCTAGTTTTCAGGTTTCTCAGACGCTGCCCGGCGGGTCATGGGAATAACGCCGCCGGATCCCTAGTTAGCATCATTTATGGTCGGAACAACGACGGTATCTGATGGTCTTTGAACCTCCGACTTTCGTTTCGAAGACATTCTTGGCAAATGCCTTCGCTTTTGTCCGTTTTGCGCCGGTCCAAGAATTTCACCATGCACACGGAGGCTCATGGGAAATGTAGTGTGAAAATTTTCCGAAACTCCTCATAGTCCCTTTAAATCTACTAAGGCCTAAGTCCTGGATGTAAAAGTAAGCAAAACATTTTTTTTAAATACACATTTTATTTAGGAAACAAAGCGGACTAAAAGTTTTAGTGCGGAAATTCTGCCAATGTGAATTGATATCTTGTTGGTGTTAAGTTACTAAAACCAAACATTTTCCAAATGTGTCATGCCAACATCATCTTAAGATACTGATTTCAAGTTACTGTAGTCGCCAGAAACAAATGCTTTACTATTTGAGTATGTGGCAAATCACATTTCAGATAACTGAAGAAAGCAGTTTGCTTCAGATGTGCTGTCTCAGGTAAGGTAAGGCTGATGTAAAATACATTGGACTGGATGTAAAATAGTCTTGTGAATCTGTCACCCCCAAGACACATTAACATTGACATTTTCAGCAGAAGCCACGCGACAGCAGATATTCCCATATTCATACAAGAGATTTCCATCTGGAACAATGTTCCCTGCGACTCTGAAACCCTGTTAGACTGTTTGGGTATAAAGAGAGTCCCTTTTATCACAGAGGCAGCGTTGTGGTCTGCTCTGTGCTCATACCGTCTCTGAGGAATTACTTAGTAACTTGCTTTAAAAGCCAGGACGCGGTGACAATAGCTTTCACACGTGGACTGTATCTTTTATCAGCAGTGGGGCCACAGCGCCAGGTGTAATGGGAGGGCCGTAATCGCACACATGATTGTGTAGTTAACTTAAAAACCTCTGACAGATGTTCAAGTAAATGAGGCTAAAAGCAAGTGCATCTCTGGCATAATCAAGAAGGCAGCTTCCCACAGACACCGCACCAGAGGCGAGATTATGAAATCCCTTCTTCCATCCGATCTCCTTTGGGGCGCTTTTCCCCCTCTCTTTCAAAAGCTATGAATCAGGCACAGAGCAACACAGAAAAAAAACAGGAAAGCAGCTGAGGGATGGATGGATGGTACACAGGGTGAGGGTTATTAATTCAGAGCTTTGTTGAAACCCGTTCCCTCAGGAACACCTGGCTGCTTTTCAAAAATGCCCCCAACAAGGAACAGTCAGATATATTAAGTTGTTGAAGGACTAATGCAAAACAGCTCTGAGGATAGAAGCCTGCTTATTCACCAACCTGCACCAGGAATTAAGGGTCAAGTGCGGTTGCGATGTTTTTTTTTTCAGGGGGGAGGGGTTATCAAACGGGCAACCTCCATTATACTGATAGCATCGGCGACTAGATCATCAATTCATCACAGCGTCGGAGAAAGTTTCCCCCCTGGGCGTACATGTTTTTCTCTTACAAGATACCGTTGAGCTTCAGCTGGGGGGAAAGCGGTGTTAGAGAGGGCGTGTTTTCTCTCTAGAATTACACTCCAACAAACTAGAGTCAGAGAATCAGAGATAATGCGTTTATACCTGTCTGAGAGAACATGTTCATAATTCACAGCACACACCTCCACAGAGGTTATGGAGACCAGGAAATTTGCAGTCTGCCCCGGCATATGAGATTTCCTCCGACTTAACATAGCTGGTATGTGAATTCCAGGAATAAAGGCCTGATTTAATGAATGCAATATAAGTACAGTCGATTTGTCCTCGCTGTAATGTTTGAAATATGTTTTCAGAGTGAAGGAAACTTTCATCATACATTTATACAGTATCACTAAGTGCTCATAGGCATGCCTTGTGGGGCCATGCCAATGTTTCTTTAATTAACGTTGTTAATGGAATCTCTTGTAATTTGAGGCTACACTTAGAATATCTGATCTTACCATCAAGAAGCAGAAACGGTTTAGCTCGACAGGCAAAAAGAGTAGGAGGGTCTGTGTGTATGAAATGTTGCTATTCACTGTGTGAAATCCTAAGTAAAAGCAAACCTGTTTGGTGAAGTTACACTGACCCTTTGACCTTTAATCACCAAAGCCAAATCAGTGATGAATGTTTGCATCAAATGAGAAATAGTGCAGATATTGTTCATAAGGCCAAACCCATGGTTTATATGGTCACTGCGACAAAATTAGGTTTGTCGTCTTTTAGTTCTAGACATATTTTATCTGAGTTGAAGATTGCGACAACAACACTGTACAACCTCACACTATTGGGTAACACTTTAGAATAAGTACACACTATTAAGCATTAGTTAAGCATTAATTAAGCATTCAGCATTAATGAATTCATCATTTATAACACATGAATACTCATTAGTATGCAGTTTATAAACACATTTAAAATGTTTTACTCATCACTGATATGAATTAACTATAAACTACATACCAATGTGTATTAATGTGTTATAAATGAAGAATTCAGTATTTATTAATGCTTAAAGCAGATATCAGCTTCACGGCCGTTTCGGCTAATGCTGCGTTCAAGGCAGGCTTTTGAAACCGTAAGTTACAGCTTCAAGTCACAACTACGACTTGGTAGCGTTCCAGGTAACCCGTAGCTCGTGTTTTTACCATCCTGTTGTCTGTGAAAGTTCCCTATAACGGCCACTCGTAACTTCCGACCCGTGAACTCGTACCAGATCGAACTGGTATGACTTCACAGGAAGGAAAAACACAAAGTACGAGTTTCTTTGAACGCACCATGAGTTAGCAGCCCCCGCCCTTGTCAGGCATCAATTGGTCCTCGTGCTACGTCACCACATTCACGCGCATCCCTTGGCTGCACACACAGCCCTTCATGCCGTTCTCTCTCCTCATTGGATAACACTTGTATCCCACAAGGAAAATTTTCTCCTCGGGTTACAGCAGAGCAGAGTGACGGAGAGACTCGTGTTTAGGCTGAAATACTTCATGTAAGTGATTGCTGACGGAAAATAGGACTATTTAGGACTTATATTAACAAAAACATTCCACTGATATCTGCTTTAATAGTGTGTACTGTAGAAAGTGTTACCTGTTAGGGAGGAATTTGTGGTGATGCCGATGAAGAAGAAGAAGAAGTAAGCTTGATCAAGGAGAACAGAAGAGTTGTCATCACAACATAAGTGCGTGAGGCCACCTCAATTCTAAGGGTCAAATAGTAAAGCTCAGATTGTTATACTAGAATTGGAACGAGATAGCAAAGGGGAGATGTGTTAACATCCAATTGGCTATAATGCATAAACATGAAGATAAGGATTCACAACAGCTAGGGAATGAGAGAGAAACAGTAGTCCCCCCCCCACAAAGTGTCATCCAGTGACGGTGAGCGTTATCATCTAACTCTACAGCTATGTCTGCAACCAGCCAGAGAGTGAGATTGAGGACGCCAAAGAGGGACCATGGCCTTGGCATGTTCCTCAGAGAGAAAATAGGGCAGAGAACTGACCCCAGCAGCAATCTACCAAAAACTCACTATGACACAGAGGGATTGACCATTAACTACACAAACTATCTATAGGGAAGTGAAATTATTCTCTAACATTACCCACTATTATACTTTTTTTGTTACAAGTAGTGTAACTCAGAGCCTTTAACATAAATAAATGTACCTTCAAGTCCAACACACCAACAATGGACAGTGTTTAAACAGACAGGTTCTCTCTCCTATAGTGATAGGTTGACCATTCTGGTTTATCACAGATAATCATTGGAATACAACACTATGACACAAATTGCAGGGTGTAATAAATAGTTTCTGATATAATAAGGTCTCCAGTGTTATTCTCCCAGCCAAACACCTGGAGTTTTTTTTTCCATGTTCTTCCTCGTCTGGCGGGTTTAAGACTGTGAACCCCAGCTGGTGGTAGAGATTTCGCTTAAGGACACCTCAGCAGGGTGCAGACCCAGGATCACGCAGGATCAAAGACTGAACTCTCACCCTGTAGTTTGAGAGTGATGTAGGAAGCAATGTGAACATGTTAAATGTATGATGTTAGAAAGCTGTTGCCTCGCAGGATGTGGTGAGGCTGAAAAATAGTTCTCGATACGTACATCCTTGTCTGAACTGGAAGGATGAAGGATACTCTGAACCAGCGAAACCAATCAGTCAAAAAAGCACAACATGTTCCCAGGACAAAGTTCACATCTTGGCTATACGGCCTTGTTTCTACATGTTCACCCTCTAAAGATTGAAGATTGTCTTATGGCTGACAGATAAACTGATATACTGTGGTTAAAGCTTAGGATAATATATTTATTGTAATTTATTTTATCTATTTATTTATTGTGGTTCCTGAATTGTTTCCTGTAAAAAGATCAATAAACAATATTCATAGTAGATACATGGACTGATGAAATGTCACAAATCTCACACAATAAATTAAAAACGAGACATGAGAGTGCCTTACAGTGATGATTGTAATGTTTGCTAAGAGAGTCCGCCAGTAAACCCGGAACTCCGTTAGCGCTTTTAGCACTTCCGGTTTTCTCGTCTTAAAGTCAATAAGCTTTTTAAATGGGATTTTGGTACAATACCTCAAATTAGCTCTGTGGTTAACAAAAGCTTAAGCAAGTTTCAGGTTTTGTTCTACAACATAAAACACATCAGTAAATACCCTACTTGTGAATTTTGAAGCTTTTATGTGTTGTAAAAAAGGCGGTTGCTAACAAGTTGCTCAATACGAACAATGTCTCATATCGGGGACATTAAACATCATCGCCCCCGAACAGGCCAGAGTGCTCTCTGGATGTTATTCATGGGTCTTCAACAAGCAAAAACTGTCCGATTTCCCCATTATACAATGTTTTTAAAATAAAGCGGCCGAAATCAATGGAAAGCTTAGTGGTCAGTCATGTGATGTGTAGTCCGTTGAAGCCTGACATTAGCTTTTTACTTGTGGCGATCACATTTAAGCTTCATATACGTTATAAAAGGTGTTCATATGTGAAGATTATCTCGCTGAACAAAACTGGTATCATAAACTTGTGTTTGCCACATATTTTCTGACATAATCCAAAACACAATGCAGAAATCTCATTTACTTTCTTTTACGGGAACCAGCGGGATGCAAAACATCCAGGTTTTGATGTCAGCCCTGGCTCACTCTATTGCCAAATAAATAAATAGTCAAAAATGTAAATATTTTTGAATGTACTTGTTTTTTTTTTTCCTTTTTACACACCACTCTGTGGGCAGAGTATAAAGGTTTTATTTCAAAGTGTGCCCTGATTAAAATAGGAATCCTTCTCCTACTGTAGATTAATTCACTTGTGCAGATTGTGCTGTATTTTTGTCGTATTCCAGTAAAGGATATAAATAAATCTTTTTTTTCCATTCCCAACCAAGACAGGCCTCCACTTCCTCCTCTTATATAAGAGTGGGTGTTGGGTCTGTCTGCTTGACCATGAATGGGCCTTTGTGTTCACCCCGTCACTCTGCGGCATTGATTTAACACATGCCTGTGGCTGGAATAGCGACTGCAAACCGATCAATGATATTTTCCTAAATAGGGGATTTCTTGAATGGATTTGTTGACAACCATAACATACAGTATGGCAGGGTTGAAATTGCTATCTCTTAAGCTTTTTTTTCTTCTTCTATGCAACAAAAGGCTCACTCTGTCTCGCTTGCTTTGTTGCAAAGCCAAGGGCACTTAGTTTTCATTTAGCATATTTATTCTGCGTAACAGCATCATTTCGGGGAGGGAGGAGAAAGGAAGTAAGTACATCAGAAAGTCCCAAACCCCTTCCCATCTGGCTTTCATGGTAACTGGAGCATTTTCAGCTTGACCCCGAGCTTGTTAAGCACTCATCTGATAACCTTGAGAGGGAGGCCCTGCTGCTCTGTGTGAGCGTTCAAAGGCTAAATAGATAAAAGTTTTTCAAATCACTGATGAGCACACTCTCTTGCACTGATATGCGCTGATACATACAGTATTTTTTTTTATTTGTTAGACAATGGTCGTTTAAAACAAGCGTTCTTTTTTTTCTGCTGGAAAATACACAATTAAGTGGGTGGTGCTTTCCCCCTCTGAATTACGTTCCTGTCTGAGCAGAAAACAATCTAATAGCATTTAAACCATGATGGGACATTAAGATTCTGCACTAAACACAGAGTCAAATGAAGTGATGTAATGTACACGCAGCTCTTATTATCCCACCACCGGTATTGTGAAATAATTCAGGTCATTACGATAGCTAATTTCCAAAACACGTGAATGTAATATCTGAACAATGAGTGAAAACAATTTATGTAGAGGGAAAAAAAAAAAAAAAAAAAAAAAAATCTAAATTGCATATTGGACTGCTCCATCCAAATTAAATGCATGTCTAAGATTTCTATTAACAAAATGCAAATACAATCATATTACATTTATCCAATTATATTTATTCTAATTTAGTTTGTAAGGCTTTGTGAGGTTGCTATCTGTCGCTATTTTATTTCTTTTACTGTGTGTTGCAAGGTGTCCTTGAGACACAAATATCCCTTTTTTTTTAATTAAAAAGTCTGAGTCTTGCATAGACAGAGCTCTGAGATGCTAACATGCATATTCCGCTTATTATATTACCATACTTGCTAAGTCATGTTCGGATTTTTTGCATGTTGGGTAACACTTTATAATAAGTACACACTGTTAAGCATTAATAAATACTGAATTCTTCATTTATAAAGCATTAGTATGTAGTTTATAAATACAGTGAATGCTTAACCCTAACCCTATGAGTAAAACATTTTAACTGTGTTTATAAACTACATACTAATGAGTATTCATGTGTTATGAATGATGAATTCAGTATTTAATTCCTAACTAATGCTTAATAGTGTGCACTTATAATAAAGTGTTACCCACAGCTGTTTTACCTTGTGTGTAGCCACTTTTGTCCTGTGTGTGTGAGTACACTCCAGATGCTGCCTTTTTTCTCTGTGTATACACTGGGAAATTATTTTCCTATGGAATAGTGTGTGTTCCCAGTAAAGCAGATGTGCAGTGGCTCTGAGAGCTCAACACACTGCAGCTGAAGGGAACACAATGCAGCAAATATTAAGAATGGATGTGTTTCCTGGGGACAGTAAAAAGCGATGAGCCTAGCTATGTGTTAACATTTGGTGACCTTTGTGCTAGTGAAGGGAAGGTTTGGTGCGCTGAAGTTAATTTTGGCCTCCATTCAATAGAAACTGGAGGGATCTGTCATGGTTAACAGGCTTTAGACCTGGAGTGGGACTTCTATATGCCCAGTACGTAGCATCAGAAGAATGGAGAGGTGGCCCCTTAATGTCTTCATTGCAGTTTGGTTTAAATTTGTACGTCTATGGTGTTTTAAAATCCATATTAAAGGGATAGTTCAACATTTTGGCAAATTGGCCCATTGCCATAATCCCTATAGTCTGAGGAGTAGGTTTGTTACCTTTAATTGTCGGTGCAAGCTTTTTTAAAATGGCGGATCAGAGCCGTGAGCTGCTCAGAGTTAAGCTACAGAGGCTAATGGGATTTCTTGGTTTCCTCCATCAAACTCATCAAATTCACAATCCAACAACTCCAAAACGCTCCGATGGACAAGTTGTGACCTGCACATTCACCACGCTATGAGATAATAACGGAACATTATGAGACAGAGTTGTTATAGAGGTAAATTCATGCAAAACCGCTGATGCACGTTTCCGTTGGGGGCAGTTTTTCGGTCTCAGTCTCTGCATTTGCCTTGAAAACAACTCTGTCTCTGTCTTATCTCATAGCGTGGTGAATGTGCAGGTCACAATTTGCTCACCAGAGCATTTTGGAGTTGTTGGATTGTGAATTTAATGAGTTTGATGAGGGAAACCAAGAAATCCCATTAGCCTATGTAGCATAGCTCTAAGCAGCTCACGGCTCTGCTCTGCTGTTCTAAAAATAGCTTGCACTGACAATTAAAGGAAACAAACCCACTCCTAATAGGGATTATGGCAATGGGCCAATTTGCCAAAATGTTGAACTATCCCTTTAACTTTATGAATGCTCAATGAATAAGAGCTTAACAGTGAGTTCATCAATATTTGTGATTGTGTACATCATCTTTGTATGCACTGCATTGTGATGCACATCCTTCAATTGAGCATGCACCTTATTCTCCATGTCTGTTTTCACCCTCACCCTTGACATGCCTTGTTAGGCAAACTTATAACGGCTGTCTTGGGACATTGGCTCAGAGTGTAACAGCTTCACACCTCAGAGGAGCCCTAATGATTCCTCTGATTCAATTTAACAGCACTCCTCAGCCACAGTGCATGATCACTGACAATATCCAAGAGTGGAGGAGCACAAGAGATTTTATTCAATAGAGGGCAAAGGGACAGGAAGCGGAGGAGAGCGACGGAAAGGAGAGAAGCAGAGCCCAGGGAAGAGAGTGAAAAGATTTCAAACATGTGAAGTGGAGAGTGATGGAGAGGGGAGAGGACTTCTATTCAATAGAGGGCAAAGGGAGCCGGAGGAAAGCAACACGAAAATATGAAGGGCTGTGTGGAGCTGCGAGAAACCATGCACATCCATTTGTGTGCTATATGGTACAGGGGGAGAGAGCAACAGGAATTCTAAATAAGGCAAAACATAACAACTCTTTTTCAAACTGACATGTTACCGACACTCTGCAGGTAATGTAGAATATGCAGAATACAAAACAGCTCAGCGACTGATTGAATTTGTCCTCTGAGCCGTAAGTTGACGATTTCACAGCTTTATTATTTAAGGTTGTAGATTTGAATTATTATAGTGAGTGTGGATGTTTCATTTCCTGTCACTGTCTATTGTTTTCTCCTCTGTGATTATTCTCATGTGGTTCACCTGCATTTAGTTGCTCTTGCCTGATAGAATCTGAAATATCTCACTTGTTCCCTATCTATCTATCTATCTATCTATCTATCTATCTATCTATCTATCTATCTATCTATCTATCTATCTATCTATCTATCTATCTATCTATCTATCTATCTATCTATCTATCTGTCTATGAGTCCACTATATAGGGTATTATAATTTGCACTAGGCCTATACATCTGGACAGCACTAGAAAACACTAAAGTGGACTAAGGATTGGTGAATAATTTGGGAAACAGTCTGACTCTTTAACTGAGTGGTCCGGTCGTTTTCGCTAATGCTGCGTTCCAGGCAGGCTTTTGAAATCGTAAATTACAGCTTCAAGTCACAACTTACGACTTTGTAGCGTTCCAGGCAACCCACTCGTGTTTTTCCGACCTGTTTTACCGGTGAAAGTCACTATAACGGCCACTCGTAACTTCCGACCGGTGAACTCGTACCAGATCGAACTGGTACCACTTCACGGTCGGAAAAATACGAGTTTCCTTGAACGCACCATAACAGTCCTCGTCGCTACGTCACCACATTCACGGCATTCCTTGGCTGCACACACAGCCCTGCATGCCGTTCTCTCTCCTCATTGGATAAAAACTGTAGGATACGATAAATGTTTTCTCTTCGGCTCAGAGCAGAGCAGAGGGACTGAGAGACCCGTGTTTCAGTCCAAACACTCTATGTAAGTGATTGCTGTCGGAAGATATAACTATTTAAGACTTATATTAACACAAATATATCACTTACTTCTGCTTTAAGCTATAGCAGCTGCTGCTGTTTGATGCAACATATTACAGTTTTTCTCAGTGGCTTTGGTGCATTTCACTACATTTGCACAACAGTTAGTGCATTTCTCAGAACAATTAGTACAAACTGCAAAACCTAGTGGATAACCCGCAAAAGCGTGTCACTTGCTCAAAATGGATAGTTCATTCCTGAAAAGCAAGTATTCATGTCGATGAAACTGTCATTGTCATCAAAATGAGAAGTCCTGACACTGCTGTTTATGAACAAGATAGTCAAAAGGCTTAGTCATGTTTTCATGATAAGCAAATGATAATGTTAAAACAGTGAGAATTGTATGAAAGCAATTGCAATTTGTTAAAAGGAAGGAGAAAGTGCTACTATGATGTGCACAAATGACAAAATATTGTGGAGGTTGAACTAATAGTTATGGGAATTTTCATTCTAATCTAAGAAATGCACCAAAGCAGCTGAGCAAACTGTAATCTTCAAATGTATAAAGCCAAAAAAAAAAAAATATATATATATATATATATATATATATATATATATATATATATATATATATATATATATATACATTAATGAATAAATAAATAATGTCAAACTCAAACTTGGCTGTTGAAATTTCTGGAAAAGGCTAGTAGGTATAGTTAACCTTGTATTGGGATTATTTTTGCCAAACCCCTGTTGGCAACATCACGCCAGTGAAAGTGAAAAAGTGCTAAGTGCTGAAATTGTTGCAGCTAGTGGTCTAGTATGCCAACAGATTTATCTCTATGCCAACAGATGCAACACCATGCCAACAGGTCTAGTTCCATGCCAACAGGTCTGTCGCTATCTCAACTGATTAAGCTCTGCCGATCAACCCCACAGCTGTGTCCCAATTCAAAGGCCACATATTTTCGTGGAGACTGCATTTGACTGACTGATTGCATCACAGTGGTGTGACTGTAGACTGTCCTGGCCAACAAACCATGGATAAGGATGCTGCTCCAGCTCATGACATGATGGAAAATCCCAGAGAAGGCTGAAAAGTCAACCCTCCGACTGAGATTAGACCTATATTTATGCAGATTTTTCAATTTCTGTAACCAACATGAAACATCCTCATGTATTATGTTTATTCTGGTCTATTTGTTTCTTATCATGTCATTTATGGCTTATGTTCTTCTTAAGGTGTTAAATAATGGTTTAGATGAAAGAAAGGTAACTTGGGAATGAGGTAAATACTGATTAAGGGAAATAGCTCCCCCTCTGGCTGAAGCATGTTACTACACACACTCACAAACACACATACTGTCAAAGGAAAAATACACCAGAGGTAGAAAAAAGGACAGAGAAGAAAAAGGAGGCTGCTCCCTACCCCCCCTGTGCTTATATATCATATGATAATGTTTTATTTGTGCAGCTGGAATGAATGATCACTCTCATATTTCCATGGACATATGCAGACAGCTGCAGAAAGATGCTATAAACCCAGAGATGACCTGTCAGGCAGCACATGGCTTCAAGGTAAACATACCAGCTCCCATGATGCTCTCCTGCTTCATGTCGCGTGTAGCAGGAGAAAATGAGGCTCCACCTGGATAAGTCTCTTGTCCTGATAGACTGATGACCTTTGTTTTTCCTCCATGTGAGAGGAGCATCATGTAGAAGAGGACGACAGAGGCTGAGTTCTGCCTCCGCCCTTTTCTTCCTCATTCATCCACACGTGTTGTATTTTTGCACCTTAACTAGAAATTAGATCTGCACCAACACTAGACAGACAATCATGTTTTTAATTTTTTTTAATTTAGCACATGGAACCTTACCTGTCCTTCATTCGCCAACAGGACACGTATACCTCCTCACTTCTATGCCTCCACTTTGTTTTGTTCATTTTATTGATTGCTTTTTTGTTTTCACTGCACAACACTGAATATGAAAAGTAAAAACCTAAGCTGTACAGAAGCTCCCAGCACAAACATCGACATTTTAATTATTGTGAAAGTCCTCCACCTGCCCCAACTCGTTACTCTCTGTGTCATTCATCATTCATTAGTCGCTGTCCTTGTACACAAGTGGTGAGCAAAACAGTCCCAGGAAGTTTAAGGTTCTTCTTCTTCTCTCTTTCATTTACTCTTGATGAATTTCAACTTATTGTTCAGTGACACTGGCTTTCCAGTTACTTTTTTTAAACTTAATATCCTTCATTCTACACATTTAAGTTAAATAATAATAAAAATAAGCTGAGATAGGCTCCAGCTCACCCGTGACCCTAGTGCAGGATAAGCGGTATAGAAAATGAATGAATGAATAATAAAAATAAATGCAGTAGGGTCAGGATGACACCAAGTGCTTATATGTCACACATAAAGTGAAATGTATAGGTATAAAGTAAGAGGTATCCGTCTTTTCTTTGTGCAATTACTTTCTCAGAGGAAATTTTACTAAACACTGGCTGTATTTTTTTTCTTTAATTAATGAATACAAATTATGTTCTGCTACTGTTACAGGAGAATCTATAATCTGTCAGATGTTATGACGACACACAGCATGTGTTTTTTCAATTCTGATCCAGAAGAAAAAACGTATTAATAATAAAGCTTATCTTTCACTTTTTAAACACTTAATGAACAGGTAAATCTATATCTGTGAATAATTTGTCAGAAAATGTGTCAATGTCATCATTGTGTTTAAGGTCAAGATCATATTCAACTGTAAATACTTGCTTCTGTCATAAATGGCAGTTTGTTTTCAAGGTTTTACAAGGCTACTAGAGCCTAATGTTAGGAATTAAAGATAGTGGGGTTGTTGTTTTTTCTTTGCTGGACTGGCTTTTCATGGAGAAGCATTGATCAGAGTTAAACTGCATTGATTAGACATCACTGAGGTCTCACGCATCACCTGTGAGGAGTGCAGAGCAGCACTGTGGCGGAACCGGGATTGGTGAAGACATGTGAAGACACCATTGTAGAGAGGACAGCAGCGAGACGTCCCTGACCTCCGAGAGAAGCACTTTGTTTGTTTTCTCTTGGAATCCAACCATCTGAAACCTGAAGTGGAAAAAAAGACGAGTTGTGGCAACATACCTGAGTGGTCCAGGCTTTCTCTAAAGGGAGGTGCTATTAGCAGACCCCACAGCAGCCTGTCACACACACTGACAGCCGGGCTAACCACACCATTGTTTCTCCATTCATTGAGACTGGTTCCAGTTGTTTTGTTTCTCCTCATGCTTTCCATTCTATACAGACTTCAGGTTAGGACCTGTATGGACCACCCCATATCTCTGGACTTTTCTATCCCATAACATACTCATACTATATCAGATGTTGATTGTGAAAATTGTGTTTAAATTAAAGAACAAAACCAGTATCAATTAATAATGACTGCATTGTGTGTATATTATGTAACAACTGTAACAATATGTATGACTTGAAGGCTCCTGCTGCCCCCTAATATGACTGCTGATGTACATGTAATCACCGGTGTGGGTGCAGCAGGACGGTGTGAAGTAGTTTACAGAGTGAATGACTTCTGCATTTGGACACTTCCAGTAGCTACAGTTCTCAGTGGAGACAGGCTAAAAGAAAATACCATTAACAGAATCCCACACTGCTCCATTGAGAATCCCTGCAGTGTTAACAGTTGGAATGTACTGTATTTGTTTGCCTGTTTCATATCAGACAAGACATTGTCTAACTGTAGATTTTAAATCATTACATAATGCCGTATATTATTATACTTTTTTTTCTTTTCAATGTTGCATCAATTCTGTCATGTCTCAGCCATGTACTGTATATAAATAGTACTGTACATCCTCTGTGACTCACATGTGACATTCTTAGCACAGGTACAGCGTGACTTCATGTTAGCATCGTGGGCACATCGTATGTGTCACCGCCTTTGTTTCTGTGCTCATAATGTGACAGGAAAATATAACCACCTCTGAAACAAACAGAAATCTTTAGCACAATGGTGTTTTTGTGAAATGCTTTTAGTTGCAGGAATATATTCTATATATTACATTTTTTTCCTACATTTAAATACTGTATATATAATTACTAAATGACTGTAGCAGCAATGCAATCATAAATAATCCTAATGTATTTTATTATGAATGTAAATGTCTGTGAGACCTTAATTTTGTAGTTGTTAAATTGTCAATCATTTTGCACAATATTTCTGGTGAGGAACCTGCTATTAGGTGGAAATTGGTGTAATTAATGCATATCTTAACATAATAAAACCTAGAGGAGTGACCAGAACCTTTTGTTGTATCAATAACATTAATTATTTCTTTAATGAATGCAATTATTCCTGTCTTTTAAAGGGATAGTTCACCCAAAATTCAAAATTCAAAAATTGTTTCAGAAATTCTTCCGAAAAAAATTAAATAAGTCTATATTTCAAGCTTGTTTGTAGCGGAAGCTCCTTTTCCTGGTTCATCCAAATCTTGCACGATTTGTGCTGGCATCAGTACAAACAAGCTTGAAATATACACTTATTTAATTTTTTTCGGAACAATTTCTCATGTTGGGGCTTCAATAAAAGGCAGACATTACAGACGAGCACTATGGAGGTATTTGGATGGTTTTTGGTGAGTCTTTTTGGACGAAGAAAAGTGGTGTCCGTTCGCAACCGTCATATGGACATGCAGTGCTGCACAGAGCCCCGCTGTAACTCAGAGAAGGCACGGATAACTCTTAAACTTCTCCCAGCCCTTAGTCGACATGAGGGTGAGTAGATAATTAGTGAAATTTTAATTTTGGGTGAACTATCCCTTTAAAAAATACCTATTTCATCACATTTTAATAAAAATGTATGGATTGGGCATCTGTAGTTTTCTGATTTGATGTTGTTTTAATTAGCTGCAAATAAAAACTGGACACATCATGTACCCCATAATGTGCTTCACTGTTCACAAATGGGTATCTTACTACAGAGCACAGTAGCGCAACTCAGCATCGTTTGTTGTATGAAAGTATTAAAAACATACAGTACATTACGGCGACTTTAGCCTGTGGCCCACCAGTCACCACTGTCTCTTTATCTGCGCCTGCTATTTGAGACTTAGTCATTGTTTGAATGAATAATCTGTTTCATTCATGCTCCACAGTCACTAATTCATTCACTGCTACAGACCTCCAACCACATCCATGCTGATGTACAGTCTAGTCATTGTAACCTGACACACTCCAGCTCCTTCCTCCCAATCCACATCCCCCGGCTCTGCTGAATTACTAACTAATATGTTCTCCAGACAAATCCATGTTGTTGCTCTGATATTTTTAGAGAATGCCACTGACTAAATATAATGATGAGTGCAATGGGCATGATGTTGTCTTATTAGCACTGCTATATGTTGTGGAAATCTTCACAATAGTCATGCATCTTTATTCTATAAAGATAAATATTCCATATTGAATCAAGTGAGATCTTCATGTCTTTACTGATAATAAAGCATATTTATTATATGCAATTATGCAAATTTGCAAGTATCAAAGTCTCGGTCCATTCTAAGAAATGCACACACATGCATATTCAAAAAATGAGTAAGTAAGAACTTTTAGTTCTTCTCAGTGTTCACCTGAAATCTGCTGTATTTTATTCAATCAATCAGCAAACAGCCAGCCTATCGGTAGAGAGAATTTCAGCCTCCTCTCTCTTCTGATTGGCTCACTGACTAGACCTCCGGAGAGAGGCCCATCAGAGACGCGCCGCTGCATAATGATTCCTATTGGTATAGGCGTCACTTAATGCATGTTAATGTGCCGTGGCTAACTTTATAGGAGATGTTTAACTAAATTTATTTTGTTTTGTTGGGAAATAAAAGCACCAAAAAGTGTAATACATAGGACCTTTAAATATTCCTGTAGGTTAAAATCCATGTTGTTGCTGGGATTCTTTCAGCACCCACAAACAGCATTGGCATGGCATAAATCTGACCTATTTATCTATTATACACAATCATTTTCTCTTATTGGCCAGTTGAATGCTGTAGAAATGTGTTTTGTTCATTCATAGAAATGATCCAACATGAGAATCTTTACTGTTAGGCCAAAAGTCTGTCTGTGAGCTGCGTCTGACTCCCCCTCGTACTCACCTCTGTGTTAATACCTCCTGAACCAGGCCTCTCCTGCTTCCCCTCAGATCCAACTAATGTCCCGGCTCACATCTGTTCCCCTCCATTTCTCCCCCATCTTCATCCCGTCTTTCATCTCTCCAGCTCTCCCCATGCTCCGCTGTCGTTCTCTGTATTAAGATCAATGCGTGTCCGCTGAGAGGGAACGTCTGCCCGGCTGCTAGCAGCTCCGCTTAACCTTCTGTAGTGGTTCGGTTGTACGCTGTTTGATCACTCACACATTCTCTCTCTCTCTCTCTCTCTCTCTCTCTCTCTCTCTCTCTCTCTTTCTCTCTCTCTCTCTCTCACACACACACACACACACGCACACACACAATGAAGCAAACACTCAAGGCACGTACAGAAAGAGACACGCACATGCCAGCGTACAAGTATATGTGCACCCTCAACATGCCGACAGTGTGCGTGAGTGTGTCTGCAGAGATTTATTAACTGACGCTCTCACTCTCTCACACACACACACACACACACACACACACACACACACACACACACCAAAGCTGAATCACAGAGGCAGGCAGAAAGGTTACATTGATCTTAGTCATGGGTGAGATTGCAAAAGCCTTCATCCCTCATCGCTATCTCTCTCTGCCTCATCCTCCATCAGTCCACCTGTAGGTCGGTACCTCGCTCGCCCGAGCTCTCTTGCTCTCTCTCCTCTCTTCACCTCCCTCTGTTGCTCCTCCATCCTCCATCACCTGCTTCTATTTCTCTGTAGCTGTGTTCGAAATCGCCCCCTATCACGGATGTAGTGCACTATATAGTGTGTTCGCCATTTTGTCGCCAATTCTCCGTGATTAATTTCATCCACTACGTAGTGGATGACAAAACACCCACAATGCACCGCAAAATTGAGTGAACAAGCGACATACACTACTTTTCTACTCCCGTATCCCACAATGCAATGCGGTAGTGTTTTGCCAGAGATGAAGAGCAGGCTAATTAGCATGTTAGCTACGATTTCTTTAGGTTATTTACCAATAAACTCCTTGTACGACGTATTTGCCTTCGCTCCGTTTGCCTCGCCCGAGGAGCAGGAGTTGGGCGAGCAGCATCCGAACAATAACAGGCAGCACTAAATCAATCTAATATGAAACTGTAGTAGAATTTAGTAAATATGAGTTTACGAGCTAAGCTAATAGCCACAGTTCACACGCGAGCTGTCACGGCTCACAATTGGGACACACAACAGTAGTTGACCAAACCAAACTTCCGATATTTCAACAGTTTATTGTCCAAGAAACACAACCACACAGAATCACATCCTCAAATGTTCCCGCAAGTGTCTGGTTTTCTTATTTTATTTTATGTGTCCGGTTTGTTTACATGATTCTCGGCGTGTCTGCTTCCATCACAGCAACACCTGGTGCATCTGCTGACACAACCACGTTCAGAAAATGACCGTGTAGTGTCCAAATTCTCCTCCTGTCGTTCCCTACACTGTGTACATAATGTAGTGCACTATATCATATGATGTAGGGGATAGGGAGTGAGTGGATGATTTCGAACACAGCTTGTGTCCATCCTTGCCCTCCTTTTCTTTTATTCGCCTCTCCCTCCGTTTCTTCGTCCTCCTCCTCCTCCTCTCTGAGTGCTGGTAATATTCGCTATAAATCATGACACACAGACACTCACAAAAACATGCACTCTGTAAGACAACACACTCGATTGCACACGCACGCACACACAGACACACACATGCACACATTGCGACAGCCAGCTGTACACTGCAGCGGCTTGCTTACATTGTTAACCATGCATTAACTATGCATTGGCTTCTTTCATGTATTCTAGTGTGTGTGTGCGTGTGTGTTTGTGTGTGACGGAGAGTGGTAAAGATCCAAGTGATTTAGCTCTGCAGTCAAATTGCTGCATTAGTCATCAGTGCACACACACACACACACACACACACACACACACAAACAAGGCAAACACACTGAGATAATCATCACATCTTCTGAGACAACACTGAAGTTCTCTTATAATAACTTGCTACTATTCAACCAGGCCAGTGAGTTGGGAGCAGACAGATCTTCGTGATGAGATTCTCAACTGCAGAACGTGATCAGAGTTCAGATTCCCCCACCACCACCATCACCGCCACCATCCGTTCCGAAAGGAAGAATGTAATTTCAGGCTGGTTGTTCATAAGTGCGGTTCAAAGTCACATCGCGGCGAATAGAGACGAGGTTAAACTATGACTTATTGGATTTTACAGATTTGCACGGCAGTCACACAGTAACGTTGATTAGAATAATTTCCCCCCAATTTTATATCTTTTCCTCCGTGAGTTTTCTCCTCACATGGTCGACCTTATTGTCCCTGCAAATGTTAAAAATACAGTAGTGGAGGAAGTGTTCAGACCATTAAATTCTGTTACTGAGGAGAAGAAATGGCTCAATCTAAGGAGAAGTCCAGCATTTATAGGTTTTCTGAAGGGATGAGTCCTGAAACCAGTCTTCCAACCTGAGTGTGAGTGTCTCCTGAGGCAGCAGAACTTCTTAAAGAATCCAAAAGCATTTACCATCTGAACACGTAACTACATCAGTATGGGTGTTATGTCATCAGTCGTGACTTGGTTTGATTTGGGCATGATAATTTGGGCAGAAGATTGGGATTTGGGCTAAAATAAGAACTTCCTCAAGATTATACCCTTACACAAAAAACACATGAACTTCACGTGATTCACATGTGAAAAATCTTGCACATGGGAATCAGGTTATTTGCACATACAGTATGTGGTTTTGGCCCATTTTTTTGTGAATCACATGTGAATTCCCATGTGAACCCATTTTCCACATGTGGAAACATGTAGACCATTTGTAACATGATTCACATGTGCAAAATTTTTCACATGTGAAAAATAACATTTTAAGTGCTTTTTCTGTAAGGGTAGCCCAACCTCTGTTAAGGTTGTCATAGCAATAACTATGGTCAACTTCATTTAAGGGTCATGGATAACATAATTTCACATGGCAATCAAACATATCCAGTGTAATCTGCGCTTATTGCAAGTAAACTAACAAATTGTCATCAAACAGTGTGAAAGGCTGGTGAAAAAACAATGCTTTAACCCTTAGATGCATAAGTGGCTTGTTATTCTTCAAAATCTTTGAAATTAAAAGTAATTATAATTTCATATTCCAGGTATTCCTCATAAAACATGTTTGTGACATGAGGCTATTTGTATTTTTAAAAAATATTTCATTAATTTTAAGAAATTGCAGTTTTTGTATCACTACCCCACTCTTCCATTAGCGGGGTCAAAAATGACCCCAAGCATTTCCTATGGAATTTCCAAGGAACCTTTGATTCTTATCAACACTGACTGTCAGTATACTGTTACTGTCCCACTTACACATCTAATGTCAGCAGTCTCACCACCCAGGAGGTCATTTTTACACAGCAACATACATGTAAGTATTATCTTCATTTCTGAACTTATTTTCCACATCCATGACTTTTCTGTGATAGTATTACGTTAGTATTATTGTCATCAAATTAGCCTACTTTGTACTTCTTACAAAGTAGTTGTTACAAAGTAGGCACTATTTAGCTTAACTGCAAAGTAATGTTAGTACTTTGATGTTAGCTAGTATAGTAAGGTAGCTAACATTACTGCATTTGTTGTGTAGAGATTGAGACTTGTAATATATCTATAACTTCCCTGTAATAAAAGCTAACCCGTTATACGATTATTGATGTGATGTGGTGTGTGCACGTACGTGTGCGCATGCATGGCTGTGTATTTACATACATATTACATATTATATTTTACATATTTATATAAATGCACAGACATTTACTTACATAGCTATGTATTAATTTATACAGTAGTTTTGTGTGCCATTCAAACATTGTCCTTTTTATGTTTTCTCATCTAAAGTATCATGGCTGCTATAGGAGGCCAGCTAGGATTCCTGAGGACCTTGCCCGACAAATGATCCTGTTGCACACAGAGAGAAGAGAGAAGATGTTTGTGTGTTTACATGTGCGTGGACAGTGTTATGGTCCCCGGACCTACTGAATGTTCTTTGTTTATCCTCCATAGTCAAACAGACAGACGGACACACAAACAATGGATTTTGACATTTTTGATACCTGATTGATTGTTTTGTGATCAAATGTGAATAAAAAGTGATAAATGAACATGTCAAAAATGAAATCACTCTTTTGTTGATCAAAATATAATGAAAATCATCATCTTTAACCAAAATTAAAGACATTTATTGCAAAAACGCATTGATTCTAATTGGGGTCATTTTTGACCCCACTCATGGAAGAGTGTAGGTATTAGTAGCTCATGCATCCAAGGGTTAACACTGGCCAGAATACATTAGTAGCAATACAACCCACATGCCAGTGGGTTTTAAATGGCCCAGATCTTCTGTCTTCCCCCCTCTTCTTCTCATACTAAGGCCTGTCACTGATAAGCCAAAGATAGGAATTTTATTGCTGTGGGACCCAATCATATACGTTTGCTATCTCAGCCTGATTGTGTGCTAACAGATCAAATCGGTGACAGAAACTGGAGGATTAAATGGATAGCTGTTTTTTTCACCAGGAAGAGTTAAAAGGAAAGAGTAGAGAGTCGGACGTTGAATGAACAATTGATCTCTCTCTGGTCAAACACAACAGAATTGTATTTCCTACATGGTTTGTATTTCTATGGGGTTGGAGTTGGGTCACCAACATTTTTGAGAACCATTAGTTAAACCAGATTATCTACTACCACTTAAACACAGTTGAAACCTGATGATAGAGCATGTGTGTGTTGGTGTTAATCATGAAAATATGTGCTGCACTGTCAGAGGAGGTATGATGGTGAGAGTGTGTCAACTACGACAGGACAGATGTTCAGCATTTACCTTTGTTTTCTTTCTTGTCAGTATCAGCGCAGCGTTTCTGGTCTGTTTCTCACCAGTTAACACAGAGTACTCTGTTGTCATGACCAACAACTGCAAGATTAAAGGGCCATTCAGCCCCGCCAGTGTATGACATGTGTCTCAGCACCGGCTAACGCACACCGCCGGCGTTGGTTTTGACACGCGTCATCACCTGAGGAAACACTTTGTGTACACACTGTGTAAATCTTATTTCCCAGCTTCTGCACGTGTCAACGCTCCAGAATAAAAAAGAGGACAGGTTCATCATATTTGTTTCCTGGATGGCTACATGCTCTCCACCACCACATCTCACCTCTCTCTGTTTACATAGCACATGTGTGCATTGTATGTGTGACAAGCGTGAAATGACACGCACCGAGTGAAATTGCACACCGACACAGCTCGGATGTGTCGCAAATAAGAGCAAAGCTGGATGAACCTGGAATTTACTTTTGAGGTATAACATTTGGTATAAACAGCTGAAGTGGGATTTACCAATAATGGCATCATGAAATATTCTTCATTTTCCATTCGACATCATCGACATTCACGCTATGAGATAAAAACGGAACGTTACAAGACAGAGGTGTTTTCAAGGTAAATTCATGCAAAACCATTGATGCCCGTTCCCGTCGGGAGCAGTTTTTTGGCAAGCAGTCTCTGTATTTGCCTCAAAAACAACTCTGTCTCGTAATGTTCCATTATTATCTCATAGCGTGGTGAATGTGCAGGTCACAACTTGTCCACGAGAACGTTTTGGAGTTGTTGGCTCTGCCGTTCTAAAAATAGCTTGAAATTAAAGGTTGCAAACCTACTTCTTAAACAATAGGGATTATGGCAATGGACCAATTTGCCAAAATGTTGAACTATCCCTTTAAATATTTTTTGTTTGTTTGATTTGTTTTGTTTTATCTTGCAGGAATAGGTTTAATATATATTTCAATTGGCACAGATCAATACAACTTTAAGTTAAGGCCTGATCCTGTGTCTGTGGGTTGACCCTGACTACACGTCTTACCTGTGCCTATAATTCCTCCCTATAGAAATAAGCCTTAATGTATAGTTGAGGCTAGGTGGCCTCCATAACAGCAGTAATTCAGAAAAATGACCAGTCTGAGTGCAGGATAATTAAATTATTTCAGAGGCAGACACTCCAACAGCGGGGCCATGTTGCAGTGATTAACCAGCAGTGTTAGAGCCGCTTGTTCATATCATAAGTTAAAGGGGAACACACACACACACACACACACACACACTGGCCAGATCATATCCATGGCCATTGCCCCAGAAATGACCTCCTCAGCGTATGAAGGATTTTTTCCCCATTCATTGCTCCTCCTTACAGCTCTACCTTAATGTCTGTTTCTATCTCATCACATTACACAGGCTCATAGTTGCAGTAGCCAGGCTGCATCGCTGTGCATCAGTAGATGAGAAGATGGCTGCAGTCTAGAGCCGAAATCACACACATACAGAGTTGTCTTGCTGTAACTTGTGAGAGCTTTGTGTTGACTACTTTCCCCCGAGGCGTCTAACCTTCACCCTCACCTTTACTGAACGCTGCCTTACAGAGGAAGTCAGAAGTCAGAAATCTCCTGCCACAGAGCTGTTTTACAACCTCCTGTGGTTCGGTTTGGGGAAAACAGCTGGAGGGCAAACACGGAGCCCCGGGAGATCTGCACTGTTTTATCACCCGTCAAAGTTGTGTTTCAATTTTTGATTGCAAGGAGGAGGAGACAATGACATGGATTGCTTCTCTCCTGATGACAACTGGAAGCAAAGAGACTTTTACCATGTGGAAGACTGAGTCCTGTGTCTCTGATGTATACTTGGTGGTGGTTGATACTGGTTTCACTGTGGGAACTAACAAATGATTTTTTCCCCCCATTTATTCTGTCATTTGAGCATAGCCAACCATATGTCTACATTTTGGTTTTTTTTTTTAAGTTTATTTGAAGTTTCCTCACACCAGAAGGTGAAAGAGGTGCAGCTCACTCAATTTGTGAGTAAAAACTAACTTGATGATGATATTGGATGGCTTTTAGTTCAGACAAAGTAGTGTTTGTTTTTTTTCCTGATCACTTTGTCTGTCTTTATACATGTACAGGTCTTGATGCCCAATTCTGATTTGTTGCCTGCATCTGATTTTGAGTGTTTACTGTTTTCCTTGAAGCCCCCCAAACCTATTGTCAAAATGCACTATTGTCGTATTGATGACATGTGACTCACAATGACAGGACATATCTGATCTGTCTGTTTGGATTACAGATGCATTGGCAGATATTTGATTTATTTATTTCCTTCATATTTATGAAGGAAGCCTGAATCCGATCTGAGGAAATCAGATATCATGCCTTTTATAGATCTTACTGATCAGAATTGGATCACTTCAACCATGTAAAATAAAGTCGGCCTTGGAGGGCTCCTCCTTGTCAGACAAACAATGAATGATAGAATTTAAACACCTAAACTTCCATGACCGCTCAGATCAACACATATGATGTGGAAACTCCTTAATGAAATTCTTCTCTCCCTTGTTAGTTAGCGTTTTGAAGATAAATGCATCATGTTTTTAACAAAATTCTACTCCAGTATCCAGTATGAAGCCCTCTGTATTTGTGGTTCTAACTTATTTTTCTACTTTCCTTCATTGTAAGTCACCATAAATCACTTCTGAAAGTTTCCTGTGAATAAACCCAACCATCCCCCAAAGAAATGTTTGATTTGACATTCATCTTCACATTTCTTTTTACTTGTTTGAGTTCTTTGTTGCATTTTCTTAGTTCAGCATTCCCCACATACATCTTCAAAGTGCCCTTTTTTTTAAAATGATAATGTAACTTGCTTGTGTTGGCAACAAAACAGCCACATTTAAGAGATTAGACTCTATTGAAAACCACAATCATCCCCAAACTCTACCATGGGAGTGTACGTCATGTATGAATTGAAGAATTTTTACCTCAACTACGCTACATTTTTACCTTGATTAAATGGTTTTGAGGCAATTGTGATGGTTAAATAAATGTCTTGTAGCTTGTTACAGGGAGAATGGAGGCTCTCTACCTTCCACTTAGCGTTGTTTGGCCGAAAACCAACCTTGCAAGATTACCGACCTGACTTTCACACTTCCCCTTTAAAATCTCTAAATTGGTTTGAATTATTCTCCTCAACCAGTAGAGCTACAGATATACAAGATATTAAAATACATCCAGAATATAAAATGCAGTACATTTCCAGTATGAAGACTCTTCTCCTCTCCTGTCCTCTCTTTCCTCTGTGTTAGATACAGTGAACTTCCCGTGCCCAGCCACATGTCTCAGCTTTGTGAAGAGAGCATCCAGTGAGACTACAACACCAGGCTCCAGTGCACACACACACAAGTAGAGAGTGAAAATACTGGCATTTATAGAAAATCATTCAAGAACATCGCACACACACAAAACCCACACACAGAAAACACACGCACACACACATGCACACCTTGTTAACCTCCATATATCACCTCAGCATGACAAAATCCCTGGCTTGTTACGCCTCCTGTTTACACTTCCTGTCTAGTGGCTGCGAGGGATTGTGGGTGTTGTATTGAAATATTGACTAGAAATATTCCCACAGGTCCAGACTGCACCGGCTCGTTGTCAAAAGTATTAAATGTCACACACTTCAGCGGCCCACACACACACACACACACACACACACACACACCGAGTAAACACGGATGCCGCACATGCGCCGACACACGCTGCGTCGTCGTGATGTCAAAGAGGTTTTTCGCTGTTATAGGTTACAGGTGAACTCATTCAGCTGAACAGCCCGACTGCTGCCTGTTAACGCACACTGACACACACACACGCACACACACTGATGAATGAATGAACAAGCATCTTTGCTCAAGGATCTTTGCTACATTTCAGATTCACTAAACTGAACCCAGCCTGCCTCTGTCTGACTGTGTGTGTATGTGTGTGTCTATGTGTGTTCATGCTGATGCTAATGTGTATGTGCGCTTGTGAATAAACATGATCTTTGCTGTGAGCATTTTTCCAAGAGGCCTCAACTCTTCCCTCCTTGGAGATAGGGGCCCTTAACCAGCCCTATCTGATAACTGGCTATTGATTTAGTCTCTCACAAACACACACACAGATTGGCTAGCCCTCCCCACATACAAGCACACACACACATGTTTGTATGGCTATCTTTGTGGGGACACTCGCTGAAAATAATGTATTCCCTAGCACCTTATCCTAACATTAAAGGGATAGTTCAACATTTTGGCAAATTGGTTTATAGCCATAATCCCTATAGTTTTAGGAGTAGGTTCGTTACCTTTAATTGTCGGTGCAAGCTATTTTTAGAACGGCGGAGCAGAGCCGCAAGCTGTTCAGAGCTAGGCTACGGAGGCTAATGGAATCTCTTGGTTTCCCTCATCAAACTCATCAAATACACAATCCAACAACTCCTGAACACTCTCATGGACAAGTTCTGACCTGCACATTCACCACGCTATGAGATGATAACGCTACGAGACAGAGTTGTTTTCGAGGCAAATTCATGCAAAACCACAGATGTGTGTTCCCGCCTGGGGCAGTTTTTCGGCAAGCAGTCTCTGCACTTGCCTCGAAAACAACTCCTATTATGGCAATGGGCAATGGGCCAGTTTGCCATAATGTTAAGGTTAGGCTTTCATTTAACCATCCAACGAAAGCCTAACCTTAACCATCACTCTTAACCTAACTCAAATCTAATTATAATAACCTAATCATTATAAAGTCTTAAACCCTTAAACAGTCCTTGGTTGGGGTCTGAGTAAGTGAGGACGGGCCAAAATGTCCTCACTTTCCCAAAATGTCCTCACTCTTGATGGTTTCAAACTCAATCTGGTCCTCACATGTATAGCCATACAAGTACAAACACACACACACACTCTCACGCTCTGAGCGCTGGCATGTCAACAGACTGCAGCAGCTAGACTGAGCAGCAGCAGACACCACATCCCCCCGCGAATGAAAGGCAGCTAATTAGGACGGAAATTAAATGGCGAGATGCAGCGATAGAATCCAAATGGAGTTCAGCTGAGCAGCACGGAAAGACAAATAGAAAGGGTGAATGTGTGTGTGTGTGTGTGTGTGAGGTCGCTCTCTTTCCTGCTCCCTCTCCTCCCCAGCCAGCGGTTATCGAATCGTTCCGTGCACTTGAAAGTGGCCCGGAAAAAAAAAGTCCTGAAAGACGGCTGCTTGTTAGGAGGAAATGAGATGGAGAGATGCTTTGATGGACACTAAACAGAGTTCAGTTGAGAGGCACGGGGGGGGGGGGGGAAACTCTTCCTCACCCAGAAATGTATCCTCTCGCTCTCTTTGGACTCAATTCCCTATAGTTGTTGTCGTTGCCCTCCTCCTACCCCCCAAATTACAATATCGATCCGAACCACCCACCTTTTATTCCTCCTATCAGCATGTGGGGGTGATTTTGGCTTTTTCATACTGAGCTGAAACATCCAATCTGTGCGTAAAGGGGCTAAAAATGAACAGGAGATGTGAGCGTAGGCTATATCTGGGGATGGATTTGGTCACATTGACTTCGAATCAAAGAGCCGAGTGATCAGAAACCCGGGGAGCCTGAGGAGATTTTTGTGCTTTTAGAGCTTTTAGATCACATTACATCCTTTTCATCAGCAGATATGAGTTTGCCCTCTCGCTGAAGATGTGTGTTTACAATTCCTTTCTTGTCACCGCTTTGTGAAAACCACGTCAGTACAAATTTGCTCAACTTCAATTTTTTTCAGATAAGCTGTAAAGTGAAATGTAGCTGTACAGGCTGAGAACACCATCCTCTACTTCCAGCGCTGAATGAATCTTTTAAAAAGCCCACTGACTGAGCTGACAGGTATAGATACTTGGTTTTTCCAACACAATGAAATGGAGACTGATGTGTTCATGTACACAAAACCAAGACATTGACTGCAGATTGCTTGTAGCTGATGTGAGACAGTTTCAATCTGACTAGTTGTTCTGGATGAAGACTTCGGGCCCTAGTTTCGTCGACCAGGTGAAGTCTAACGTCAGCGCAGCTTCGCCACGCCAACGGGGTGTGGCCCAGGTCCATTTCGCAAGTTTGGTGGGCCGCGCAGTCAGACTTACGCCAGCGCAATCCCTCCCCTCGTCCCTCCCACCGGCGCAAACGGCAAAGAGGGAGGAGAGAGGGCGGAAGGGAGACAGGAGGAGGAGAGAAAGGCGTGGAGTGGGTTTGACACAGCCGAGTCAGATCTTCACCAATCAAAGGAGCTCCTCTCCTCACCTTTAACTGCGCGGCGGGTGATGCGCGCTGCAAGTTTGTCATTTTTTAAAATAGACGGAGGAAACAGCGACGCCAGAGGCCGAACCTCTCCCCGGAGGAAACAGCTGTTTCCCCGGAGGTCCGAGCTCAGAGTGACCAACAATGAGTTTACTAATAATAATACAAATATCCTTAATCAGGTTTGATCTGATACACTGAGAACCCCTGCCCAATAGTATAAGAAACAACAACTAATAAACTAATAAAGAAACTCACATTTATTCAAACCCTGTGCAAGATGATGAGACAAAGATAAACAAACACCATGCGTAACGGATGAAATCCGCGTAAAGGACGCTCTCTCTCTCTCCCTCTCTCTCTCTCTCTCTCTCTGTCCGTCTCTTTTTTTCTCTTTTTTTCTGTGATAGAGAGTATACTGTAGTAGGCTATATACTGACTATCTGATACCGAGGCAGTGGTGGTGGACTAAGAGAGATGAAGATTTGTGTTTTGTTTTTCATTACGGCTGCCTGATGCGGTCGCTGGCGTTAATAAATTAATAAGTAAATAAATAAATAAATAAAGCGATCATCACAAGGGCAGAGTGGTATCTCAACACGGCAGCGACATGCAGTCATCCACCCTCAGTCCTGCTTTTGGGACATCCACAGCTGCTTTTCAGTGCCAGTTCGTCCCTGCTGTGTTAATTCAGGTGGAGTTTCCATTACGCGTGCCACAGCCTTTGATCTCTGCTTTGATCTGATGTCAGATGTGACGGGACAATCTATATAGATATAAATTCACGTGTTGATTCCATTAGTTGCATTAAATAGTGGTTATTGTGGATATTTATTGCATTGAAATGTGTCTGGAACTGTGGAGATCTGCCTGTGAGGTCTTGGTGACGTGTGTGCACTGCAGGTCAGTCAGCCAAACTTCCACTGCACCTGCTGCGCTCCGCGCTGCGCTGAGACTAGACCTGGTTGGAGGTGGCGAGCTTTCAGCGCAACTTCGGCGGGACATTTTCGGACGAAACTTCCACTGCACCAAGCTGAATCTGTGACGCCTCCCCCTGCTGCGCGGCCACGCCTATCTCAGCGCAGCGCGATCTGCCAATCTTCCAATCTGACTTTGCGCTAGGCTGCGCTGGTCGAAACTTGCATTAGACCGGCTGCGCTACCTTGCGCCACCTGCGCTGCGCCAGCAAACTAGGGCCCTTCATGTCAACTGGTTACATATGAGGTGGTCTATTCTGATTTGGTGTTTACATGTCCTACTGCATTTATTCATAATGGACGTTTTACAGCCATGTGACATGTGCAGAGAATTCCCAATGGGTCAGGAAGGCTGACGTGACCAACTCGACCGGATGCACTGTTTGGGCTGAGATTCGGAACAGAATTATATACAAATGGCTCAGGTCATTTTCCTTCTTTTGTTTGGCTGGTTTGGGCTGAGAATTAATCCTAGTGATTCGGGGTGTACAGCCAGTGCACTATTTATATTCAAGTTTGGATTTGGGCTTTTAAAAAAACAACAACTTCAGATTCGCTGTTCGTATTCGGGAAGAAACCGGAAGTGGGCGAACTAGAGACTTCCACCAAGCTAGCCAGCTATTTCATCTTTAGCTCTCAGCTAACTAGAACGGGAATAAAATAATTTAATCATGTGGCACTTTCCAAACGTAATCGGACTGAATGGATCAAATTCTGGTAGTGAAACAAGTCGTTTCTCGGGGTTGTGACACTCAAAAAAATGTATCCACCGCTTTATAGGCGCTTCTTTTCTCGTTAAGGTGCATTAGCGCCACCTACTGTGTTGGAGTGTGAACCAGAGTCACCTGGTTATGTGCTGTTGCTCCTCTGTGATAAGATAACATCTTCACCAAAACCAAACTGTGGCAGATTGGCTCAAAACACACAACAACGTGTTTTTTTCGTTACATTTTGTTTTAATCTCTTGCAGTTGGCTCAAAATCATGCTCAAAATGTGCATCCAAACGTTTGTTTTTCTTTAGAAAAAAGCTCCCGAATAATAACCACATGTGAATTCCCACATGCGCATGTGTTACCATGGAGAGCACATGTGTAAAACATTTTACCACATGTGGAAAATGGGTTCACATGGGAATTCACATGTGATTCACATTGGGCCAAAACCACCTGTTTCTCATGTGCATATAACATGATTCCCATGTGCAACATTTTTCACATTTGAAGTTCATGTGTTTTTTCTGTAAGGGAATGAGATACCCTTCAGTTTGGGCCTGTTTATTCTGATGTGTACGAAGTATTTTTTATTATCTAAACTGATTCTAATTGGAATATATGGCTCCATGTAAACCCAGCTCCTGTTGGGCTTCAAGAACAAACAAATAACAAACTCATAGAAGGTTATAATCTGCTTTGTGCACAAATGTATTTTTTGGTTCAGTCTCACTGCTCCTTTGTGCACATTGGTTACCGGACAGAGTTAATCACCATGGAGCTCCAGAGCCTGACATCTCCTTCAGGAGCTGTTGGAGACCAGAGGCAGAGCTGAATGGAGAGTGAGTGTTGAACATTCAGAGAAGCACAAATTTAAATGGTTGACAGTGTTGCTCTGTGTGGAGTATGTAAAAAGGCAGCAATTAGCTAGTTTGTTCACTATAATGACTTTATACTGTTACTGCTGCTACTAAGTGGTCTGGAAACCAGCATTTGCATATTTTATTAATTCAGTAAAAATGTTAACTAGTCACACTAATGTTTCCTACTTCACAGCTCCAGAGATAGGACTCCAGAGAAATGAATTTGACAAATGAGGGAAGGAAAGAATAAAGGAAAGGAAGGAATTAATTAATCAAAGCTTGATTTTGAAAAAGAAATGCAACAAATTAGTAAATGATGAAAAAAGGAAAGTGCAAACACAATGAAAAAAAAAGAGAGAATCAATGAGAGGAGAAAAAAGTCCAGTTTAGGGGAGGAAAAAAAAGCGAAACAAAACAAATGCACAAATCAATCAGTCAATGAATGATCGCAGTTTGCTGCCTCCCGGAGGACTGCTGTGTTTTCTGGAGTGGGGAAAAATGAAGAGTGTGTAGCTCTGCACTGCGCTGAGCCATGCAGAGAGTCAACACTGATCCCACAGCAGCTCACACATCCACACAGCCTCTCATTTAACGTCTATACGGCCTCTGATAATAAAATAACTATCGACTGCTCTGCTCGTATTAGCTGGTGTGACTCTACACTGCAGGTGGAGACTTTTATTGTGCTTTCATGTTATGGCCTTTTTATTGTTTTATTGCGAGTTTTCTCTTCTATAAATGTGTTTTTAACTGTGAACTCTGCCTGCAAACTACATTTGAAAACCTATTGGACTGTATAAAGACTGAACTAAAGGAAAATAAGTAAAGCTCCTGCTCTGCTTTTCTTCTATCTTCTCCCCTTCATTTGCACACTCAGTCCTGTTTGTCATTCCTTCCATCCTTATGTTTCATCACAACCTCGTGTTTAATCTTGAATTAGTAGAAATACATGTCAGTCACACTGTTAATTCTATTAAAGCTGTGTTTCATGAAAAAAAAAAAAAACTGGGTTTACTGCTGATGTGAAAATTACACTGACAAATGTGCTTCTTCTCTCTCCTCTCTCTGTAGCCTCAGGATTGAGTTACAGTGAAATTAGTGGGATTTAAAATGACACTGTTCATTAATTACATGATGAAATCCCTTCTTCCTTCCTCTGCTCATCTCTCCTTCTTTCATCTTATCTGCCTCTTCCTTAGTTGCTTCGACAAATCCTTTTCTTCTTTTTCTCTTTTTTCCCAGCCTGTCATCCTATTTTCTTCCTTTCTCCATCTCTCTGGTGTTTTCTGACGGTGGTCTCCATTTTGTTTTTACACAATTAGGAGCTACAATGATGGCCTTCCTCTCTCTCTCTCTCCGTGCTTCCATTTCTCATTTTTCTTCCTCTAGTGTTTCCTTGCTATTCTTTCTTTTTTCTCTCTCTCTTTACACCACTCATTCTTTGCCTTTCCTTTCTTCTTTCACTCCCACCTCTTGCTCCATCGCTCGCTCACTGCAGCTGTTTTTTTTTTTTTTCAGGAGGAAACATTGAAACCTCTGAGGCCTGGGCTCTCTCTGCTGCTCTTCCCTTCAACTTCTGACAAATATTTGTTCTTATTTCAAGCAAGAGCACAGAAATAAATGATATGTACATAACAGGGCTTTTGAAAAATCTACATTGTAAAATGAAATGCTCAGTTTAAGAAAAGAATTACATAAAGTTTCTCTTCTTTTTTCACGCTGAACTGCATTTCACCTCTTAACAGTCTCAATATTTACTATAATCTCCATCTGAACGGCTTTGAACACATTTTCTCTTTTTTTTCCTCTCTCGTGTCCATCTTGCCCTCCTCATTTCTCTTTTCCATCATCCTTCTCTCTCTCTCTCCACTCTGTGTAGATCTCACTGACGCACATGTCCAGAGCTGTACAGGCTCAGCACAGGTTAAAACAGAGACCCTCAGAGGAGATGTAATAGCTCTAAATAATCTATACTGTAGGTCAGGGTCTGGGCTCTGAGTGCATCAGAAATCTGAACGATCGACAACCGGTCCAGCAATAAGTGACCTCACCTTGGAATTGTCAACAAAAAAAAGGGAAAAAATAATGATTATGAGTGTAGAAACCCTTGAATCATGCTTTATTAATTCCTGTTGAATAATGTCTACGTGTTGTCAAACTTGCCCAGCAGAAAGCTCTGTTTGCACGTACGAGTTTTAGTCTTTATTTCCCTGCCTTGGTATGTTTAACTACATGTATTTCTCTCACTATAGATTGTGACACTGAGTCCAGGACTGGGATTATGTGAAACAACTGTTATGAAATACCTTAGACCCATAACACCCCACTAATCCCTTAGAGTCATTTCAAGTGTTAAGAGTCACGCATTACCATCTAAAGCACAATGAGTAGCACAACTAATCACTTTTTTTTTTTTTAATCAAATAACTCATTGACAATCATCACCATTTAAATGGGCTCATTACTCGTGACTTAATCCTTCCTCTTGTGTTCGGGTCACCACTGACCCGTTTTCAGGTTTTAAATGCATAAAAGTACTATACCACATTAATTTGTTTATAGCATCAAGGCTTTTTGATCTTGTCAGGAACGTCTGTTTAAACCAAGTAAAACTTTCTTTCTTTTTTTTTTTTTTCTTTTTTTTACAAAATTCTAAAATGCTCTGGTTAAAATTATGACATTTGTGGTGTTAGGGTCCATTTTGACCCGGTTATAACCAAAAGAACAACAATGAGAGTTCAAACTGAAATCATAAGTGCAAAACCAACCTTTTCATGGATAAGGAAGCCTAACAACCAAGAGATGAGAAACAAATGGGATGATAAATAATTGTTTTAGTGTGTTTTACAGCTGATTTAAGACTGGGGTCAAAACCGACCCGAACACCATAGATGGTAGCAGAAAGCTGACAAGAGGAAAGTTACATTGAAGCCAAGAGGTATACTGACAAAAAAAGGTCCAGGGAGCCAAACCTAAAATATAAAACCAATATTTTCATGGATAAGGAAGCCTAACAATGTAACCAAGAGGAGAAAATCAAACTGGATAAAAAAAAAAAAAGTTTTTAGTGTATTTTACAGCTGATTTTAAAACATGGGTCAAAACCGACCCGAACACAAGAGACGGAAGCAGAAAGCTGACACAAGATGAAGGTTACTGTATGTGAAATTATAATTTCAAAGCGTTATGATTATCAATCACCCAACTTGGTTGCCATGGTCACCAGCCCACACAATGGCCGACTATCCAGGGTTGACTTTACCATTGTTGACAGGCTGAAAATTATTTTTCTGTCCTCAGGATAAATGACAAGAATGTTGTGGCGATCAATGGTCCATGTGCAGGTGTGACAACTGTCTCCATGGCAGCAAAGAGCAAAAGACCAATGATTCTAATCTTGTGAAGCAGCGAACCAAACAACATGCTGCTACAGAGCCGGTCGCTAAAGTCTTGTTTTGAAGGGCTGTCAAGGCTCCGATAAATACACCTCAAAACATATCTATGGTGTTTGATTGTTACAATGAAAGATGGACTTTGTGCAACATACCACAATAACAGCTAATTTGTGCATTTATAAAACATGTGTTAGCTTTCTGCTTTATGTTTTAAATCAGCTGTAAAATACACTAAACACATTTTTTAAAATCCAGTTTGTTTTTCTTCTCTTGGTTACATTGTTAGGCTTCTTTATCCATGAAACTTTTGGTTTTAATATTTTTGGTGTGGGCCCCTGGGCCTTTTTTGTCAGTATACCCCTTGGCTTCAATTGAACCTTCCTATTGTCAGCTTTCTGCTACCATCTATGGTGTTGGGGTTGGTTTTGACCCGAGTTTTATTTAGTTTAAATAGAGGTTCCTGACAAAGTCAAAAAGTCTTGATAATAAACAAATTTGTGTGGTACTTCTATGCATTTACAACGTAAAAACGGTGGCGACCCCAACACAAGAGGAAGCTCCATCCGTCCTCTCACTCTTGAGGCCGAGCCCTGCTCAGATGAATCTGTCAGTATCTGTAGCAGCAGGTGTTGTGCGGCTCAGTACCAGACTGCAGCTGTTGCACGGTGCGTTTCTCTTTGTTGGTGTCAGTTAGCGTCAGTGGCAGTCAAGGGGTTAAATCGGTATCCCAGTGCTTTAATCAAGGAAAATATACAAAAATTGAGACACGAGCCACATTAGGTTAACATCTGTCTCTTTGATTCGGCTGTAAATACAGCTCCAGTCAGCAGGCGCTCGACGACAAGGCTCGCTGTAGATCTGCATTGATTCTGCTGTGATTTAAAGTAAGGCAGCTCCATTAGAGGAAATGAATTCTGAATGACCCTGCAGGCCTCAGGGTGGGCTCTCTGCTCTCTGCTTTTATTCCCCTCGCTCGGTGTCTCTTACTCATTGTGTCTTTAACTCACTCGTCCACCTCCCTTTTCCCAGTCTCTCACTCTCCCTTTCTCTCTCACCCCTGAGCTATAAGAGGCCCATGTTATCACCTTCTGTTAACAATGAAATCAGTTTTATGATTTTGTGAGGAAAATCCCTTTTGACCGACGGTGACCGGATCAAGAAACCTGGATCTGCAGTGTGTGTGTGTGTGTGTGTGTGTGTTTTATTACATTCATAGGATTTGAAAGCTTTATAGAAACCAAAATGGTGTTTGATGCTCACACACATACTGTTCGTGTGTATACTGCATGACCAATCACACACACACACAAACTCATACGCACATTCCAATAGGCAAATCCATGCCCAATTGTCTGACAGAACTAACTGTATCGATTGTCCTTCCTGTCTTTTCCCTTCCTCCTCTCCTCTGTACCTCTGTTTTCCTTCCTCTTAACCACTCCTCTCTCTCTCTCTTTCTATTTATCTCTGTAATTGATTCCCCCTCTCTCCACATCGCACTGTCACAGGAAGTGTCTGCTGCTCCGACCCCCTTCGACCTTGACTCTAAGATTGGAGATAAAGGAAAACGCTCTGATCCCGACAGTTTAGCACATCTGTCCGGCTGTGTATGAAATCTAACTAAATTGTAGGTAGTTTAAACAGTTTTAGTCGCTGACCTTCCAACTTCATCTTAATCCTTTTAGAAAAACCATTATCTGAGTTGAAAGCTCTGTAAAAAAGCTTTAAATATAATTAATGTCAAAAGATCAATTTGTTCTGAGACATGCAGGGTCAGAGTATGCACGCTTTGAAAAGAAAATTCTGGTAACACAAACTTTGTAAAATGAAAACATTGGCCTGAGTCAAACAATAATCCTAAATGTGTTATAATAATGTGTGTACCTGGTGTTCCTACACAACAAGGCAAAGTGCAGTATCTGTAAAAATGCCAAACTGAGAAAAACAGCTTTTTGTGTTTTTCATTGTCAGGTTTAAGCATCAAATTATGAATAACTACCAAGCCTATAATTGATCAGATAAAGGTGATCTGAATTTAATGTATTTTGTAGTTTGTCTTTCTGATCAATTTTGACCGTTTTATGGCAGATACTGTACTTTTTGCCTTGGTTTTGGTGCAGATACTGCATTTTGGCTTGGTATAAGCTACAGATACCTTTGCCTTGGTTTAACTCCAATGGAATCATAGAGTAAATTATACAATGTAGGGAGTATAGTACTGTTTGCAGAAACTGTTTGCCTTGGTTTCACAGTGCTTTTTTTTTTGATGGACAGCAAAATAAAAAGCCCAATAACTCTGGAAATTTTAGCAGTACCAATACCAGATTGAAGAGAATATACCAGACTTTTGATTGGTTAAAAAAAATAAAATAAAAAATGCAGATACTGCACTTTGCCTTTGTAGGGCTCTCCTCAGCAGATTGTTCTCTCTGCTTGAGTGGTGCTGACTCTCTGGACCTCCTGCTGTTTACTTTATCTCCTGTGTTCTCCCTCGTGCTCTTTGCTAACCTGCTTTTCCTCCTTGAAGTCGGAGCAGAACTCCAGCTCACATCTGCCGGACTACAACCTCAGACCTCTGTCTTCAGCCTCACCTCCTCCTCCCCCTCCTAACATCCAGCCTGCCTCCACCCTCACCCTGCACCAACCTTCAACCTCATTCATTGGTTTTCCAAAACACAGACCTGCCAGCACTCCCACTGAGTCCTGTGTCTGTATCTGACTCCAACCATTATCTGAACCATCACATTCTCACCAGCAAATCCAAAGCGTTTTATTGTCTTTTACTTCTAATACTTCGACCACTCTGTGTCTAACAGTTTAACTCCCCAGCTACAGTCGTATTATAGTATTTATATCATTTTCAACTGGTGCTAGAAAGACTTTTAAATATATTCATTCTACAATCAAGTCAGTTTCTCTTCATTATGTATTATATGAAAATTTAAAAGTGTAATAACCTGATTATACAGTTGAGTCGAGGTTAAAGCATAGTCGTTTTGTGTGTGTGTGTGCATGGGTGTACAGTATGTGTGTGTGTTCAGAGATTCATGAAAGTCAGTGGCTGTCTGGACTGGTTAGAAAATGCATTTAAAATGTTTTTTTCTTTTCTAGTCGAGGGAAAAACTTACATATCTTTTATGATCAGGAGAGCGAAAAAAAAAAAAACCTTCTCACTATTTCTCCAAAATGTTATTTTAAGGTCAAAGTAGTGGGTTGTTTTCTGATGATGAAACACCCCTGACTTACGAGAGCCCAGGCAATTTCAACTTAACGCTTTAGATGTAGTTAGATACGGTAACGGCCGGCAATGAGAACCTCTTACACTCAGAAGCAAAGCATCTTGGGGTCAAAGTGTTATCGGGCTGTTGGATTGAATTCAGCCCTGAAACGGATACAACTGCATTCATGATCTCAGATATCCAATACTGTACACTAGTAGTGGAGGAGATGAAGAGCCTTGATCAGAGTAAAGCAGTGTGATGGAGCCGGAATGACTAGAAAACCAACGAGTGAAAGAAAACTACATAAATCTCACAGTCTCTAAAGAGGCAGCGGAGCTCTGCGTTTATTCTAAATGTCTAGAATGAACTGCTTGAGAGATGATGAGTATGCAGAGGGGAGTCTGAGGATGGTTGCGTTTCTCTAAGTTACTCACTAGTCAACCATTATATAAAAAAAATAATGACATAATATTGCATAAAGTTGCAACATATTGGAAAATAACCAACATTAAGGGTCATTACGAACTTTGTGTTTTGCCTCAAACAGCAAATATTCATTGTTTTTCACCGGTATTACAACATTAAAGGGAAACTATGCAAGTCAACTCGCTTTTCCGCTGTTTTGCTAACCTTCTCTGGACATAAAATCGATTTTAAGCGAAGCTTCGACGGCCGGGGGGTTGCACGATCGTAATGTCTGACGGGGGGGGGGGGGGGGGGATCGTAGCGGAAATAATGAAAGTAATGGCAAACAAACACTGCATATCTCCAAAATCAGGCAGGTTTCCAGGATGCCAAGTCGCCTACTCATTTTAATGTAACAATTGCCGATGAGAGCCGGTGTCAAAAAGGAAGAAAAAAAATAATTTATTTTTACCATGGCAACGAACGAAGCTTTGAAGCTTCTATTTTTTTGGGTCAGCCCTATTACAATCTGACGGAAATTTAGACAGGTCTACACAACACAGGCATCCCAAATTCCAGCTAGGGCTGCTGCTGTGGCAGATATGGAGGTTTTGCGCTTCCCAGCAAACCTGATAGGAGGTTTTGGTTAGGTGACTTTTCTGTCACAATTAAGGGCAGGGTTATCTTGCAAACAGACTAAATAGGAGGATCCTTCACATGTTCTCATCATTTTAAGTGAAATCCACAATTCGGAAGTTTTGCAGATAGGAGGTTTTGCATTTCGGCCATCGATATAGTAAAATATCATGAATGGATGACAAACCATTTCCCCAAATTATATAAATGATAACATTAATTGGTCACTATTTCTGTATATTTTGTGCTTTGGGACATGTTGCATTATATCACCTATTATGGCCTAAAAATGCCAAAACATACTGTTGCTTGGGGACAGTAACAACTTGGAACCTGGTTCCTGCTAAGTGACATGAAAACCACAAGATAATTCCAACAAAGCTTAGTTTGATTCACTCATGCAACAGGTTATAAATGTCATCTCTCTAGCTTGTTTCTGATTGGACGATTAGTAGTTGTTGCGACCGTCCCTTGTCACAGTCGTCCCCAGACTCCCCTACGTCACTCATTTATCCCGTCAGAACACAATCAGTTAACACACCTGAGGTAAACAGAGACGTGAGACTGCAGCGAAACAGAATCCGTCTGACTGCTTCAAACACCTCTGACATCCAACCCCCCGTCACAGACGAGATGAACCTCTTTCTTATCACTCTGGAAATCCACCGCTGCAAAGTCTGTGTCATATACACGACATCCCTGCCTGAAGATACTGTGAACAAAGACAGCTGATAGATCCTTCTGCCAAACACGAGTCTGCAGTACTACTGCTCTGACATCTCCTAGGTGTGTCAGTGTCTTACTTTATTTTATGCTGTGGTTGGGATCAATGCCAAGAATATAGCACGGCACGCTACAGTCAAACTTACTACCGGTATTTCAGTGAGGTGAGAATACTGTGTTGGCAGAATCCAATTATCATCATTAATAAGAAGATAAAATATCCTGAGGAGGTTTAGTGGTGCTATGGAGCAATGTTCAAGTTGCAAAAACAGTTAAATCCAGTCTTTTATCAGTTTTGATTCAACGAGTCTCCTGTCTGTACAATTTGTGATTCGGGTCTGACTGGAGTCAGGTCATGTGACTGAAGCTACTCCACAGACTGATAGTCTACGGTCCTAACAGGCTAAGAGATTCAACATGGATGTAAACAATGATGTGAAAAAATAAATCAGCTCATGTTTTAAGAAGAAGAAACTGAATTTAGTGTTTCTTTCTCTTCCTTTCTTTTTTTTTGTTAAAGGGATAGTTCAACATTTTGCAAATTGGCCCATTGCCATAATCCTTATAGTTTTAGAAGTATGTTCATTACCTTTAATTGTCGGTGCAAGCTATTTTTAGAACGGCGGAGCAGAGACGCAAGCTGCTCAGAGCTACGCTACGGAGGCTAATGGGATTTCTTGGTTTCCCTCATCAAATACACAATCCAACAACTCCAAAACGCTCTGGTGGACAAGTTGTGACCTGCATCACCACGCTATGAGATAATAACGGAACATTACGAGACTGAGAAGTTTTCGAGGTAAATTCATGCAAAACTGCTGATGCACGTTCCTGTCAGGGGCAGTTTTTCGTAAAGCAGTCTCTGCATTTGCCTCGAAAACAGCTCTGTCTCCTACCGTTCCGTTATTATCTCATAGTGTGGTGATTGGACAACAAAAAAAAAACTCTATGGTGGTATATGGCTTAAAGTTGACAACTTCCTAATACTTATTTCAAAGAGAGGCAGTCTAAATACATTCAATTTATCCTGATGCTTAGCAGGAAAGCAACAAATTGGATGATTAGTTGAAACAATGATTCAATTGTGGATTGTTTCTGTTTCTGATTGGCCACTGGGATTGAAGCTACAACTTTGCAGATGGAGGACAATTTTCACAACACTGAACAACCCTGCAACCAAAATGCTTCACAACATGATGGACGCTGCATATCACACACAACAATAACCAATGATCTTCTTATAGTTATCAAGTATCGACCTATTTAATCATGATGCACAGGAATTCTAAGATTTATCTGGAGCCAGGTGTCCAGACACATGACTTTTTGGTTTGTAGCTGCTGCTCTGTCTTCATCACTAACTGTCAGTCTGCTGTTTGATGTTGGGCAGGTTTACAACGGGTCAATTACAACAGCTGCTGTTAAATTAAAACATTTTTCAGACCAAAAGACTGAAACAATGAACTTAGAAACGAAAAAAAACATTGCTCCATTGTTTAAATAAACATATTATTATTGTTATTATTATCAGTTCATTATTAATGCATTATATCATATTTTTTTAAATGCTGCAGGCTTTAGTCAATAAGTAACAGAGAGTAAACAATAAAGGAGCCAACATGCCTGTACGTACAAATTCAATCAATAATCCAATCGAGCATGATAATATTAAATATGTACTTACAATTATGTCTAGAATTAATAGCTATACACAAAGGAGATCATTACATTTTGATTAAATGTCACTGCAGTATGTCCCTGCAAGATCAGCCATGTGTCTCTGCTGTCACATGGGGAGGACTCAACACAGAGCGTGTCTCTGAACATTTCTCATAGGATACACAGAGCGACAGGCTTTATCCTCTCATTTCTGTCCACTACAGTTAATGCTAGAACATTTAAAGTGGAAAAAATGTAAGTGGTATAGCAATTTCTGTCTGATAGCTGAGTATGAAACAGTGTGATATGCACAGCTGAGTTTTAAAAGGTTCGCCCAGGTCCTGCCACTGGATAGGAACCTGTTTAAAGATGCTCGGGTTAATCTGGTCTCACTCAAGTGTTAATAGGAGGTCATGTCATGTGGAATCGATCACAGCCGCTCACAGATCACAGGTTAACATGCTAACATAGTCAGCAGCATGGAAGAAGTCTCATAAACACATGTCACCTTCCAATCAAGTGCACATAACAGACACCTCAATTTAAATATACAAAAAAAGAGGAATCACCACGACCAGCAGCGCCAAATGAGAAACCACCTGACCCAGGACTCAAAGCTACATTTGTGCTTTATTTCATTCAAATCTTTGCCCCTCCCTCTGGACAATGTTCAACTTCCAACACAACATACAGTACACAGAAGCCCTGAACTAGTCAGATACAAACAGCTGCATATTTCCAAATAAATGAATTTGAAACAAACATGACTATGACCCATGTCTGTCTATTGATTTACCCAACGCAATGACCTAAACTACATACAACTGCAAAAGCTTGGAAGCCAAATGTTTTGCTATTTCCTATTAATTTGTGTTTTTAGTTTTTTTTACAGTGCAATGTGTTATTATACATCCCCTGAGCTGCGTGGACTAGACACTACAGTGACTTATTATCAGAAAGTAACAGGTCAGTCAGGTCGGAACTAAGTGGTCAGTGTGACAAGTTGACCTTCGTCTTGTGTTAGCTTTCTACTGCCATCTATGGTGTTAGGGTCAGTTTTGACCCGAGTCTTAAATCAGCTGTAAAACACATTAAAACAATTATTTATCATCCCATTTGTTTCTCATCTCTTGGTTACATTGTTAGGCTTCCTTATCCATGAAAATTTGGTTTTGCACTTCTGATTTTAATTATTGTTCTAACCGGGTCAAAAAAAAAGTTTTTGTTTTATTTTGTTTAAAAGAGGTTCCTGACAAAGTCTTGACGCTATAAACAAATTTATGTGGTACTTTTATACGTTTAAAACCTGCAAACGGGTCACTGGTGACCCGAACACAAGAGGAAGGTTAAGTAGAGGAAGAGAAAAGATGGAGAGTAAAACAAGTTTCCTCCAGACTGCTATGCTAATATTAGCTATGCTGAGATAGCAACACCTCTGTATAGCTCACTTAGAAACGTGCATCACAAGATCATAACATAAAGTTAAATAATCAAGGTCAGATCAATCAAAGACAGAGTCACAGCATTAGATGACGAATCTGGATCAGTTGAAGTTGACGCTGTAATTTCACTGGGGAAACTTCTAAAAACCCGAGGGGCCGCGCTCACAGGCTGAACCGAAGACGAGCGTCAACATTTCACACTATTTTAACATCAATGCGCTCGAATCAAAGTCTTCAAAACGTGACAAAAAGCGAAACTATCACAAACCACAAGAATTATCAGGAAGACGACACACTGGGGCGCGACCTTCCTGTTTGTCTCTCGCTCGCAGAGACACCTGAGACACTTCTGAGCAGCAGCAGCAGATCTGCTGGAGGCTGTGAAGGTTTGGAATTCATTGCACACTTTTTTTTCTTTCTTTTTTTTACATATTTTAAAAGGCCATTTGTGTAAAAGGAGAGAAAAAAAAGCTTGAATAAACCACCTGCCCACCATCCACCTCTGCTAAACACGACACCTTGGTAACATCCCAGTTCAAGGATCTGGGTAGAACGCTGCCGAGACGCCTGATTGGATTAGCTCTCGGACGGAGGAGCTCAACTAAAACACACACCTCTGAACAAGACGTGATGGCTCAGGATGACATGAACATGAATGAAAAGGAGTTAAAGAGAATGACTGAATTGACTGATGAAATGAGGACGTACACATACACACACATGGATGTCAGTGAAGAAGAGGGAAAATGGATTGCAGCAATCTGTAACAAAGATTAAAATCATACGTGTGAAAAGCTGGTGTCACACACACAGCACACAGCGCAGGAGAAGTCAGAAAAATGCCTGCACACACACACACACACACACACACACATACACACACTCAGAAAAAGACCTATTATAAATCAACTCAAACCAACAGCCCTTATGCTTCAAAGTCATCTCTGAATCGCTTATCCACAAACTGAGACGCACTATAGGAATACCAATTTATAGTCCTCTATCATATCACTCAGAGAGGGGGGGGGGGGGGGGGGGGGGGGGGCAAAAAGAGGGGGACACAGTGAGGGAAATGGTGGAGAGAGAGAGAGAGAGAGAGTGCAGGAGAGTGAGGGCATTTATCCACAAAATACCTATTTATACATTTCATCCTTATCTGAGAAGAATGGAGAGAGCGAAGACTTCTGTGAGGATAATGATGTTCACATATACAGTATATGAATATGTGAATGCTCTCAGTCACACACACACACACACACACACACACACGCACCGTCACAGACACACACACACACACACACACACACACACACACACACACACACACACACACACACACAAGTCTCCCAGAGCTGCAAGATAAGAGAGGAGAGTGTTCTGGAGAGAAAGCTTCCTCATTGGTGTGCAAGGCTGCACATGTTCCAGCCCTCCCTTATATCCCCTGTGTGGGTGTATATGTGAGTGTGTGTGTGAGGGAGAGAGAGAGAGAGAGAGGGAGGGAGAGCGAGAAAGTGTGTGTGTGTGGAGCACTCCCTTGCTTTCCTTCACTGCCACTAAAAAGACACAGAGGACCTATTGTGCCCAAGGAAGGAAAATCACTCCATTTTCAGAAAGGAGGAGAGGAATGAACAGCTCTCTCTCTCTCTCTTTCTCTCCCTCTCTCCCTCCTTCCGTTCATCTCTCTTGACCTCTCTCTCCCTCTCTCTTCCCCCTCCCCTCCCCTCCTCTCTTCTCTCACACTCTCTTTCCCCCACTCCCATTCACCCAGCAGCTGAAATGGTGAGGCCTGTTGAAAAGGAAGCCCACATGACAGCATTCACAGCTTTGCTTACCGCAGCATCTCCCCTGCTCGCCGTGTGCCTTTGCACCACAAACCACCGCTGAAAGCAAATTGATACGGCCTCTAAAGAAAAAAAAAAAAGTATAAAAAGAACAAAGTTACAGCGCTAACGGGGTCACCACCAGTGAATAAAGGTGGATGAAAACAGGTGGAGAGAGAGAGAGAGGACACCGGGTTTGGGAGTAAATGAGAGGTTTCAAGCAGCAACAAAAGCAACATAACATTAAAAAGTAGAAGAATGTGTTTTTTTTTCCTTCTTCTTACTCTTCTTTTTTTTAGGAGTTGCAGTTCATTCGCTCTGGAGCGCAATTTTGTTGCCAACGATATTATCTAAAAGTCTGCTTACTGAGTGAAACTCAGGTTCCCAGCAGGTAATACCGCTTTATTGAAACAATCTATCATGGAAGGAAAGAGAAGTGTTGGACCGGTGGGGATTGGATGTGATGTAAGTGGCCCAGTTCTGACTAGATGAATGGATGTGAATGTGCCACTGCAGACTGAGACAGCAGAGGTGATGATGGAGGAGGAAGGGGGGGAAAAAAACTAAAATAAATTACAACAAGCACCACATTATTAATGATTTCAAGGGAGAGAGAGAGGTGCTTGTTGTTTATTAAAACGTGGGACTCATTTTGAAGTGTTCGGCCGTCGCTAATGTTGCCGAGGTCTGGGAATAAAATCACCCAAACAATCAGATCTGTTGTAAATTAGTTGAACCACCACAGACTTGAAGGAGAAAGCAGCAGCCAGTGGTGAACTCATTAGCCACAGACAGGCTTTGTCTGTGGATCGTTATCTTATTGTTGAAGATAACAATAAGTAAACATGAAAAAAAAAAAAAAAAAAACTATCAATATGTTTTGACTGGTGCAAATTTAGTATCAGGTTATGTTAAAGTCTGGTGATTGCTCCATGACAAAGTGCTGAATCTACAACATACAGGCAATATGCATATAGGGAATTAGGACACTGACAGTTTTCCTATATGAAGAAACACATTGACTATGAACTTTCAGTTCCACCTCCAAGCAGAGAGCTGCAGATAATCAGACTACATCTACAACCTGATCTGATGTCTATGACTGCAACACCAACTTATTTAAAGGGTATAACCTCACAAAAAAAAAAAAGATCCAACATCAATGCAAAGCCAACTTCCTGCTTCATAAACAGCAAGCCGTTTTGCTACCACGGAACAGCATGTAAATCTACTTAACCTCTAGCCATGTGGGCTGCCTACGTGACTTCATTTGCTTCGCAGGTAAACCCACACAATCCAACACATAGAGTAAGTACAACATGCCTGCAGGAGGACCACTTTCCAGCTTTTTAAATTTCATCTCACTGACATAGACAGAGACAGCAACAGGCTAAGAGAGGCTGTAAGATATGGTTGAAAGCTCTGGAAAAAAAAAAAAAAGCTTGTTAAGATTGTCCCAAGTGATGCATTCTGTCCATGAAATCAAACCACATAGGGAACAAAAAAAAAGAAAAAGAAAACAAAGCTGGAAACCATCAAAAACAACCAGCATGCATGCAATGTGCAGGGATTGCCCTGACCCTTTGTAAGAAAACTGTTAAAAAAAACAAAAAAAAAACACAGGAAGTGCGACAGTTTTCTACCTCGATTTTTTTTTGAGAACTGGCTCATCTCCTTGGCGCAGGGGCTCTCTGCAGGTCCCAGCCGTCAGATTGGAACAGGGCCCTGCTGCCGGCAACATTTCAGCACCTTGGACAGCTACGCAATAGCCAGCAGAGATCCAGCAGGAGGGAGGGAGGGAGGGAGGGGGGAAAACAGTAGGACAAAAGACAGGGGAGGAGGGTAGCAGGGGGGGGGGGGGGGGAAGAAGGGGGTGGCAGTGGGGTGGGGGGAGAATTTGGCCGCTGGGAGGCCATTCACAGGGTATACAAAGAGCCAATGTCAACTCGAGTTGAAGGACAGAAAACAGAATTAGCATTACAGCGGGTTGCACAGTTCATCCATGTCACACGGCTGAGAGGAGGAGGAGGAGGAGGAGGAGGAGGAGAAGGAGGAGGAGGAGAAGGAGCCTGTGAACGACGACACCGACGCACACAGACAAGACACACAGCACACCACACAGCGTTACTGTGGAGAAACTGTGTATTTCGTGACAAATGCTCTTCGCAGCAACACAACTCTTTGTGCCGGTATCTTTTTCTCACATCCACAAAGTGCAGTCAGTCGCAGCCTGAGACGCAACAACTGCCACTTTTTTCCCCCTTCTTTTTCCTCCTCCAGTCTACATAAGTGATATCGTTTCTGAACAGCAGGGGAGTTTCTGGGTGCTGGAGTCGCTGCTCTCTCTACCTGCACAGGCACATTCTCTTTTTACTGCTCTTCACTACTTTTAATAGCCACACTAATGGGAAATCTTCTCTCCTGTAAAATTGCAAAGCTAAAGAAGCAGACTTTCTCGATCCATGTCCTTCTATATACGCCAGGGTTTTCTTTTCTTTTTTTCAATCACTTCAATCACAGCCACTGGTGATGTTGTGACACATTCTCGTCCAAAATATTGACCCCCATCTACATCAAACATTACCCTGCACATCACATCATCACATCACCATGGATGGAAAAGAGATTCTCAGTGGTAGAAGTTGAAAGAAAAACCTTGAACTGATGTGCTAGGGTTGTGGAAAGAAGGAACGGAGGAAAGAGAGAGAGAGAAGCTCAGCTCATCAATCATTAGAGGAGCCATCACATTTCACCAGAGAGAGAGAGAGAGAGAGAGAGGGAAGACGGAGCTGGAGGCAAGCTCTATTTTTTCCTTTTTTTCTCACTCCCACACACACACACACACACACACACAAGTGGCGTCCACAGCATCCAAGAATAATCAAACCACAACTTTAAGACAAAAATGTACCTCAAGCTCAGGATCTTGACAAAGTGCTTCAGTGAAAATTTAATGGCGCAATCTTTGCGGCGCTGTATTGCTCCCCTATAGCATACAATGTTCTCTAGAAGTTGTACATCTTCAAAGACAAAGCAAAAAGAACATGATTCTCCCTGTCGACAGCTCACATCAGTTCACACTCAGTCTCAAGTTTTTCTTGTTTTTTTTTTTGTCATTTTTTCTCTTTTTTTAAACGGACAAATAAGTTCTATTTTACATAAAGATTCTGATTCTTTAAAATACAGCACTTTCAGAAAGAAAAAAACAAAAGAAGGAACATTTCCATTTAGCAGAGAGCATTGTTGATAAAATAGTAGAGTGCAAAGGCACTTTCTGGAGTTAAGTAGAGTAAGATTTCACCGCTCGTTGGATTTTTGAAAAGGTTTTTCTTTTTATGGTTCAACACTCACCGTTTGTCTCGTGTGTGCTAAGTATGTACAGGAATGTCAATCTGTAGCATTTCCTCTTCTACAAAGAATCATTATCTCATACTTTTTTTTTCTTTTCTGTTGTTCACAGTCCGAATAAAATACAGTTTTATGAAAAGCACAAAGCCGTATTTGTACACAGTCCTTGCCCATTGTTATACCTGCCGTCGTCAAAGTCCTTAGAACTTCATGTTTTCCCAAACGAAGAAGAAGAAGAAGAAATAATTTATACCATCCGAGAAGAAAAATAGAACTGCATAATAATATACTTCTTATACTCCTTTTTATACATCATGAAAAGCAAAAAAGAAGGAAAAAGGAAGAGAGAGAAAAAAAAAAACGATGGTCAAAGGCTTCAGTTCACTTCCAGTCAATTGTGTGGGATTGAACACAGATAGATAAGATAGATATATAGAGGGCTATTATTACAGTAACTGCGTGATTATTATGAATGCTGCACAGAACCTGGAGGAGGTGGAGGGGGTAAGGGGGGTAGGGGGTTCTGTGGAGGGAGGGCGGTGGGTGGGGTGGGGCTGTGGGGGGGGCACTGTCGCTATCTTACAGTTGGCTCATCGCAGTCTGTTTCTCCAGAACCTCCAGGTAGTCTGGTTCTGTTTTTAGCTTCCCGGGCAGCAGGAGCGGGTGCTCATTGTTCCTGGTAGGGTGTTCGGCCCCGTAGTATTTCCTGGGGGTCCCGTACAGCACGGTTTTGTTCAACCTGTCCTGGTTGGTGATGTGCCGCCGGGCCGTAGCAGCCTCGTAGGGGGGCGCCATGCAAGGTCTCTTGGGTAAAGTGCAAAAGTTGTAATTGAAAGGGGGCGGGCCTGCGACCGTGGGGAGCTCCTTGTTGGGCCTCTCTCCTAAGTTTTGATACAGCATCTCAGGAGGCTCCGGGGTCGTCAGGCTGCACGTCGTTGGCGATTTATCCATAAAATCCACTGTGCTGATTGTGTAGGCCCCCGGGCTGCGGGTGAGGACGTCGTCCTTCTTTGCATCCAGGGGCCCGAAGCTGAGTTCCTTCAGGTTGCGATAGTAAGCCACCTGCTCGCCGTCCTTCTGCATGTAAATGGGGTTTTGGCACATGGAGCCAACGGGTGGGGGGATGTAGTTATACACGTGGCTCTCTGAGGTTTTGTCTTGGGTGGGTTCGGGGGTGTAGGAGCCGTACTGCACTTGGAACGAGTTGAGATCTAAGTTGTTGGCGCCCGTGGGCACGTGTTCCACCCCTTTGCGCCGTTTCAGGACGAAAACAAAGAGGCCGGCGCCGAAACAGACGGACAGGATGAAAACAACCAGGAGCCCGAGGATCAGGACCGAGAGGGGCACCTCGGGGTGCAGCTCGGGGGTGTGGAGTCGGGATTCGGTGGGGCTGACGGAGCTAAAAGAGGAGGGAGAAGGATGGGAAGAAGAAGAGGACGGAGAAGACGGGGTGGGGGCTTCGGTGCCGGGGCTTATTAGCGTCGGGGCTCTGGTGGGGGGCGCGTGCTGCGGCGGGGGCGCCTCGCTGGGCTCGGGGCAGATGGCCTCGTTGCGGAGCGAGCGCAGCAGGCGGCCGGCGTGCTTGGAGGGGGAGTCGCAGGTGATCTCGTTCACCACCACGCTGGTGCTGGACAGCTCCATCCAGTTCTTCAGCGCCACGATGTGGCAGGTGCAGTCCCAGGGGTTCTCCTGCAGGTCGATCTGGATGAACGCCGACAGCTGGTCCAGCACGCCTTTGACCGGAAGGTAGGAGAAGTGGTTATTCCGCAGGTTGAGCCTGGTCAGCATGGTTCCCCCGAACACGTTGTCCGGGAGCGACTTGAGCAGGTTGTTGTTGAGGAACAGCAGCTGCAGGTTGTGCAAAGCGTTAAATGTCTGTGGGAAAATCTCCTTGATGATGTTATATTCCAAATAGAGATACTGCAGCGACTGCAGCCCGGCGAAGAGCGACTGAGAAAGAGACTCGATGTAATTCCCGTTGAGATAGAGCCGCCTCAGGTTTGTCAGATTCTCGAATGCCCCCTCCTGAATCACCGCTATTCTGTTATTTCCTAAGTGGAGCAGCTCCAGAGAGCTGTACTCAGTCAGATCGGCTCTGTAAATGACTTGCAAGTAGTTACCGGTCAGGTGGAGTTTCTTTGGGTAGGAAGGCTTGGGGTTCAGCTCACTGATGTTATGCAACTTCCGCTCTTGGCAGTTGATGTTCAATCCGCTGTCGGGGTTTTGGGATGTGCACACGCACACGCTGGGGCACAACATGGGCACCGGGGAGCGCGTCTGGTAAACCATAATGGGCCCAAAGACGTGTTTGTCCTTTGAGATGCGAGGGGTGGGCCTGTAGCGGATTTTGGGCGGGCGGGAGGCTTTGGGGATGCGGGTGGGGGTGATTACACCGGGGTGGTAGGTCGGAGGCAGGGGCCCTTGATAATGAGAGTCAGAGGGGGGGTGGACGCGCTCCCCGGCGTTCCTGCGCGGACACAGATCCTGCTTGATGAGCTGGGTGATGTCTTTCCCGTGCAGCCTGAAAGGCGTCTCGCACACTATGTCCCCCACGAACACGGTGATGGTGTCCAGCCAGGATTTGAGGGGGATCAGATCGCAGGTGCAATTCCACGGGTTCTCCTCCAGCTGGATCTCCATGATGCCTCCGATGTGCTCCAGCACCCCTGCGAACGGCAGCATCTTGAGCCGGTTGCCGCGTAAATCCAAGTGGGTGAGGAGCACGAAGCGGAAAATATTGGGAGGCAAAGACAACAGCAGGTTGTCGTTGAGGATCAGCACTTTGAGTTTATTCAGTTTGCTGAAAGCGCCCGGCTCTATGACGCTGATGTAATTATAGTCCGCCTGTAAATACTCCAAACTCTCCAGCCCGGCGAAGGTGTCCTCTTTAATCACCTCCATGTTGTTATTGTTCAAGTGGAGCCGCTTCAGGAAGCGAAGCCCATTAAAAGCGCCGGTACGGATCTCCTGCAAGCCGTTATTCCCCAGATGCAGCGAGGTGACATTGCCGTAATTGACAAACTCGTTGGCGTTGAGCCGAGAGAGGAAGTTTCCATTTAGAAAAAGCTGGGAGATTTTATTGGGGGGCGCCTGGAACTGACTGACGGTGGTAAATCCTTTATTCTCGCAGTTGATATTCAGTATGTTCTCCCGCTCCTCGCAGGCGCAGCGGGTCTTGCAGATGTCTTTGGAGGCTGAAGTTTTGCGGCTCTCCGTTTCGGACGGTGACAGGCTGGTGACCGTGAGGACGCTCAGCAAGAGGACGCCGCTCAGCATTTTTACAGCCAAAAATGGTCGCTGAAGTGTAGATCCAGCATTTAAGTTTGCAGCGGGAGCCTTGGATGAAAAGAAAAAATAGAAAAATAGAGAAAATAATAATAATCAGGGAGTGAGTTCTCGCAGAGGGGGGAAAAAGAGGTAGAGGCGCTCTCACTCTCTCTCCCTCTCTCTCAGCCTCTCTCCCTCACACACACACACACAGACACACACACACACACACACTCTCCCAATCACACTGGCGCGCAGGAAACGGGCGCACCACCGTTATTTGGTGTTAAAACGGGGCCGTGACGCACCGGAGTTGCGCGGATCTCTCCATTGACCTTCGCTTTGAATCCAAAAAAGAAAAAAAAATCCAAAATCCAGTTCCCAGAAAAAAAAGAAAAAGAAAAAAAATCAATCCTTGAAAAGAAAACAAGCCAAACCACCGCAAATCACCAGGCTCCTGTGTGGTGGATGGACTTGGTACATTGTCAGAGGCAGAAGAGGAGAGTCGGAGGGAGGAAAAAAGCCGCTTACTGCAAACCCCCTTTTCCCCCTTTATAAAGAGCGCCGATTTATTCTCTGGCTTCATGCAGATCTCCAGCAGCTGCAGCCAAACACTCAGAGAGAGACACGGGCTGCGAAACGCTCCCACTCTTCTCTTCCACGCTGCAAAAGCGCTTCATTATTTTTTTTCAGATGTCCAGATACCAGGAGAGAAAAAAAAGAACAGACCAAAAAAAAAAAAGAAACAAAAAAACTGTTTTTAAAGATCCAGAAATAATGCGCAAAGACGCACCATGGCGCACAGCTGCAGCTCCTTATCCCCTTCTCCAAGAGAGAGGAGACAGCCGAAAGTGAACTCGGTGGGAGAAAAGAGGAGAAAAACAAGGAGCGAGATGAGATCGCCGGAGCTGAGGCATAACTACACGGGCAGAGCAAACCACTGACTGTGCCGTCGGTTCCTCCTCCGCTCCGCACAACTGAGAGCAGCACTGAGCGTCTGCTGCTGCTGCTGCTGCTGCCCGACTGCGTTCCTCCGTGTGTGTGTATGAGTTAGTGTGTGTGTGACGGAGAAAGAGAGAGAGAGAGAGAGAGAGAGAGAGAGAGAGAGAGAGAGAGAGAGAGAGAGAGAGGAGCCCAGGGGCCGTTACGTCACCGACACAGTCAACATGAACACACACACAAACTCACACACACACATTCAGAGTCTTGAAAGAGAGAGAACCCACTACGCTGCAAAATGAACAATTTCAACCCATCTAATCTAGATTTTATCTGAAAGAATGTTGAAAAATAAGCCACTAGAAATGTTTCAAAAAACTTTGCGTTCCTTTTCCTTTTCACTGTCAATTAAAAAATAGCGATATTATGTAGCCAAACTAAAGCATGTTACTGTTTGTATGTATGTTATAACCATTGTTCTTGTTATTACAGCAGCATCTTGTCTGGTGTCTGTGCGCTGGGAACTGACTTCAGAGCAGCCTTGAAACTGGAGGCAGAAACATGATGCTGCACCTCTCATGTGTGTAAACTGTTCAGTTTAACCATTCAGCAAGTGTTTTCTTCCCATTGCCATTTCCATTACATCCCCTCCACTGCAAACCTTGACGTCTAACAGGGACTCATATGAGCCACACAACAGCAAATAATGAGGTGATTAATCTATATAGCAGGAATGTTCCATTATCATGTAAATTTACTCTGACAATGCGACATGAGTCCCATCGCTGCTCCATGTTACTGTATAGTCACCTCTAGGTTTTTTTTTCTTTCTCCTTCTTCTTTTTTTCCCCATGACTCCACTAGGAGGCAGGAAAGGCCTCTTTTCAGGATCCCAGTCTCTCTCTCTCATTATTTCCTCTGTTGTCTTCATGCTCTTCTAACACACACATTTATCATGTCACTTTATAGACATGTCATTGTTTCCGTTCTGACACTGAACATGTTTTAAATAAATGGAACAGCTTCTTCGTTTTCCTGAGCAAAACGAGCCAGTGATGGATATAATAATACCAAAGAGGCTGTTATAGTGAAGTAGAATTTATTCATAAGAAAATAATAATAATTAGATAAGAATATAATAGATTCATATTCATAACACGCATATGTCTTTATAGAGCATACTCTATATTGAATGTACACTGATATTACTGAAAAGTGTATGCAAGAAAAATACAGCCTAATGAATTACAGTCAAGATATAAATACATTGTAATATAATCTCACCAGACACAATGTTTTATGTTTATAAAAAAACAGCTGCCTTGACAACAAAACAAGAAAAATTATGCATAATTGTTGTGATTTTATACATAAAAAACAATTCATTAACATGTTGGATTTTTTTTTTTTACTCAGTGATACTGATAATAGTCTCATTGCAATCAATTAAACACATTATATCACCATGAACAACTTATACAGTGATCTCATTCTCTCTGACTCTATTTTCTGCTCATCTACTGGACTTCAAACTTCACAGGTGCGTTGACCTGAGACGGTGCAGAGCAGTTCTTAAGCAAGCTACAAACATTGCTTATATGCATTCAATGTAAAGAAATGGAGGAGTGCACGGCTTCAGAAAAGAGAACCTCAACTTCCACCCTCAACTTCCAAGCACACCACACAACACTGTCAAAGCAGAGCAGACAACTCCAGCAGTAACAAATGAGATCGACCGACCACACGCACTGCAGGGTGTATATCTCAGGACACGGGGAGGTGCAGCGTCGAGTGTGAAGTTTAGATGATGCTCTCTGTAAAGCTGTTGGTGCAAGCTAAGAAAACAACCCCTACAGACCGTCTTCACCTGGGATTGTACACAGAAATGATTGTTTGTTTATGTAGATTTATATTTTTCATCTCACATTAAACAGCCCTCCTGTCGTCCCACCTGCTGTCCCACTCATCTATCATCTGTAGAGACATGAAAATACACTGAAAGATGAATTAATACCAAAATAAAGATAACAAATACATGAAATATTTGATCCCACTCTTTCACCAGGTAGAAAGCTGGTTACATTTGATGCAGTGAACATTTCAGTGCAAACACAGGTGGCTCATCTGATGCAACAGAGAAGTGTTTTTGAGGCTTTCATGGGCCTGGAGACAGCTCCTCTGAAAACTCAAGAAACAATGTCCAAGTCTTCTTCACTTATTTGTACTCTTGCCTGCTGTACCACACTGACAGCAGTTCCTGTAGTGTTTGAATGAAGGGCCTGTATCTTAAAGCTGGGAGTGAGGGGTGTAATGCTAAAAACAGTATCTGCTAGATTCTAATGTTTTTTTTCTTCCACACACTCCTCAAGCACTTTATTAGGAGCACCCTTGCACTTGTGTATTCATGCAATGAATCAATCAATTGCATGGCAGCAGTGCATGAGATGCTGCTGCAATTTTACTGTGAACATGCACGTGCAACAAGAAGGTGGATCTACGGTGGCCGGCAAGGGCAAATCGCCAAACGCTGCAAACACAGGGATGATGCAAAACCAAAAAGAAATGACTGCAAATAAAAAGAAACGCCGCTGCAAACAAAAACAAAAAAACGCTGCAAATAAATAGAAACACCGTTACAAATAAAAAAGCAACAATGCAAATAAAAAAAGTCACAACGGAAGTGAATTACCGGGGACTATTATTGCAGATGCACCAGTGTTTTTTCTGTGTTCTTAAACACTAACCTTTTCACTTACCTTTTCGTTCGTTTTTCTTCTTATTTCTCTCTCTTGGTCTTCTTCTTCTCCCATGTAAAAAAAACACTGGTGCATCAGCAATAATAGTGCCCGCTAATTCACTTCTGTTGTGGTGTTTCTTTTTATTTGCAGTGTTTTTTTAGCTTTTTGTTGTTGCAGCGTTATTCCATTGCATGTTTGTTTTTGGTTTTGCATCATTCCTGTTTTTGCAGTGTTTGGCCGTTTGCAGCGTGTTTGTCCTTGTCGGCCACCGTATGGATGGTGCACACCAGCAGAGGCCACATCAGGCTCCACCACTCTCACCCAGAACAGAAACCAGAGGCTGCAGTGAGCACAAACACAAGTCTGGTCTGATGGATGTGGATTTGTGCTGAGGCAGCAGATGGTAGGGTCGAACTTTGACATCCTCAGCATGAACCGGCCCTATGTCAACAGTACAGGCTGGTGGATGTGGTGTCATGGTGCAGGGGGGGTTGTTTTCACTTTAGGCCTATCTTGAATATTGCTGCTGACCATGTTCATCCCCTAATGGCCACTGTGTACCATCCTCTCATTCAATCCAATTTATTTAGGCTAGCATGTCGAGATGCAGCAGAGGGGGTCCAACCACAGATACAAAAAATATCACTAAACATACTGTACATTACAATAATACACAACAGACACCACACACACGTCTCTACCACTTCCACAGCCCCCCATGCCCCATCACAATATATACTGAATATAAAACATTGTGCATGTATAGTTTACTTTATTTGTTTATTTGAATGTATTTGAATGGGACAATGCACATTAATGGGCATTAATGTATAGTGCATTAACGTTTTGAAAAGCTGCTTATACTAAGAATCAGCATGACATAAACACAGAAGCTGAGGTGAGCTGTCTATGCAGACATATGCATGCAGTTGTAATATCAGGGTACATTTAGCTGCCCTGAAGTTTTCTCACTCACGCTAAAAAAGTTGCTGCACATTCTGATTTGACTCTAAAGAACAGACAGCAGCTCTGCATGACCTCGAGGCTGCAGCCATGCTGTATAATGGCCAAAGCAAATCCCTTATGGAACAACAGGGGAGAAACACCGTGGTGTAACTCAACTCTATGAGAGCAGAAGTCACTGTAGAAAAAAAAAAATACAAGTGAAGTGAAAATGTTTGGAGGAGTCCTGGAGGCATGGCAGCTGCAGTCACCTTACTGCAGCATGACTGAGGACTGACAACAGGCTGTGACAGCAGGCTAGGTGTGGAGGCTCAGAGATGAGGAGGATCCTTTCTTTGCAGAGTCTGACAGGAGCAAAAAAAGACATAATACGATAGGAGCAGTAGTCTACAATAGTTTTTGGAGTTATTGTATGTATTTTATCAAGGTTTATTCCAACTGACACCCACCACTCAGGTAAATATATGATCCCAATTATATAAATGATGATGACTATTATAAGGACTAATGCACATGATGATAAAATCACCTGGCCCTCTCCTTTATTTTCACGAGTGAGAGCAGCCTCGGGTCGCAGCGATGATTGATAAGGTGAAGCAGCGCTGAAGGGAAAAGCCTGCAGGTTTCCACATGAAGCCAGTTGGGTATATATTGTCAGAGCACTGCTCCGCAGCGCATTTGTCAAGTCAATCACAGGCCGCCAAGGACGACTGTACCTGAAGCTTGTCTGTGTATTGTGTGAGAGAGAATTACAGGAAAAGAAAGGACAGAGGCTAGAAAAAGGCACACTGCAGCAGCCTTTTGAAATGTGATTTAAATCTTTAGCTTGTGTCATAGTGTAGTTAGGCTATCAAGGCCGGGTCACACCAGTATTTCATATAGTCAAATTAACTCATGTCAATGGAAGCACTTTGTGAGAGCTAAGTGACTCATAACCTCTAGTGAACTGTAGTTATAGATACAGTCTTCAATCTGATATATACCACTCTGGTCCTGTCGCACCAGGAAGTAGCATGACGCTAACTTTGTCTGAACGTGTGGTCATACAAGCTTTGACACAGTGACCACCCTTGGGCTGGTTAGTTAGGAGTGGTAGATGAAGTAGAAGTAGCATGACCAGTCAAGAACATGCTAGTCCTGTACTCAGTCCTGTTAGCATTGTTAGCTTCTTTCTATTTTCTCTGCACTGGGCTGTTTGCACCCTAAATTTGGCTCATATGCTGCATTCGAGACAACTCGGAACTCAGATTTTTTCCCTCCATACTTTAAAAAGTGCAATGGAATGCCACCTCAAGTTGGAGCTCCCACTTTGGAAAGTAAGAGAAAAAAATCGACCCAGACTTCTCTGAGAATCAGTTGTCTAACGTCACACAACAATCTGCACCCACGTAGAACCACACACATTATTTAAAATGCATTTTACATGCCAAAATATATTAAAACATTATGCAATATAGAATAATTACTTACGCTTACTGATGTTGTGGAACACATTAAATTAATGTTGTCATCTCTCTTCAATTTTAAAGGGGACATATGGAAATATCACTTTTTGAAGGCTCTTTAACATATATTTGGGTGTTTGTCTTGCCTTCCGGTCCCCAAAATGTGAGAATTGACAAAAATCTGTAATTTACAGACTCCCTAGGTTGAAATCCATGTGGTTTTATGAGCTGTTCCCTCAGTTGTCTTCCAGTGATGTAACTAGGTTTCAAATTTGCATAACCCCACCCCTACCTGGGACCAGTAGAAGGGGCGGGGCAAGCAGTGGTTCATTTGCATTTAAAGGGACAGGCACTGAAACCAGCCGTTCTGAACAGGGCTGTTTTGAGAGGATGAAAAGAGCTGTGATGTTTGATCCTTGGGGTATTTTGACCAAAGCATGTCACAGACATGTCTTTAAGACACCTGAGAACTACAGTACTTTAATTTATGGAAAGGGGGCATATTATATCTCCTTTAAAGGATCTGTTTCATTAATTTAAAATGCTTCTTTTTGTAAATTGTTTTTGTGCCCTTTGTAATATTTTAATGCCTTACATGAAGCAAAGTTTGTCCCGACCCACCATGGTTTTGGTTATCTGGTGTGCTGCATCTTCAATGCTTTAATCTCTGAAATCGGAGTTTTCAACAGGGAGATTCCGAGTTCTGAGTTGTCTCGAACACAGCATTATTACATGTCACCTAATTCAATAAAGTTAGGCCTGACAGAGAAAAGCCAGCGGGTTCTGTTAGTTAGCAAGAAAAGTAAGAGTCAGCTAGCTCATTGGCCCATCGGCTAACAGGACAGTAAATTCATACAGATTATTCAAAAGGCATAATTGTCCCATTGACTCATATTTCTCAACAAAGCATGTCTCCTTTGTGAAGCACTTAGTCCAGCAGAGGAGGTTAAATAAAGACAGGACAGCAGAGCTAATAGGCTCCAATGGGCTCATCCATGGAGACTCTCATACTGTCTCTCCTTTAAAGGTCCAATGTCTTTTTAGGTCTATTTTTTTGCAAGGATGTGTGGATGACCTTCACCACCCTGTGCTGTAGTAGCAGACCTTTAGAGTGGAGCTATTTGTACAAATTAAACAATATCATGATGAATATTTCTCTTTGCTCTCTCTTTTTTTCTCTCTCTTTGTGGCATTTTAGAATGACCAACACACCTCACCTCTCATTCCAACAGTGTATATAGCCTGGAGTCTTTTTGTGTGCAGGAGTGTGTTCGGGAGGGAGACGGACAAAGGTGTGGGGTCACACTGAGGTAATGGATAAGTGTATGAGATGAGAAATGGTGGTGGTGGGGAGGGAGCTGGTTGATCTGGTGCAGAAATAAAACTGGATTCTCAAAAAGAGAGATTGAAGGATTGGTGTTTTAATGGCTTTGACATATGTCTATGAGTGAGGCCGCCATGCTGGGACTCCCTGTGTGCATGTCAAAGTGGATCAGGTTTCATAGATCGCTCACAAGGATAAGTTTTGAAAATTCACCATAGAACAGAATGTGCATGTGTTGTTTATTAATAAAACGTCAAAAATCATGCTCTCGTTGTTAAAGTTTTAGATTTGCAAATCTATAGCCTACCCATCATGGAAGAAAACAGAGGTATAGGCTAAAAAATGAAGGTGTCATTCCACTTCTGGAGACAGCTCATGCTGAACTCACTGTATTTCTTCTAAACCGGAGAGTAAACAGCTGTCAATGTTTAGGTTGTCTATGTATAGCAAGGCAAAGCAAACACATAGCTACTTTACCGCCAGAGATCATAATGCACAGGTTATCAGTCAGTGTATTATCAATATTATGGCTGGAAACGTTGGTGTGATAACTTTTTTTATGGGAAGTTTGAGTGTTTTACAACTTGGGTCTAACTTCCATAGCTGTGAGCATTCCACACATTTTTTATGATTTCTGAGATCTAGTCGCTCTGTTGGACGTCTGTTTGGATCATAAAACATGAGCAGGTGATCAGGCAGCTACTAAACAAAGCCCCAGGTTAGTCAAACTTGAAACAGACTTAGATGAGAAAACAAAGAAAAAGGTAAGAGTTTTATTTCCACACAAGGCAGTTAAAATAATCTGTCTTTAGTTTATACTGTACCTCACTGATTATTGACTTTTAACTGGCGTCACTGTGTTCCCTCATCTCTCCAGTTTCTATGGTAAGCTCTGTGCTGTCAGGAGTGATAGAAAAAAACATGAATACAAAAGAGGTAGGGGCTGAGAACAGAAATTGTTTGAAATTGCTTGTCGTTATTTTGGTGAAAATTCACTTTGTGAGTGCTCTACTATGCAAATGTGCTTATTTCAAAGCGCCCACTCACCTGCTGGCTCACCTTTTGACGAATGCAGTAATTGTGTGTCGAAGCTGCGCTTTCCGCTGGGCTACCACATGACAAGGGACCTAATATGTTGTAATGAGACTGACTGCTGAGGCGACAGAATCACATTTTCATTTCCATCCCAGGCTGAATTTCATTGGGTTCCCAGGCTAAAAACTTTTAAGAGCCCCTGTGTTGAATGATACTTGAGCGTGATAGAGTGCTCAGAGATAAGAAAGCTTATTCCTCACTTTTACAACACTGCACTTATGAAAAGATGAGTCGGAGGGGGTGGCTGTCAAAACGCACTTTAGTTGGCATTAAGATGAATTTATTATTGCCACAAAAAAAAGTTTAGGATGAGATGCATCTTGATATAAACATAAGATCATAAATGCTCTTTTTCAATCGCTCTTGCCTTCTTTCTTATTTCACACAGTTGTACATCAACATGGTCGGTGTAGCAGAAAGCTAATAATACACTGATATATGCAGTGAGTGTTGACACAGACCTAAGGACGAAATGTCAGAATCAGGGGTGAGTGAATCAGAGAGCAGAGGCAGACATGGTGAAGACAGAGGAGAAATGAGATTAGAGAAGAGCAGATAAAGAGAGGAAGTGTCAAAAAAAACACAACAGAATTTTAAAATGACAAAACTATAAAAGGAAATCATAAATAAATACATGGGTTAGGTGAGTTCATTAAAGAACCCATCTGATGAAAATACAATGTTTTTTTCTTTCTTTTAAAGGGATAGTTCAAATTTCACTCATTATCTACTCACCCTCATGTCGACTAAGGGTTGGGAGAAGTTTCAGAGTCCTCCGTGCCTTCTCGGAGTTACAGGGGGAACTCGGCGCAGCACTGCATGTCCATATGACGGTTGCGAACGGGGCTCACTTTTCTTCGTCCAAAAAGACACACCAAAAAACACCCAAATACCTCCATACTGCTCGTCTGTAAATCGCGCCCAATTCATGGCTCCGGCAAATCGCGCAAGATTTGCACTGACACAGGCAGAGCAGTGAATTGAGACACTGGGAGCTTCCACTACAAACAAGCTTAAAATATAGACTTATTTAATTTTTTTCAGTACAATTTCTCATGTTGGGGCTTCAGTATAAGAGGGACATTACAGGCGAGCAGTATGGCAACCGTCATATGGGCATGCAGTGCTGCGCCGAGCCCTTAGTCGACATAAGGGTGAGTAGATAATGAGTGAAATTTGAATTTTGGGTGAACTATCCCTTTAAACCCTGTTAATATGTTGTTGTTTTTTTATCATACTTTTAGTTTAGTTTCCTGTTCTTTTACTGCCACTTCCTGTTTTATTTTGTAGTCCTTGTCTTAGGCTACCCTTGTCTTCCTGTCAAGTTTCCCGCCTGTGTGATTGCTGTCCCCGCCCTAATATGTTTCACCTGTGTCTCGTTATCTCCTTCTATCTTGTGTACATAAGCTGTGTTCACCTTCCCTCCTGTGCCCGATTGTCTTGTCAGTGTTCCAGCATTCCCTGTCTTCCTTGAGTGATTCCCTGTGTGTGACTGTGTATAGTTTTCCTGATTTTGCCTGATTATCTGATTTCCTGGTTTTGACCACTGCTTTGAATAAACATCTCTGAGTAAGCCTGACCCACCCACCCCCTCATTGTGTCCATCCAACTCGTACATGATATCAGCCCAAACACTATTACAGAGTGTTTCCACCTTTGAACTGCAGTGAACCAATGACAGTCTCATAAAACCAGGCCAGACCAAATCAGGGTTTCATACATCACAAACCTAAACAACCAATCCTGTCAACTTGTGGTGACAGAGGGCGGGGCTAAATAAACATGAAGCTTTGTGAGTACAGAGAGTGAGTCTGCATTAGCTAAACCAATGCTGTGTTTCACCCATTTCCTTTGCTCACTTTTCTTGTCCTTCTCTGTGATATTCTTTTCTCTTTGTGATTTGAGCTTGTACCTGTTCAAGTCCCCATGATAATCTGAGTGTAATTACCCCTGCAATTAGAGATAAGTCATTGGCAAAGGGTGAAAAACAGTAACAAAAAACAAGAGGCCTTTGAGGGGGGTTGTAGTAGGAAATTCAGTGTGTTCTAGTGTGTAAAGATGTTCTTTAGTTAAATTAAATCATTACTCTTAGACAAATGTCATGGTTATTAATGAATAGCCTACAAAAACAGCTCTTTTCATTTAAAAAGAGCTCCTTGCTATTCAGGTTCGCCAGTTCCATAACTGATAGATTTTTTTCCCTCTCTGTGCCCATGCAGCTGAAAAGTGAAGCTCAGGAGGTCACCTCATCGTCCTCCCCCACAGGGAATACAATTATTAAAGGAGCATTAAATGATTTTTGCCCTGGGGGGTTCTTCTTAGCCACAGAAATCGACCAATGTGTCAGTGGTTTGGGACCACACTGACGCCTGTGAGTCTAATCATCCATTATATTATATTTACCATATAAAATGATGACTGTAGTTAAACTAGACCTGTCTGAAAGGAAAGTGGTACGTTTGGTGCCAGATCTTTTTTACAGAGATTATTTTAAAAGGCTCCACCAGAGTTCATTATAGTTTAAAAACCTACTTTTTTTTTAAGTTAACCTTCTCCTGTTTGAAACTACAAGCATACTTATTACTTGACATGATAAGTTAAATGATCAGCCCCCCTGCGCATAGCCTACTTTTCTTTCTTTTGCTTTAACTGATCTTTTGATTTTTTTTTCCCATAAAGACTGAACAAAACTGTTCATTGAAGTGTAGCCTATGGCTGTTTTCAAAACCGCATACTACCGTACTGCCTACTACATACTGCGTTATATGTACTGTATACTGCATACTGAATGTGGGATTCAGTATGCTGCTTCAGCAGACCGACACCGTTATCATCGCAGTATGCAGTATACGAGTTTCCCAGAATGCATTTCACGGCAACCGGTAGCAGCAGCTGTAAAACAGGCTAAAAGCTGTTTTATTTCTCGCTCTAGCGCTGTAATTATGTAACTTTTTTAAGTTTTAATATTTTTTCATGCGAGAAAGTAACTGTTAAGACCCCAAATATACGGCCAGTTTATCCAAATGACGGCTGTTTAAAAGTTTGATCCGATGTTTTTCGGAGAAGTGAAGCTCCGCAGCGACCGGGACATCACAGAGGCAGCAGCCCGGCTCCTGACGTGCTCGGCCGGCCAGCACTACGACGTCATTCCGGAGGAGAAAACGGTCGCTAATTAACTTACCCGCAGGTTTTTAAAGGTTTACCACGGCTGGTTAAATTATTTTTAGGAGAAAAATGTTGGTCTCATTGATGAAATCTCAATTGTGGCAGTAGCATTAGTTTGTTTGAAAGTAAAGTGAAGCTTCTTGTGTGTGAGCAGCGCTGCCTCGGGGCTCTGGAGCCTAACGTTACGTACAGAAATCACCACATTTACAAAAAATAAATAAATATTTTACAATGAACCGATCAGTCTGCATTAAGTTTTATTTTATTAAACTATAGTTACGGTACACGGCTACACTACTGTCTTTGGTTACGCTCTGGTTACGTTAGGACGTCAGGGGAGCATTGCATTGTGGGATACAGTAGGCGATGTAGACTGGTCAGATGCATACTGGAAATATTTTCCGAATCAGTACGACATCCGGGAACTTTTCGCATACTGCAGATTTTGCTTTTGTTCGCATACTGCATACTACATACTACATTTTGGCCAAATCAGTACGTACTAGCAGTATAGTATGCGGTTTCGAATACAGCCTATGTTTTGTTTTTCTGTCAATCATCTTGCAACAATTAGTACAGCTGTGTCAATGTCATCCATGGTTGTTTATTTCTAAATGTGGCAGGTATCAGGACTTTAAAGCTCTCCATTGTTAGTAGTTACCACATCTGGGTGAAATGGTGGTCATTATGACTTTATGAGAAGTTAAACAGACCAGAGGCATGCCTGGAGATTCAGAAGTCTGAAAACATCCTAACGACATGTGAGCCAGGTTCTTTAACCTGACAGCAGTGCCGGACCTTACTAATGCTGCTGTGGCTGAAGGGGAGCAACTCCCTGCTGCCAGGGAGAACACCTGGTTGAAAGGATGAAAGCACAAGCGTGGGAAATGTTTTACTCTACATTCAGAAAATAGTCAGATCCCTTCACCTTTTACGTAATGTCCCATAATGACACAGCAAAACAGAATTGTAGCCTAGAAAACTTAAATAGAGTAGGTAGGCTACATTGATGTCACGTGAGGCGGCGCTCAGGGGGAGCCAGATCGTAATAGCTCCGTGAAGAAAATGGCGTCATGCTAATGCTAATGCTAACTAACGGTCAGCCGGTACTGTAATGTTTCTGGTGCAGGCGTGATGCTGCGGGTTTGTTGGGTTCGTCTGCAGGTGAGTTAGTGTGAAATGATTCAGATGTATTTCCAGTCCGCTGTCAACACCGGAGCTGCTGCTCATTAAATATGGTTAGAGTTAGCTTAAACTACTAGCTACTGACAACCAGTACAATTGAAGGTTGGAGCGAGAGCGGGCTAGTGTGAGTGTGACACTTACCGGCCGGGAGGGATTGAACTTGTAGCTAACACATTTACATTTTTAAAGAAATTGATATATGAAACATGTATTTCCTAAACTAGGGAGAAATGCTTCAGTTTTAAAAGTTTTTTTTTTTCCAGTGCATCATTATCTGAAAGAACTGTGTGAAAATACAAGGGAAAATAATAATAAGTGTCCATAGAACATAAAATAGATGGAGATGTCATTAGGAAGCTCTATAAGGAGATGTTCAGTCCCTGTGTGAGAGATCAAACTAATGGTGGCCCTGTATGTACACAGGAAGCTTTAATCCCCACACACTGAACAGACTGAAAATCTAATCCTTGCGTCATTGTAGATGGGTGGCTGCACTTCCTGGCTTTTCACTGTCAATTTATCAGTCTGCATGAACATGAAGGAGAGTGTCGATGCATCACAACGTCTCCATCAAACCACCCCAGCAAACACAAGGTCAAATGTGTGATTTTCTCCTTCTGTCATGTCGTGTTAAACTGGAGATGTACAACATGAGGGGAGACGTGTGATTATGTGTGGTAGGTGAGGCATGGCTGGTATTAAGTCACTATTATTCTTGTCTGCTTTCATATATTTGAGGGGATGGATGAGATGTATGAAGGTTTCAGGTCCCTCCAGAGATGTTCAAGTTGCATGCATTCATGTAGCATTGCCCTGTTGGAGGGTGAACCTTCAGCCCAGCCTGAGGTTCTGAATGTTCTGGATCTGGTTTGATTGAGGATTTTTCTGCACTTTACTCCACTCAGGTTTCCATCAACTAAGGCCAGCCTCCTTGCTCCCGCTGCTGGAAAAAAAAAAAAAAACACCCACACAGCCTGATGCTGCCTCCATCACGCTTCAATAGCATGTTATTGGACAAATGATGAGCAGTGCTTGGTTCTCTCCAGACATGATGATTAAAACTGAGGCCAAACAATTCAATCTTGGTTTCATCAGATCAGAGAATCTTGTTCCCCTCCCTTTCTCAGATGACTTTCAGTATATTTTTCTTTTCTCCAAATATCCTAGCAGTTTTCATGTGTCTTTGTGCCATAGCCTTCAGATAAGTGAAGAGCTACAGTGATGGTTGTCCTTCTAGAAGTATCTCCACACAGGAGGTCTCAGCTCAGCCGGAGTGATTCAGGTTCTTGGTCACCTCTCTCACCTTGACCTCCCTCCCTGATGACTCAGTTTGTCAAGGCAGCCAGCTCTATGAAGAGTCTTGTTGTTGTTCAAATGTCTTTCATTCAATAACCATGAAGACCTCTGAGCTCTTGAGCACCTTCTTTGCAGCAGAAATGTTTGTGTTGCCTTCTGCGGATCTGAATCATTGAGTTATATAGCCTGCTGTCTAAGACAAATTTCCTGCAATGGACAATGAAGTTCATCCTGATCCTGATTCTTAACACAGTCCAAACCCCTTATACCCAACATATCAGCAATCGGTCAGGCCTCCTATATTTCACCATAGTACTTGGTTGTCCAATAGATTTCCAATGATCTCTTCTGCACTGAAGGTTAATTGCTGCATGAATGAAGCAGACTACAGCCCATTGTGTGCTGATGAATATGGGGTGAAAGCATGTTTCTGCTTCTATGAGTGCTACACATAGGCCTAACCAAAACTGTGTAGTTGCCTCCTCATCTTGGTGTGGCTTCCGATCAGTGAGCCCTTATAAAGAACAGGTTTGCCGCTTTCCAAATCGTGTCCAATCAGAAGAATTGACCACCGGTGGACTCAAATCCAGGTGTAGGAACATCTCGAAGATCTTTTTTTTGTTTTGTTTCAGGCTACAAAATGAGAAGGCGTCTGAATACTTTGTCGACACTACACAGTATATTGATATCTCACCAACTGGAAAAAGTCAGACAATGTTAAACCAAAATTATGATGGATTGGAGTTTCAACTTGTTTCAGGCCACACTAGCTGATTTCATTAGGAAGCACTATAGGAAGAGATCCAGTCCCTGTGTGAGAGATCAAACTAATGGTGGCCCTGTATGTACACAGGAAGCTTTAATCCCCGCACACTGAACAGACTGAAAATCTAATCCTTGAGTCATTGTCGATGGGTGGCTGCACTTCCTGGCTTTTCACTGTCAATTTATCAGTCTGCATGAACATGAAGGAGAGTGTCGATGCATCACAGCGTCTCCATCAAACCACTCCAGCAAACACAAGGTCAAATGTGTGATTTTCTCCTTCTGTCATGTCGCGTTAAACTGGAGATGTACAACATGAGGGGAGACGTGTGATTATGTGTTAGGTGAGACATGGCTGGTGTTGAAGTACTATAATTCGTGCCTGCTTTTATGTTGCATTGGAAGGGATAGATGGAATGTATGAAGTGACTGTGAAGTGGATGCCATACCAACACCTACTCACACAAAATGCTCCCTGGCATGAGAAGTTTTTGTGGAGGATTTAAGTTGTGAGGTCACTTAGTCACAATGAATCATTTCTATCTCTGAGAGTTTGGCATCTGAGGTCCCAGCTCTAACATCCATGATTTTTTAACAATCACCACACCACCTCTGAAAACGCCCCCAGTGTCTCAGTGCATGGACAGATGATTTATGACTGTTGATGAGTCATGGACATCAGAAACCAACAATGAAGGCAGGTGCTGGAGTTACTGAAACTGATTCATCTTACATGGTCTTATTCATAAGCACTGTACCTTTTTTTTTTTTTTTTTAAATAAGTGAACTTTTGCAGTTAATTCCAAGGTGATTGTCAAAATACTTGAATCCACAAAGTTAGTGTAGTACTTTAATTCTGGGGTTCGTAGCCCGTCCAGGCCCTCTTCACCTTGCCACACAATGAAGTCAACTTTGGTGAGGAATAGAACACAGGTTTCCATGGTTTACTAATAGGAAACCATCTTAACAGTAGCTGGGGAGTTTATTAGCTGTGTTGCACCGTTCAGTAGTTTTCAGACAAGAGTCAAGAGTTGAAAATACTTGCAAGTCTAAACTAAAAAACTATACTAAAGCAAGTGTGTTAACTTTACATGCACTTGTACGTTCTCAGCTAGCTAACAAGTTTCAGTTAAAGCAGAAGTAAGCGGAATGTTTGTGTTAATATAAGTCTTAAATAGTTATATCTTCCAACAGCAATCACTTATATAGAGTGTTTGGTCTGAAACACGGGTCTGTCAGTCACTCTGCTCTGCTGTAAGCCAAGGAGAAAACTTTCCTTGTATCCTACAACCTTTATCCAATGAGGAGAGAGAACGGCAAAAAAAGGGGCGGTCCTCTCTGTGTGTGCAGCCAAGGGATGCGCATGAATGTGGTGACGTAGGGACGAGGGCGGGGACTGCTAACTCCATCCGCTGACAGGAAGTTAGCCAAAACCGCCGGATCTCTTACTTCTGCTTTAAGCTCAACATGCTGATATTGATGCTTCTCGTGAGCTGCTTCCAGAGTACACATGGGTGATTTTCTTGTTGGAGCAGTGCTGAGGAGGTTTGGTGATGTGATAACAACTTTATGTTTTTTTTTTTTCCTTATGCGTTCCTTCATATTTTTGGATGTAGAAAATAACACAAATAAATAAAAACCATTGAATGAGAAAGTGTGTCCAACCTTTTGACTGGCAGTGTACTCACTATCTTAGAAAAGTGATAATAAATGATAAACAGTATTTTGAACCTCCTACTGGGATAGCTGTCTGAGTGCAGAGGATCACCGCCAGTGTCAATAAAACGCATTGTAGGCTGCAAATACTTGTCAGAAACATAATATGCTAATTCAGTTGAAGTAATCATGTTATTTTGTTCCACCCTTTGCCAAATGCAGATTTTTCTTTTTTCTTTTTTTGATTAACTACAGGGTATGACTTGGCAGCACAAACATTTATTTTTAAGGATTTACAGTACATTTAATCTCACTCTTAACCCTTCGTGGACCGGCTCAGATCTTTACATTGGACGTCAGCTTTTTAATCCATTTCATGAACTTTTAAGATGAACCTATAAGAAAAGACCAAGTGGTAAACACCCTTGGCTCAGTCTTTTGGACACAACCTTGCTTACTATACAAAATGTAAATTATATATATAGAGATGACGCATTGCAAATGGTACTGCATTTGTTTCACCTGCACTGACGACTCCACTGCATGTAATAGTACACAAGATGAAGGAAAACAGTAAAAGAACTTCTGATCATTGCCATTTAGTTATACTGTCATTTTATTTCACTCACTATGATGTGAAAATATGAAAACCAGCAAACTTTAATGGCACTGTAATTAAAAGCTGTCATATGGGAACAATGACAGGGTATGTGCAATGCCATAGTTTTGATGGTTTTGCTCTCCTGAACTCAAATGGATTTCTGTACAGTGTCTGCCACAGTTGTGACTTCTTTGCTCAGCGGTGTGAATAGCAACTAATTTAAAGGATGTCACTCTCCTTGTTGAATCCCACAAGCTAAACAAACACATCCAAATAGCTTGATTACACAGTTGCTTGTTCTTGCTGTTCTTTCAAACAATGGGAAGTGCTGTGTGGTTATTATATTGTCAGAGCGTATTGTGTTTGCATTGATGTAGTTACAAGTTAGCTAAACGGATAGTTTACAAGGTCTACTTTTAAACATTTGTGGTTAGACACTGTAGCAGCCTGTAAAACAACAAGAAACACTCATCTAGTAACTTGCCTAACCTGAGGCGATGGTGTGTGATGGTTAAGGCTGTTTTAGTCCATCTTGAAAAGTCTCACAATATCATAAAACATCAACATTATCTAAAGAAAATTTGTTGAAATGCAAATTATGTGCGTTTCCGGTCTCTACTGCTCCTACTGTTAGGAACTGGTTCATCAAGATAAACAAACCCTTAATTCACCAGTTAGGTTTCATTAAAACACAGCAGAAAATTAGATTACAAGCATCTAATTAAGTGTTGATGCGCCGACCGGAAACATGCACAACTAACTAGCACTGTTACTATTTAAATTTTAGCTCCACTCCCAGAAGGGCCTCTCTAAAAACAGAAATTGGGATGTTTTCGACAAGATCTCAAACTTATTGCAGATATATCCCACTGTATATCACCTGAGAGGAAAGGAGAAACAGTGGTATATGGATTGCCATCGTCATTTACATTTTTATATTTTCCAACAGAGAGCACTAACAAGTTCATTTTTCTACCACAGCATGTCTTGATTAGTATAGCATGTCTCTTGGTAGAGATATAGAACAAATGTCTCCTCATATGCATATGGTTTTCATAAATGAACAACTATCTGTATCAGCCTCAAAAATCCAGTTTCATCTGGGCTTTAATTTCAACTTTTATAACTCACCACAAGCAGACAATCTTATCTAATCAGAGTTCACACATGCAGTCCCCATATGGAATCTCTGCTAGTCCAAAAGTGTAGCAATATCTTTGGGGAGGGTCATGCCATCAAATTCGTATCAGACATGGCCACAATCCCTGCTTTCCTACTGGCTGGCAGTGTCAATATAGCAGATGTCTTCATGGTCCAAAAAATCAGTGGGATCTGACCCAAACGTATCTGTGCATAATTAGTCCCGATCCAAAATAGAGTCGGACCAGAAGGGCAGAACAGTGAGAGAGCACCAACGCCTACTATGTAGGTATTTAAAGTGATAGTTCAACATTTTGACAAATTGGCTCATTGCCATAATCCCTATAGTCTTAGTAGGTTCATTACCTTTAATTGTTGGTGCAAGATATTTTTAGAACGGTGGAGCAGAGCCGCAAGCTGCTCAAAGCTACGCTATGGAGGCTAATGGGATTTCTTGATTTCCCTCATCAAACTCATCAAATACACAATCCAACAACTCCCAAATGCTCTGGTGGACCTGCACATTCACCACGCTATGAGATAATAATGGAACGTTACGAGACAGAATTTTTTTAGAGGCAAATGCAGAGACTGCTTGCTGAAAAACTGCCCCAGACGGAAATGCGCATCAGCGGTCATAACTTGTCCATGAGAGCGTTTTGGAGTTGTTGGATTGTGTATTTGATGAGGGTTAGGGTTAAACCAAGAAATCCCATTAGCCTCCGTAACGTAGCTCTGAGCAGCTTGCGGCAATATCTTGCACCGACAATTAAAACAAATCTTCTCCTACTATAAGGATTATAGCAATGTGCCAATTTGCCAAAATGTTGAACTATCCCTTTAAGGGAACCAAAAAATAGTTGGTTCTAGGCTGTGCAGACAAATTAACTCATTGAGTGCCAACCACGTAATTTCTCGTTTTTCGTTCCCATGCGTTGAGTGCCGAAAACGTAATTTTACGTTTTTTGCTTTTTTTTTAAATTATGAAAATAGACACTTTAATACACATTATATGTAAATTTGGGGACTCTACGACGAGGAGAACTGAAATAGATGACGATCAAAGTCACATGACAGCTCATGATCTGGAAGTTTTTATCATAACTCGGCTTCTGCAAACGAGTTCTGCATGCAGATGCAGCGCAGCTGCTCCGCTCTCACCCGCGCTGCTGCTCCAGCTGCTCGAGCTGCTCGGAGCTGAACCAGGAAGCTCTCAGCCGACAGTCCGCCCGGTCTTCATCTGGAGCAACACCGTGTCCTCCCCAAAGTCCTCCCGCGGTAAAATCTGATGGTCTCTGGACCAAAGCAGACCGGCATCACCGACCCGTACCACAGAAGGACCGCGACCACCGGCGGGACCGGTCTTCCCGAGCCGCGGTGGCCGACTGACCCTCACGCTCCGCGGGGAGAAGCTGTGACACGGCACGGTGCGTCTGTGTTATTGTTGTTTAGTGGCGCCCCCCCCGCCCCCGATGGTGGTTTTGTGAATAGAACAACAACTGTTGTATATATTTATCTTATACGAGCCCTTTGATCCAGAAATGCGAGTGTCAGAAGAGCGACAGACACAAACAGAGCACCTTTCATAAAAGACGCTCTATCTCCTTTTCTAGAAAAAAAGGAGGGGTTTTGGTGAAACCCAGCCATGTTTAGCTTGACTTTTCTCAGGAACAGAGGCACGTATAAACAAACGGTTTGTGGCCACTTGAAGCATTAAGGTAAACCTTTCAATTGAGCCACAGTATGTGTTGGTGGCAATAATATAGAATACACTGTGGCTCTACATAAAAAGTCAAAAATGGTCTAAATTGCCGGTACACTTGACTAAAACTTTGGAAAGGAGCGCGGCACTCAATGAGTTAAAGGGATAGTAACAAGCAGCTGGGGTCAAAAAGTTTGGCAATGTGATAATAATGTGCAAAGAAGAAACGTATAGTCAGAAATATGAAGTCATAAACCAAACCTTACTGACCCGACTGGACCACGTTTGTTCTTGGTTTGTCAGAGCTGATGAATCTGTAACATACAGAACTGAGTTAATAAAAAGAACACGACAGCTACAGAGATTGGGCATTAACATATCAAGATCTACTGGTTCCCTGTGTGCTCCTGTGAAAGAGGGGGGAAAAAAGCATAAAACTCACCATGTTATACTGTTTTTTATTGAGTCTCTTACTCGCTCAAGAAAAAGCTCTACATCATGCCACAGTTTATTGGATGTAAAAGAGGGCTGTATTGTAAAATGTTGCTCTCAAGGAGCTTCATAATTAGAAACAGATAAAAAGATGAGAGCACTATGAATTGCTCTGACAGCCCTGAAATTACCAAACAGAACAAGATGCACTTCACAGGTAGGACAACACAGAACTGTGTAACAATGCATCTGTTTTGCAAATTGGGGCATAAACAGTATGGCTGTACACATAATTCATCAAGTTATGTATATGAGCACTAATGATCCAATGCACAATGCGCTGTGATCTCATTTGGATTGACTGCACCATAATTCCTTCGATATTTATTGTATTTTCAAAGGCCACTGTTATAATGGTTAGTTCCCCAACGTGCTGCAAACATTTGCTTTAATTATTCAGCTGTTAGTGTTAAGGACTGATTGTCTCATATTCATTCATATTCAAGTTCTCAGCCTGATTTGAATGCAATTTCCTCCCAAGTGTCTGAGGCTTTTGGACCTCCTCTGAAATCTGCCGAGCCCCCCCAGCACGGGCCAGCACCGCAGGTTAAATACCAGCGGCCAAATAAATCTGTCCCATCCATCAAATATTGACTTCATGGCTCACATTAAAGGGCGAGTCCTGAATTTTAAGAAGGCAGCTATATTGATCAGCCACCAAGACTCTCTCAGGCCACGGGGAGCAGTCTATTTTGCTGTAGTATTATTGTTTGTGAGAAACTGGCAGCAGACTCCTGTTGACATTTTTACCATTGCATGATTGGATAGAAACCATTAATGTTCAAAAGTGTATTATTATAATTATTATTATTATTATCATTAACTAATTTCTTAACCCCAGGAACGTTAATAAGTCATCTGCTTGTGTGCATATAATTTAGAAAGGACAATATTTGGTCCCATTTCTATTCACTTGCATTGAAAAAAAAAATAAAAACCTTCCAGTGAGACTTTGTAAATACATTAAAATAACAACAGACTGGACAAAATCAGCTTATACTTTACTTTTCTTATTGGAACTCAGCCCTGAGCCCATTGTTTCCCATTGAAGACATAAATCTTTGGAAAGGCTGACTATGTGAGTCACTTTTTAAAACAGCTGCTTCACAACCAAAAAGGTCCTAAGTTCAAACCCCACTCCACTCAGCACTCTTGTCCTGGTGGCCTTGGGCTTTAACATGCTGACGCTATAGTTCTATTCGGAAAAAAGGACCCTCGTCGCATGTCATCCCCCATCTCTCTCCCCCTCATCTCCTGAAGGGCCTCTTACTGTCACAATCTAATAGAGAAAAAAAAAAAAGCTCCCCAGTGCTGGATTAATACATATTTGGTGCTCTAGTGACTATTTACAGCAGCAGGATGGTGCGTGTGGGAGTCACTCTAAATAAATAGTGTGTGTTCATGGTAGCGGAGGAACATGTCACCCAGTGCAACAATATGGTTTGCTGATGTGTTTTTAATGGGTTTTTGGGAACAGTGGCGCTCTATGGCTTTATATCAGGCTCTGGGTGGATACACACACGCACACATACACTCATGTAAACACATGCACGCACACTTCTCTGCTGAATAAGTGAAGGATACAGCAGAGACAGACAGAGGCAAGACATAACAAAGGTCTGTGACTGGGAATCAGTGCACCTCATTAATAATGCAGTGAAATTACATCTTCATTTCATTTCATTAGGGTTTTGAGGCCTTTTACACAATGGGGTCACTGTCAAGTGTAAACCAATGAAGTTACAGACAGAAAAGCCAACCAAAACATTTGCAATGATTTATATATTTCATATAAAAAAATAAAACATAACTGGAAGATGGGGTCACCAACACAGATTCTCTGTACGTGACAGTTTTCCATTGCATCTTCTAAAGAATAATGCAGTGTTTGAGATTCAGGGAGATGAGGTGATAAGATAGAGAACATGGTGAACTTAGAGCACTGCTGCAGCAGTGGAAGTAAATGAAGCCTTAGAGTAAAGTTAATGCAAACAATTCCTACAAGTTCCTCAACTTTTGTTAGTGACTCGTAAAACCCTGCTGGTGTCAGAACAGCTATCAGGACAAGTGGTGCATTGCCCGTTGGAAATGTACCTGTCAGATGGAGCTGCCTGCCTGGTCTGCATTAATACATCTTGCAGCTCTCATCCAAGCAACTTCGCACTGAACGCTACACGTCATCGGGTCCTGAGCAATACACACTGCAGTGAGCGCTCGGTTGATCCTGTCTGTTGCTGCTGGAGTCTGAAAACCCAGGCATGTTCATTCATTCATTTATGATTGGCTCATTCATTCATTAGCCATATCATTTATCCTTGTAGGACCTGTTTGTTGTTAATGCTTTTCTTTTAAAAATTCTCATGTTTAGTCGACTTATAATGTTTGGAGTTTGTTTACATCTCACAACCTTTCCACGTCTTTGTTCTCTGTTTTGGTGTATTTATGTGGTGATTCAAGCCTGGTTTATGCACTACAGTGTCTCCAGTTTTATTCAGTGGTTTGATGTGACGAGAAAAAAGATTAGATTGTTCTGGGAAAACTCAGTTTCAGTGTCGATAAGGAGCCAGTCCCAGCTGACACTGGGCTAGGGTGGAGGAAACACCTTTCACACCATGGATATATAGATGGCTCATCCAGCGCTGATGCCCAATGACATATGGCGTCACCACACGGCCGCCACCTTGCATCAGTCTGCTCGATCCCTCAGAGCATTACAGGGATAGTTCAACATTTGCCATAATCCATATAGTTTTAGGAGTAGGTTTGTTACCTAATTGTGGGTGCAAGCTATTTTTTAGAAAAGCGGAGCAGAGCCGCGTGCTGTTTAAAGCTATGCTACGGAGGCTAATGGGATTTCTTGGTTTCCCCTCATCAAACTCATCAAATACACAATCCAACAACTCCAAAACGCTCTTGTGGACAAGTTGTGACCTGCACATTCACCACGCGACTGCTTGCTGAATAACTGCCCCCGACGGGAATGCACATCAGCAGTTTTGCATGAATTTACCTCGAAAACAACTCTGAAGAACCTACTCCCAAGACAATAGGGATTATGACAGTGGGCCAATTTGCCAAAATGTTGAACTATAGCCCTTTAAGAACCACAAAAAGCCACACAGATTCATTTCAGGTACTGCACTGTACTGAGGTGACTACACATGATGGAAAAGCAGCACAATTTCCAAACTTTAAACCACACAGAGCTGCAGACAAGGTGAAAACAGAGCAATCTTTCATCTCTATTGCCATTGACATCATAAGTGCATCTGCGTGCTTGATGATTCACTGTTCTTAACCCTTACATACTGTTTACATTTGATACCTTCACAGTATGGTTCGGGTCAATTTTGACCCGGACCAAGAATTCCCTCATAGTAAGTGTCTATATTGAATTTTAAACTACAGATCTATTTAGAATGTTTAAATAGCCTATGACACATAAATTAATGTATGATTAAGTGTTAAAAAAAATTTCAGAGAGCAGGGAGAGTGCATTTTTTAAGTTTTACAACACTCGTTTTTGGAGAAAAACTTCTACTATTACACAGTATTACATCCTGTTCTACATAAGACATAAACACATAAAAGCCACAATGATTTAAATATATTTCATTGAATTTTAAAATGGCATGAACATTGTGGAACTGTTGGAATTCATAATATGACCATGTTTAACCATTGCGACCATTAGGTGCTATATGTTATAAGGTAGATGCTATATCATAAGAAATCATAATTATCAATATTAATTCAACATTTACCACTTAGAACACAAAAACATAAAATAATCAAATGCTTATTATAAAAAAAATGTACTCTCCCTGCTTTATATATAATATGGTTTTCTTTGGCATTGTCTTCCTGCTCTGACACATCCTCCACCAAATCACTATCAACCTCCTCCTTTTGGAAGATCAGATAAAGGGCCTGTTGTACCAAGTCTTGTTGCCATGATGTCAGTCACTGAAATGGCAGCTCAGGAACCTCTATGTCATGACCCCCCACCACCACCCTCCCAACGCAAATTGATTCAAATTTGTTACTTTATAGATGACTTTATTACATTGCAGGTGCAGATCTCGTGTCTGTGTCAAGGCACCCCTTGACCTCAGATGACCTCTGTTCCATTCGTGCACCATACAGTATGATCAATACTATGCTGTTTTACTATTTCACTGTTTCGAGGTTTCCCCCATGCCCCCTCAAAGACCAGCAGGTGTCTGTCTCTGTGGGAACCTGGGCAAATGTGGTGGGAACACAGGCAGTTCTCGTGACAGTGTCGAAGTCCCCCTTGAACTCTGTTTCTGTCACCACTGTCCCATAAATTATACACACAAACATGGCCTGTACAGTTCCACAGTTTCAAGATTCCCTAAAACCACAATTTTCCTTGATTTGACCCACACTGGTGGATCTAAAATCCATCTAAACAGATACGGGTCAAATTTGACCCGAAACAGCCTCAGTGTTTAAAAATTTGTAGCACCTGTTCAAAAGTATACAATTTAAAAATATTTTCATTTTTGTGTATTTTGGGTCACTTTAGGAAAAGTCATAAAATTTCAGCCTAAAAGAATGATGTTTAGGGTATTTTTTCTGCTGTCAAATGTCAAAACGGGTCAAATTTGACCCAAACAGTATGTAAGGGTTAAATCTCAAGGCATTTATTTGTTCTATGCTTGAACAAAGACCTCAAATGAAGTCAATTTTAATAAGAGCTGCTAAGACTGCAGTGTTTGAAAAAAAAAAAAAACTTCTGACCAGTAGTTTTAGTTTAGCTCCTTCAGAGTAAACACAACCTGCAGCATCTGTAGCCTCTGCTGGGCTGCTCATCACATTTAGTGTCAAGCCTCTCCTGAGCTGCTTTACTGTAATAACTCTCACATCCCATGACAATCTGTGTGAAATGGCTTTGACAGCTGCGTCTGTGTGTATGCGTGTGCGTAGGTGTGTGTGTGTGAGGAAGATTCAATTCAAACACAGCCTTAGAGATCAGAGGAAAAACTTCTGACCCGTGAGTGTTTGTTTTAAGACTATATACTTTCAGTCACACATGTGTCGGCTCACATACATCCCTCTGTTGTAGCAAGTATATTGTGTGCTTGTGTGATGAGCTGACTAGAAGTCAAGATAAATCGGGCCACACTCACACACACACACATATGCACACGCTATGGCGACAATATATCTTCACTGGTGGTAGCTGTGGAATTCAGGGGTGGTGGTAGCTCAGTTGATGGATGGCAGCTTTAGCTATGACGGTGTGTGTCGGCTATGGCTCCAGCTGTAACTTGTAGGGTCTCTAGGATTGTTCCAAAGCTCCAGTGATGAATTGTGACCAGCACGTGTGTGTGTGTGTGTGTGTGTGTGTGTGTGTGTGTGTGTGTGTGTGTGTGTGTGTGTGTGTGTGTGTGTGTGTGTACGTCTATAAGATGTGGGGTCTGGGGGGGATACTTCCACAGCCACTTGATGTATAGTCCAGGGGGGGTGGGAACGGGTGGGGGTGGGCGGCCAATGGGAAAAATGCTGAGGTTCACAGTGTGTACTTGTGTGTGCGCATGTGTGTGTTTGAGAGAGCAATATCCCAATATCCCATGGTAAGGAGGCGAGCAGCATGAGTGATGGATAGAAACCCTCAGTTACATCAATCTGCTTTACTTACTCTCTCTCTCTCTCCCACACACACACACACACACACACACCATGCCTTGCATCTCTTACTCCCAATAGTATATGGCTGCAGACTTGGAGACCTGCACAATCAGACCCTTAAAGGTATAATATGTAGGAATTCCCCCATCTAGTGGTGCGGTTGCATATCAGAATGTATTCTTGATGTTGCATTCACGTGAAATGGGGCAGACATCAGACAGACAACAGACGCTGCATGTAACAAGATAAACAAGCGTCTATGTAAACAAGTGGTCCGCCAGCACGAGGCAAAACAATACAGGCGTGACAATATGTTGTCATGGTGATGTCGTATTGTTTACCTGACACACGTTTTACCGTCTTTCTCTCGTCGAGTAAAATGACATCCGGTTGGTTTGCCTACGGCCGACTAACACAGACTTGTAACTTATGTAACGACTTGTAACAACTCACTCTAAGGTACGAGAAAGCTTTCATTTGTATGCGGGTGTGATTTGACTTAATATGAAAGCAATATTTGGTTTTTGCTAATAAAAAGCCAAATAAGTTACATACTGGGGCTTTAATGCCACCTAATGGTTGACTGTAAAACTGCAACTACACAGTCTGGACCCACACTATGGTTTTTTGACAGGGCAAAATCCAAATAAAACGCCAAGATCTAATTGTTTGTGAAGCTTGGAACACTTTTAAACTTTTTTTTAATAGCCTATAATGAAATAAAATGCTTTTAAATGTTCTATTGCATGGGGTTACTATTGGTTTTGTATGCTAATGGCTACAGATATGACGGATGCGAAATATGGACAATATGGATGGCAGTAGGAACGTGAGTATCGAACGTGAATCACATTGTTCGTTTAATGTCAAAACATTTTTTGTCGAAAATGTATCTGACAGTGTGGACCAACGTTTCCCCAAAAGTAGGCTATGCCATTTTATATTTTATCAACACGTTGGCCCACACACATAGCCTATAATTTTATTTCTGTTCAATTAAAGCACACAGTATTAAACGTATCTTGGTTTCGTTATCTTAAACAAAATGTGCTGGCCAAGCGAGCTTCCAAAAAGATCAATATTATATATATATACATTACTGTATTTGACGTGCATATAAGACTATCGTAGTAAATGTATTATGGTAAAATGGTCATTACACTGTCAGATATGTTTTCGGCAAAAACTTTTATGACATTAAACGGACAATGTGATTCACGTTTGATACTCACATTCCTACTGCCATCCATATTGTCCATATTTTGTATACATTATCTGTATCCATTAGCATACAAAACAGACCAAAAAAAAGGGGTCTGAATGTGCGGGTCCACAAGTCGGGGGTCTGAATGTGCTGGTCTCCAGGTCTGCAGACACATTCTTCTCCTTACTCCCGACACTCTGGCTCTCTTGCTGCAGTCCCTCTAGCGCTGAGCCCTCACACACACACACACACACACTATGGGGCAAGCAGCTGTGAGACTCTTGCTATACGCGCCACCACAGGCTCTGTTCTCTCGGCTCTGGCTATTGAGGTGAGTGTGATACGATGATGGAGCAACACTCCTTTGGCCTCTCTTTGTCTCTATCTTGGGCTCTGTGACTAAACAGGCCATGAGGACAGGAGCAAAGGGAACACAGAGTCCCCTAAGTACAACAGGGAACGGTGTAGAGTGAAGATAGAAAGAAATAAAGAGAGAGAAGCTAGCATGTGACAGGGGACACATTTATAAGATTCTAATATAAACGGTGTTTGTGGAGTAGACAGTTACACAATGAGCTGAAACTCACTGCACAGTTAAGACAAAGCCTTGGGGAAATGTTAGTCTGACGGATAAGTCTCCCCCTTTACTTCAACATGTTGATTTGCCCATTGTATTTGACAAACTATCACACATAGTGCTGGTGAGTTCTTTTTGCAGGCCAACCAGGAAAATTAACATCACCCTGGTTCCCATAATAAAAAGTCAATGAGACTTTATGTTTGCTTTTGGATTGATGAGGAAATAGGCTTTGAGAGAGTTTTAAACAGGTACAGTTCGCTCAGTGGTATGATCTTCCCTAATGAAGACCACTTTTATGACTGTTAAAGCCTATAAACAACATCACCAGTAGTAAAATAAAAATAATGTTACTATTAACTGTTAACTAATTATATTACTAACTACAAATCATCTCTACAATATGTTGTCACTACTAAACTCCCAACTTGTCGTTTGATTTGGGTCGTTTTCACACCTGACCAAGAGGACTCGGTTGGATTGGGGGGGGGGGGCTGAAAGTCATAACATTGTTGCATTGACCACTTTTTGCAATTTCTGAAGCACACCAAACTTTCTGAACGACGTCACGTTAACGTTAACGCTCGTAGAAAGGGGACATTTGGTCCTGTGTTTGGTCTGGTGTGTGTTACTGCATACCAACTTATGTCACCACATGTGATCACATGTGTAAAACATGTTTCCACATGTGGAAAAGGGGTTCACATGGGAATTCACATGTGATTCACATAAAATTGGGCCAAAACCACATGTTTCCCAAGGCCAAATAACATGATTCCCATGTGCAAATGTGATTCACGTGTGAAAAATCACATGTGAATCACATGTGAAGTTCATGTGGTTTTCCTGTAAGGGCTGCTTCACTGCTATTCCTGTCTGTTGGAGCTAAATGCATTCTGGAAACTTGTATATTGTATACCATTGGGTGGACGGCATCAGTGTGCCAGAATGGCATAATGAATCACACATTCAGTATGCAGTATACAGTACCAACGCAATAGGCAGTATGTTAGTAGGCGGTTTTGTATACAGCCAATGACTTCAAAATAAAACAGGACCTGACTGCCAAACAGACAACAGTAGCTGATCCTGACACAAAATCAGATTAATATTAATGAAAGGTAACATGCATTTCCTAAAAACCTGTTCTCCCCTTTACTATTTGTTTTCTGCATAAATAAGTTATTGAATAAGTGTTGGGAAGTTATGTTTTAACTGTTCAACCATTGAGAGATATTTCCTTTAATGTCCAGCCCAACAGTACAGTGCAGTTGTCACTGTTAAACCTGATGATTTACACACCCCGTTGCTCATTGGTCTTACCTTGTAGTTATGATAAATTGGTTGTCTGTAGAACAACCTTTTTGTGAATTGCTTTCTTGTCACATTCACTGAGCCAATCTGTGACAGTAGCTTTAGCATTTTCAGAACAGACACACACACTGTACAGTCATGTCTTGGTTGAAAAGAGCTGAAAAACAAAATCAGGACTCATGATCTTCTCCTAGGGGGAAAAAAAAACTAAAGCACTGTATCCTGAGAGATAAACCATCCAAATCCCAAAATATCAACACCTGAGGAGAGTAATGCCGTAAAGCCACCAGCTTCCAGAAGATCCCAAAACACTGGTGTTAACTTGTGGCTGGACAGGAGTAAAATATAGAAGAGGACATTTTGATGCCGGCTGTGCACAGTCCAGTCCTTCTGCACTGCAATCCAAAAAGTGGGTCCTGTGGTCAGAGAGATCCGAGAACACACACAAAGGCATGAACCAGATTGACAAGTACAGTCATGTGTGTGTGTGTGTGTCACAAATGTAGTAAAGACTAAAAAGGGAAAGATAAATACAGAAGTATACATGTGTGATGTTTATTAAGTACTCAGTAGTGTCTGACATGGTGTATAAACTAAATTCTCAGTAAACCTTCTCATCACTACAGACAGAATCAGTGACCAATCATTGTGTTAAGGTCTGTAGAAACCCAAAATGGAATAGGTAATGGGCAATAACGTAATAATTTTAGCAAATTTTAATTTAATGAAGTCAATAATGTAATAACTTGTCTAAACATGTCTAACTGACATATTGAAAGAAGCAGACACGCCAGATGATATTATTACTTTGATGTATGATATTAGCTGAGTGTGGCCTTATGATGTCATAATCATAGTCTACCCAATAGTCTCTTTGAACTTAACATTAGCACAGTGATTTGTCTGTCTGCTATTATAAACCTTTACACAACAAACCAGTTCACCCAGTAGCCCAAACATTCATACTGTGTTTTGTCTATGCATTGTCTATTCAGGGTTCAGTATCTTTCAAGCCCAGGGATGCTTTGAAATGTGGACTAGAGGAGCTGGTACTCACACTTCCAGACTTCTGATTTGTAGACTATGTGCTCTGTCTCCTGGGTCACACAGCCTGAAATGTCAATGCTGGTTATCAGCCATATTTTTTTTCAGGTTTGATGGCCTGCTTCATCTGAATCTCTTTCTCTAGCAAATGTTATTCTACTTCCCTATTCATGCTATGTTAGATAAGAGGTCTCCCTCAGAATGTGGACAGTGGCTGCAGCATCTTCGATACTGGGCTGCATTTGAGGACTTTTTTTTTTCTTACCTATACAATAATTCTCCACATGGTCACTATTTATTTTCCATCATTTATGGCGGCAGTGCTTCTCTGTCTACTGATTTCTTAGCGAGTCAGGGCCACCCATAGTACACTAATGAGCACACACACATACACACAGTGAACTAGGGAGCTGAAAGGCTCCACTGGACATTGAACTGTGTAAAGTAAAAATAACTGATGATTACTAGAGATGATGAAGTGCAAGGTGCAAGAAAAAACAAAGGAATATCACTGTTATTCTCTCTCACAGCATCACGGTGGTTAGGCTTAGGCCTACTGAATTTTTAAGGCTGTGTAATATTAGGGTTAGGATTAGGGTTAGGACTCTTCCATGGTACGTTAGAAATTAGTCCATGTGAAACTGGCATTTTGGCTTCTAAAACAGCAATGGATTATTCATCTTGTTGGACGTAAACGGTCTGACTGATTTAATGGAAATACACCAAGCAGCCAATTACTGAGGACATCACTAAGCCACCAAATCAGTAACCCAGCAGACCCACACTGCATAAAAGACAGCTGCAACTGGCATTATCTGGTGTTTTCCCCCTCTCAACACACTTTCCCAATAAAGCTAAAAGGAAATCCATTAATGCAATAGAAATAAGGTAAGGTCTGCAATCTGTTTTTTTCCGTTGATTGTGCTGAGTGGACTAATTACCGAGGTTAATAGGCTACAGCATTGGCGCGCCTAGTGTATGTTTCAACCTAATTAATGTGACATTTGTTCTGCCTTCGCTCCGACTTCATCAGCTGCTGCCAAATGCTCTATTTGTAAACTGTGTGTTATCCAGCAGTTCGCTCCAGCCAGTCTCCACAGACACCTACGGGCCACCCAGCTGTTCGCCAACATGCGAGGACACCACAAGCAACTTCTTTAGCGGGTTGAGCTCCACAAGTGCTGGCAGCAGATGGACAACTGCTAATACACAGTGTAACAGTGCTAAAGCTAATGGTCCACTCCTGCACAGCATGTTCTACTTTGCAGCCCGTAGCAAAAGACGGCAAAGTAAAAAAGACAATATTGATGTGCAGTCAGCAAGAAGTGAGTGTTTTAAATGTAGCCTATAGGCCACTGCTTTTTTCTGCTATTGAAGGGAACACTACAAGGACAGGACAGGTGGAGGAGAGATTTTATTTTATTTATTTTTTATTTAACCTTTATTTAACCAGGCAGATAATTAGGAACACATTCTTATTTACAGTGATGGCCTGACGAAAAACATAAGGTTCTTGAGGGCGAGGGGAAGGGGGCTGCAAGATGTTAGACCACAGTAACGTTAGTCTGCATAAGTGTTAACTAACGTATAGCCGCCTGGAACGTTAGCCGCTAACAGTTAGCTAGTAGGCAGCAGTCCATGGCCGGCTACCTTAGCTAAACTTAGCACAGTTAGCAGGCTGAGTTACGTCAAAAACACCTGCAAGTTGTATGTCCACAGTAACGTTAGCGTGTTAATGTATAATTGCCACAGTAAAGTTAGCTGCCGATTGTTAGCAAGAAGAAGTCGTGGCTAGCTAGCTTGGCTAACGATGGCATAGATAGTGAACATTGGGAAGCAATAGAGAATGAATGGATCTGAATGAAACTGAACTGTGAGTTGCATGGCTTTAATCCGGGGATATGTGATAGGCCTAATCTGCTAAGAAGCCAAAATTCCAAGTCAAATGGGTGTCATTCAGTTTAAATGGCAGAAAGTCAGACATAGACAGTGAATAAAAAAATTAAAAATAAAACAACTTTCCAGTTGATGCATTCACAGTTTTTGAACTGCCATCTGTAATATCTGTAATAACATATTTGAGCCAAATTTTGAGTGGTGGTAAAAAAGGCGAAAGTGGGGAAATAAATTGCATATGCAAATTAATGTGTGTTTCAATCCACTACCATTATGAAAGTAATCGGGCATGGCTGATGAAGATAAACAACTGGTGGTGCTGATTCTTCAGCCCGGTGCCAGAGGAGAGGGGAGGAGGTAACACATTTTGGAATTGATAGAGCTGTGGTAAAATCACAAGTCATAAGCAAGTCCTGAAGCACCGGACCTATAATGTGGATGTCAGGCATCGTGGTTGCCATTGAAAACGCAGCAACTTTACCAATGTACAGGTCATTGCCATGTAAAAAACGCTCATGGTCTCAGTCAACACTCCTGCATGTCAGTCTTGATGACTCAAAATGACTATAGCCATTAGATGTTGCTTTGCTATGGGTCATAATAAAAATGCTAATTCTAATTCATTTGGATAGAAATGGGTGCTGGGAACCAGGATGAGAGAGAATGGGCCACAGACACACTGTGGGCTAAATGATCAACATGGTTGGGAATTGAACTGGTGATCTCCTGCCTCAGGAGGGGGGCTTTATAGGAACTGTCCACTCAGTCGGCCCTTTCAGTTGCCGTGTCTCCACTGCAGAGCAGGACCCGCCGGTCTCTTCCACACACACCTTATGTTTTCACTCTTTCAGTCACTCATGTCCACAGGGTCTCCATGGCTCCACTCTGGCTGAGCTTTGACACTATTATTGTTTGAATGTCAGTTTGAAATGTTTGAGGAGCAGAGCCTCTGTGCCTCAGCAGCCACATTAGTATATACAGTATCAGAGCTGTTTTTCATGTTTCATAGCTCACTGAATGTCTGCTGCTTGTTTGGATCCTTTTTGTCTTAAATATATTGAGCCTTTGTCCCTTTTGAAGAGCCTGTAGCTATTCTCACAGCACAGCTTTATTTCCTGTCATGCATTGTCAGACTCTGTCAATTTCTCTCTCACCCTAATTAAAAAAAAATTGAAAACTATAGTTTTGCTTTATGTGGAGAAACATCAAAGCCATCAAAGTAAATGTAGCCTAAAGACAACAAAACTGAAATTGAAAGATATGAGATGAAATAATATAAAATATGAGATTAAATAAGTCATAATTATGAGATAGAAAGTCAAATTCATTTTATCGAAATTTATTCAGTTGCATTTCCCAAACGTGGCTTGTAGCTCCCGGTGACGGCAGACTTCACCAGCTGGTGCATTGTGGGATTTATACTTGGCCAATTACTGCTCTGATGTGGTCTTACCGTAAGTGTGGGTAAAGTGCAAATCAAGCGCGCTGCACTTTTGGTTGTTGGAGAAATGGGACACACTTGCGCACTTACAGTACACTAAGCCCATGTACACGCCAAGTGCCCAAGTGTGTAAGTGTGTAAGTGTGATCGAGTGATCACACTTACACATATTGGGCCTGTCCCAATATGCACACTCGATCACACTTACACACTTGGGCACTTGGCGTGCGCGTTCATGTTCTTAGTGTCAGTGCGCAAGTGTGTCCCATTTCTCCAACGATTGAAAGTGCAGCGCGCTTGATTTGCACTTTACCCACACTTAAGGTATGACCGCATCCGAGCGGTATTTGGCCAAGTATAAATCCCACAATGCACCACGGTGAAGTCCGCCGTCACCGGGAGCCACAAGCCCGTTTAGGAAATGCGATTGAATTAATCCCAATAAAATGAAATTAACTTTCTATCTTATGACTTTTAATGTCATATTTTATATTCATCATGCTCTGTTCATGTTTTTATTTTTTCGTTTTTCTTGTTTGTTTTATTTACTCACGGAGTTGGGCTTACATGTTTATGATCTGAATCTTGCGTATAGAGACACTTTTGGAGTAGATGAGACTGTGATCCAGCAGCACTGGTTATTAAAACTGTTGCTGTGTGTGTGTCGTAGTAGTGCTACTGTGCACAATGGCACAGGCTGCACTTGTCAAGTGTGTCCCGATTGCTTTTAAATATCCCCCCACACGCTTGGCCACTTAATCCATGCTGCACACTATATGCAAATATACGTTCCGCCAGCAAAACGTCACCAAAGTGTGTGCGTAACCAAGCGCACTGAGCCAGGTGTGGAGGAATGGGACAGGCCCTTAGTCTTTTATCCTGCAGGAGTGTAGGTGGCTTGATTGCATGATCAGGAAGTGGTGTGTGATGACAGTGTGCAGACTGATCAGTGTAGACAGAACTCCTTGACTCCGCCCTAACTCCAGACTCACAAACATGCAGACAAGGGGAAAACAGACACACCCACATGAGGAAAGAGGTACAAGGGGGAAAAGACAACAACAAAGGGAGAAAAACATAGGGCTCGTGACAGTTTGGAGCTTGTTGTAGTCAGCTGTGTTACTGCTCTCCTCCTTGTTCTCCAACTCCCTCTGATGTATTCACTCTCACATGCCCTGTTTCCTGAAAAATCACACACTGGCAAAAAAAAAAAAAAAGTTAGAAAACCTTGCTTTTGTACAGACTTTTAGATATGTTTGCCTTCCTCCTGCGATCTATGAAGCAACTGTAATAACCTTTTTATGTAAACCCAGTGGTTCCTTTTACATTTCAATATCCATGGACTAGCCTGAAGTACCCTCATCTCTGTCTCCGCAGTTTCTCAAACTCAGCACAAAAAAGTAAAGCATTGCAGCTTTCATATTACATTCATGGGCGTGCTGACAAAGCATTACAGCTCAAAGTGACCTTGAGCCAGATCGTAACAAACATGGACATAAACATGAGTGATTCAGTGTTATTTGGAATATTTAGATGCAGTTTGAAAAAAAAGAAAAGAACAAAGTCATAAAAGAAGAAATGAAGCTATGTATCACTGTGTTTGTTTGAATTATGCCTTTACACATCTGACAAGACCTTGAAGTTATGTATTGTGCAGCACAATAATAATAGCAATTGCATATCCAGGTTTGCTTTGAGATAAGAATAAAGAATTATATAACCTGCACGTCATTGACTTATGAATATTTTAACTGACACTCTTATTACTTTCCTGTTTATTGAGTTTGAAGCAGTTGTAATAAGAAAAAAATTACATTGGTAACACAGTGCCAATTCTGACTTTAATCTCGGAACTCACTTTTTGTTTTGAGTTGTTTTCAAGACAAATGCAGGGACTGCTTGCCGAAAAACTGCCCCCGACGGGAACGCGTATCAGTGGTTTTGCATGCATTTACCTCGAAAACAACTCTTGTAACGTTCTATTATTATCTCATAGTGTCATGAATGTGCAGGTCACAACTTGTCCACCAGAGCGTTTTGGAGTTGTTGGATTGTGTATTTGATGAGTTTGATGAGGGAAACCAAGAAATCCCATTAGCCTCCGTAGCGTAGCTCTGAGCAGCTCGCGGCTCTGCTCCGCCGTTCTAAAAATAGCTCGCACCGACAATTAAAGGTAACGAACCTACTCCTAAAACTATAGGGATTATGGCAATGGACCAATCTGACAAAATGTTGAACTACCCCTTTAACAGTGACCACGGTGTTGGGGGTAAGGTTGGCAAATGGATCCCCACGAACTTGATGCTGTGGACTCTCTCCACCAAGGCGCCACCATTGGTCAGCGACATATGATGGTCCTCCTAAAGTCCACCACCATCTCTTTTTGTTTTTTTCCCACATTTAGGTGCAGGTTATTCAAGCAGCACCATAATGTTAGAAACTCTACCTCTTTCCTGTAAGCAGGCGCATAATTGTTGCTGATCAAACCCAATGAAAATAAATGGATTATACTCTAAACAAACATTAGAGAAATGGATGGAAAGAGGAGACAGAGATAAGTGGGGGTAATCCAGTAATGGAAAAGTCATGTGCTATAAAGAGTTATTGATAAACAGGTGAACTGATGAGGTGGATTTTCATTCAGGGTTTGAGAAAAGTTGATGCTGCTACATGAAAAGGCTTCAGAGCCTGGAGCTGGTTCATGTTTCCCTGACCAGAGCAGGTATGAGAAGATATTTCATTGTTATGTTTTTTATGGTCCAGTTGGGTGCTGTGAACATGCAGGAAGAAACACATGGGAACAGTAAAGCTGATGTACGTCTTACACCTGCTCATAAAAAGGACAGATATTAAATATGTTTTCATCGGCCTGCTTCATACACATTTTATTTTATGAAAAAATGTCAGCAGATGGAAATAACAGATCTGTGTGAAGGAGACTGTAATTTTACATTAACACATTTTTCCATCATGTTTTCCAAACACGATCTCACTCTCAACCATATGTGTCACATACACTTGTTTAGGATGCACCCAAGTGGTGGTTTGTAGGTGATGATGGGAGTACAAAAGCACAACTATCACTCTCTGGGGTTAGTTTAAGGTAGGAAATGTGCTTTGGGTGAGGTTAGGGAAAGATCATGGAGTCATTAAACACAGAAAGTTCACTGTGACTTTAAAACCATAATGCGCTCTCGTCCCATATATGTCAGCAGACAACGGGCTGTGGTCTGCTTGACTCATGCATCAACTTTCAGCAGATTTAACACATTGAAGTCCCCTACATGCTGAAAAAGTGACACTAAAACGACACTACAAAGTGACATCAAAGGGTCCCAAGTACGTGACGACTTGGAGGTTGACTTCGTTTTGCATAATATTTTTGTTAATGTGATATTGGTTCTAGTTTTAAACCTTGAGTCTTGCTTTAACCCCTTCAGACCCTGCGTCCATTGGAATGGACATGACATATTTCTGTCTCTAAACAAATAAATACTCTGTAATTCAATGATGTCAGCAATGCTAGTTACTGATTGGGTCCTGATTATCCAACCACAATCATGTTATGACTTTGAGCACACTCTGAGAGAGTGACAGACATCGGACAAGACAAGCATGGTGGACCGACTGCAGAGAGGGAGGAGGAAGCGCCCATTTTCAGACAAAAACATAAATTTATGTTCATGCTGACCAAAGCAATTTGCTGTCAGTATACTTTTAACTGTTACAAGTCATAATATTTGAAGTTATTTTAAACAAATATCATATCATTAATTTGTAGGAATTTTTCAAAGTCCAATGTCCATTGCAGTGGACATCAGGAGTTAGGCGAGGTAAACCAACACTCAAATGCTTAGTGTCAGTATATAAAGAAACAAAATACCTGTAAGCTTTTCATAGGTAAAGCATGGTGTAACAGTTTATTTATTCATGATTATAACATTTTTAATATATATTTTTTGTTCATAATGTTCTCATAATCATAATAATGAGTGTCAAAGACTCCCTTAAACGTCTCGTAAATCTGAACTTGTCTCCTTGAATTCAGGCAATGAGGAGGATGTTACCAGGAGTGAGATAGGTGGTAGGCCTAAGTTTAGAAATTAAGACAGTTTTTAATTCTTAGTATGTGGTTTTCATCAATTTAATGTCTTATCTAAATGGAATGGATAAGTATTCGAGAGTGAGAATACATAAAATGATTCAAATGTGATTGTTTTGTTATTAGATTCAGAGAGGGACAGTGGAGAGGTTACAGTACATGCATGCCAGAAGAACTTATGTGGCAGATGAGATTGAGGTAGAGGAGACAGACAGTATAGTGAAAGAGGAGGACAGGAGGAGATGACAGTAGCAAGGAAGGAAGAAATCAAGTGGCGTCACAGGCCATTCACTACGATCATGGACACTTCCTTTGAGAATCCTCCAATTGATGAGGATCATCCCATAGACCCTATGAATACTTCAAACAATATACTGTATACAGTGGCAAGAAAAAATATGGGATTTCTTAGTTTTCTGCATTAATTATCCATTTCATGTGATCCGATCTACATCTAAGTCACAGTATAAACAAACACGATGAGCTTAACCTAATTCCACACAATTATAATATTTCATGTCTTCATTGAACATGTCCAATAAACATCCACAGTGCAGGTGGAAAAAGTAAGTGAACCCTTGGATTTAATAAGTGGTTGAACCTCCTTTGGCAGCAAAAACCTCAAACAAACGTTTCCTGTAGCTGCAGATCAGAACTGCACAACACCATTGGTCCTGACAGAACTGCTTCAGCTGAGCCATGTTCTTAGGATGTCTGGTGTGAATGGAGGTCATTCCATAGCATCCCTATTGGATTCAGGTCTGGGCTCTGACTGGGCCATTCCCAAAGGTGGATTTTCTTTTATTGAAGCTACTCTAGATTATCTAGGTAGTAGATTTACTTAAATGTTTAGGCTCATTGTCCTGCTGCATCACACTATTCTACTGAATACAGCTAGTGGACAGCCACCCTGACTTTATCCTGTAGGAAGTCTTGATAAACTTTTACTTTAAAAAATAAATACAAAAAATTAAATCTTAGTTTCAACAGTCGACAAAATATTTTCCCATTAGTGTTGTGGAGTGGCAAACGTCAGGCCTGCAATGGAAAGCAAAGCAATTAATGCAGAAAACTAGGAAATTCCAAAGGGTTATTACTATTTATTGCCACTGTACCTATATAGTATATATTCTACCTAAAGTGCAGTATGACATGGATAACATGCCAGATTATGATGAAAACAACAAGGCTACCAGATGAAGACTATACATGAAAAAACACATCTTTTGTGACAAGTTCGACATCCTCCTCTCTTCTTGCAGGCTTCTATCAAGTTGATGTACATGTTTAGAACTGTACACAAACTCAAAACCATGCAAACATCCAGTTCCAGATGTTTAGGTCATACCTGATTGATTACTATGTGGAAAAACACAACCTTATATTTCTTAAGTTTTTCTGACATTTTACAGCCTTTTAGTCCTGGCGTCCATTGGAATGGACATGAAAAAATACTATTAAAAACATGAGTTAGCAAAAATGTTTTTTTTCCACTTTGTTTTTATGTTTGAGAGGAGTCAGAATACATAAAAAAAAATTTTTTTTGCTCAGCCAAAAAAATGCGGGTCTGAAGGGGTTAAAACCATCATCAAGTGTGGCAGCTGAGTTAAAACCACATCCTTAACATCACAGAAGAAGCTCCAGTTCCTCCTGGGTCAAGGAAGGAAGGATGAAGGGAAGGAAGGAAGGAAATAAAGAAGGAAGAAAGGAAGGATAAAGGGAAAGATGGGAGGAAAAAGGAAGGGGAAAAGGAAGGAAAGATAGAAGGAGGGAGGGAACAGATTGGGTCAATTGTGTCAAAAAGGAAGGAAAGAGTAAGGACGAAGGAAGGAAGGGGGAAATTATTGTGGAAAGAAAGATGGAATGAGGGAACAGATCAATTGGATCAAAAGAGGAAGGGAAGGAAGGAAAGAAGGAAAGGAAAAAAGGATTAAGAAGGAAGGGAGAAAGGAAGAAAAGAAGGAAGGATGGATGAAGGGAACAGATTGGGTCAATTCGACCCAGAAGGACAACAGGAGGGTTAAAAAAGTTCTTCTACATGTATGATGTCCTTCTATGCTTTTAGCCACAGTGGTCAGATGGCTGAAGTTGGTTCATCAGTCATTTTACTTTAGTTCCCATGGTCATATTCGTACACATAATCCTTTTCAAATTAATTCTGGTCACTTTGGTGAACTTGTAACACACCTGCCAATGGGACTGGGGATGGAAATTAGCCACTTGGCTATTTACATGTCAATGTCCATCAATATGTACTGTTCCCATTTTTACAAAAATCAATAAATCTGAAATCTGAAATCTGAAACCTCATAAGATCAAAATGCAATATCGTCGCCCGGGTCTCCAGCACTGCGGGCGACGATGCTAACCGTTTTGCCAAGAGGTCAATGACCACTTGGCAAGTGGATTAGCATGTCTTTTATGGGTGAGTGAGTTCAACTTCACTACCGCTAACCGCTACACTCCTCACTGGCACCTCGTGACCGTGACTATACCCATGGACCTCTGTTACACTAACATGATAATCTAAGTTAGTAACAAAGACTCAAAAACCACAAGAAAACACCAAGGCATCCTCCTATAGAACTGCCTCTATTATAACAACTAACAACCCCCCCTTGGTTATTAGAGAGATGTAAAACTTTGTTTTGTAGATGTTCCTATTCTATCTTATATCACTAAATGTTGGTACACAACATACAGCACCATTTTATTGCTCACCTTTTCTTATGTAAACTTATTTTTTTGTAAACTTGACCTTTTCATAACCTGACCTTTTTCTTAATGATGTTAAGGATCATGTTCTTGCAAGGTCTTGCAAATCGCCATGACTTTTCTGAGAGATTTTTACAAACACATCTTGGTAAATGAATATATTCTTTTATTATTATTATTTTGAAATCTTACTCTGCAAAATACTTACTGCAGCAAGCTGTTTTCACAGTATTGGTCTCACTTTGCAGTTTCAAAAATATAACTGGAGGCTATGGCAAAATGGGAAATAAAATAAAAAACATTATCCTGGATGGTTGGGGCAAAAAAGTAAAGGTAGTGTTTCCCCCGGCCGCTGCTCTCCTGTGTTTTTGCCCCAGCTCCGTGGGGGATATATTGTTTTCACACTTCTCCATAGCTGACTCACAGGCTATGACTAATATCAGCCCAGTTAAATCCCACTATTGACAAAATCTCTGCACAGAACACCCTTATTTAACTCTTCCGCAGCATCAGAAGCCACCGAGGAGGATGCACCACTCCAAATTAAATTCCTGTCGCTCCCCAGGGTCCCGATGGTTTCACTGCTACAGCTGCTTGGCCGCCTCATATTAGGCATTGAAATATTACGGCCTATGGAAATAAACCATTGTTTGTGTCTCTCAACTGCTGCGTCATTTTCTTTACAAAATGACATAGAACGTAATGATATATAGAGATTTATTGTACATGTAGGCACAGCACTAAAATCTCATGGAGTTGCACTTCAGGCTGGTAGCTCCCTGAGGAGACTGGTGTAGGGTTTCAGGTAACATGCAACAGTGGAACTTTCCCTCAGGTATACTGCATTGCTGCTGTAAATCTATAGTACAGAGTATACAGGAACATTTCAAAATAAAGTGTTTAGCAGCAACATCCGGCTTGTAATGATGAACTCAATGTGACAATGTACGGATAAACATCGGGAAACCTCGGAAACTCACTCACATTGGGATTACAATTGGCTCGCTCCATGAAGGTATCGCCTTCGCGGTGCGAACCTGTGCAGTATCACTAACTTTCCACCAACTTTTTTCCTTGGCTCATTCGTGTGAAAGAAAACACCTGACATCATATTAAACCACCCAGCATCCAGCTTATGGTGGATTGCCACCTACCAGAATTCAGTGTGGTACATCAGATTTTCCGTGGCAAACACATTGATTGGATGGTGTTTTTCCAGGCTTGTAAGTGTTAGTAGCAGACTATTTTCATTTTTGTGAAAAAGCTTCAAATTACTTGATTGCAATAGGGGTGTGGAGAGGATTTCAAGCAATTCAGTAAAAAATGCCACACAATAAGATCCCCAACCCTACCTTCTCTAAAAAAAAATGTATCATAAGAATTTCTAAAATACATAGTGGATGCTTTCTAGATCCTCAGAACCTTGATGCTTTCTGGTGAACACACCCATGTCCACACCAGTTTAAGCAGAACCAAAGTGGGTTTATGTTACTCTGCATAACTCAGGAGAAAGTAAACACAACAGTGGCAAGATTTCTGCCTTTTTGCCGTCTCAGTAATCCTTCTTCAGTTTTTTTTTAAGTTAATTAATTGTTTGGTCTGGTGTTGGTGTGAACACAGTCTTGACCATCTTTTCCCCAATGTCAAAGATTAGAGTTAATTTACTTTATTTAACTTTAATTCATTCAACTTTTTCTTTCTTGTGCTGCTTTCTAGCTTTTCTTTACATTTTGTGGATGCCCAAATCACCACTAAACAGTAAATTTCTTCAGCAGACCACAACAAATTATTTTTCTCCAGGTTGTCAGTCGCTGCCTTCTCCTCCTCCTGCTCGTCTTCACAGCCTGGAATACAACACACCCACTGTTGGCAGGGAAGAACCAACTATTTTTTTTGGTTCCCTTAGGAACCAACTTTTCAGGTTCCAAAACTGTTATTTTATTTGGTCTAAACACACGAGCTGGTTCAAAATTGGGTTCAGGCCCTGCTGGTGTGAAATCCCTTATTTTTCCCTGATTTAAAATATTTGACTACTGTGACTATACAATATATTTTCTATGGAATTATGTACTACTGTAATTGTATAAACCCTGGTCATATACAGTAGGTATGTCATGTTACATTTCTGTATACAGATTCATTATTACCATTAGACTCTATCCTGATTGGTTTGTGATCGCCTTGGATGACAGTTCCCAACTTTGATGAGGGAATCTGTGTTTGTTCACTCCCCACTGTGATGCATATCCACTGACAGTAGATTCAGAGCTTTGGGGACCACAGGCAGGCTGCACCAAGACACATGTTGTTGCTCACTCAGTGTGAAAGCTGCTGAAACACATGTCCGCAAACAAACCAAATGGAATAAGGCATGAAATGGCCCAGTGCTATCACAGCGGCTGGTGGGAGAAGAGTTTTTTGAATACAGTTGATAAAAACATAAAGCATACACAAGCAAGCATGAAAAATGAAAAGACTGTGCAGAGCATACTAGATGGAGCAGGATTTTGACTTCTGTTGTGCTGCAGTTCCAAAATATAAAAGCATCACAGATGGCTGATACAGGTCTCTGCTTGAATGTGTCCTTATTCATTTACATCACAGCACTTCTTACACGTCAGAATTTACCTCTTTGCACTGTAGACTTTTTTTTTCTTCTTTTTTTACATAGCATGACAAAGACACAATTATATCGTATTTTCCATTCACTAAAATCCTTTTTGAGCTGGTGTCATTACATAACATGACTCATAA